>NC_074715.1:25813875-26170541 GCF_947242115.1 Biomphalaria glabrata | reverse complement strand
CTCTAGAGAGTGTCAATACGCTAACATTAAACCTACGTCCATCGTATTTAACTTGTGGTCACCTGCCTATAAATAAACTCAATGTGATGGACTAAACAAATAAAAGGGGGTGAGAATTGTTTATCCCTACCTCTGGAGATATACCCGCACAGCTAGACAGAAGTCTGGTCAGCATGACATAGTCAAGGAATGTAGCATTTTAACATGTTAACTAAACCTACTCAAAGGTCAAGACAAAATTTAACAAATGTGCCAGCCATTGCTGCTCTGTATGTAAAGCGCATTTATGATGTAAAGTTTCATTTCTATCTATATTAACACGCCTTGTCTTTATAATAAACGATGTATTGTGCATATTCATAATGGCTCTATTTTTAAACACATTATTTTGTTTTAATATAAACATTAATACATTCTACAACAGACATTAATGAAACGAGGTCCACTTTATATATAGCTGAATAACGCCGGATAGTGAAAAAAGGCCAGATATTCAGCAGAAGCCGGAGCAACTATCCGGTGCACCCCTACCATAAACTATAGTTTTGTATAAATGTAACTATAAATGTAAATATCAGGCTTTGATTCTACCACAGAAATATATTCTGTCATGTTCAAAATATAAGAGGTTTAAAAATGTGGTGCAGAGTATACCATGCAGCCAATTAAATTAGAAACATGGTTAGCTTTAAAATACTATACCCTCACAACAACCACCAACTCTGTAGATGTTAGCAAAAAAAGTTTATGTTTTATATCTTCATAATTAGTAGTCAGCATGAATATTGTAAAAAAAAATGCCTCTCTGTTATTTTGGCTATTGAATGTTTTAATGTTTCCAAGCAGAACATTTGTCCATGTGTACCAAAAGAAAACTGCTTACAGAGATCTACACGTGGGGAAAGTTATGCCACAAAAGGATCAAATGTAGAAACTATAAAGAATATAAGTAACTTGACCAAATCTACCTTGTCAAAATTGAATCTACCAAAATCAAAGAAATGGGAAGTTGATTACATTAAAGATAGTGTTGTAGACAGGAAGATCATTGACTTAAGAAATAAACTACACTGCTTCAGAAATACTTGCAATGTGGGGAGCAATGAAATATTTTTTACAGAAAATGTTTTACTTTCAAAAAAACACAATGCTGAGTCTTTCAATGGGCCAAAAGATAGTATTACACAACGCTCTGATCAACTCTTCTACTTAGCAGCAGGTTTACAAATTAACTTGAATAGGTCTAAAAAATCTGATGGTAACAGTAATGCATCAATAGCACAGACCTTACTAAATCGTAATGAAAATTCTAACCCCACTGATTCTAAACCAGGTGAAGAAGATGATGATGAAAGTATCCTATTTAAAGGTACGGATGATGTCTCTGATAGATCAAGAAGTTTGAATCAATCTGAACAATCTGAATCATCTGATCATGAAGAAACACAATCAGTAATCAATAGGGAAGAAACAAGAACAAGCCAAAATAGCATTCCAATCATTGAAGTGGAAGATATTTCAGCCCCATTGAAAAGTGCACTGTCCAAAACAAAAAAACTCGAAGAATCATCAAAGAGAGTTTCCTTTGAATCCCAACTGACAACTGATCATGTTGAAGACTCTAAGCAGCATGCATCGATTACTTTATCCTCTCGACCTTCACTAGATGAAAATGTCCTTTTTGACACAGAGAGAAGGAGATCTTCAGTAAGATTTCTAATTCAAAGAAAACTGTCTCTGACTGATAAAATAGATGTTAAAGTTGATGATGACATCATAAAACGAACCTCGATTATCTTTAGTAGTAAAAGAAATTCTGAACTAGAAGAAGCAGAGTTAAGTAAACTAAGCTCTTGTTATGAAAGTGACTCAACTAGGCATTCCCTTCCAGAGTTGGAAGACTTTGCAAAAAGTTATGTTAATGAGCTAGTTGTAGGTATCAAGAAATCCTGGAATGATCTTGATCATACAGGTAGAGCTCTAACTTATCTGGAGGAGCCCCAAAGTCACACCTCACGTAAAGTGTCAGAATCTGAAGGATTTCATACTGATACTACTGTTTCACATGGCTCTTTGAACAAACAAGACTCAAAAGGAACCAGCAGCACAAGCATTCATTACAAATCTTCAACAGACAGCTCAACAGATGTTAAAGAGGAAGAAATTCTACAGCTTTTTAATGAAGACAGCCGTTTAGATGTTCCTCCAAATAGTTCTTGCCAACTTGAAGAGTTCGTAAGCCAATCAAACAAGAGAAAAAAAGAAAAATTATTGAAGGCTCCTTATGAATCCTGTGAAGCCTACTTGGTATTATTTCCTGTTTTTCATTTGATCTTTTTTTTTCTTCCATTTTACTTTTGGTGAATTAATTATTTTCTACCTCATTATTGAAAACATTTTAATTGTTCTATCAGCTTTTGTTGATTTGCTTTTAAGAGAGTTTTTATTTGAGTTCATAATGAAAAAGGTTTGGTTTTATTGCATTTCTTTCTTTATATTTAGCTTTGAATCATGTACTTTCTTTTGTTGGTTTAATACATAAAACATATCTGTACAACAAATATTTAACACAGTTACTTAGATAGATAAGACTATTTTAGATGAATAGCTGTGTTCAATTATTGAAATAAGTATTTTTTCCAACAACTTTTACAGTAGTAATCCAATTAAAGTGTGAGAGATAAACATTCCAACTTGTTTGAGGCTCAAAACTTACTTTGAACCATTTTGGTTAATTGGGCTGCAAATAGTCCCTATAAAGATTTGGTGCTCAAGAGGCAGGTTAAATAAGACAATTCAGTTAAAAGAGATAAAGAGTTAAATTTACGTCATTTATTCTTATTTATAATTCATATAACTTTCACATTGTCAGTTTTAAAAGACTTACTGAGACTTAGATCCTCTCACACCTTTTGGCCTCCATAGAAATTGGTTTTCAGTATTGTATGCAGGCTCTCAAATGATGTCTACTGCTCTGAGATCATCTGTGAAGGAGTACCGCCATGTTTTATGAAGAGGTCCCTGTTTATGCTTTACTCATTTCAGTCTCCATATTAATGCTAAAGTTATTCTTGTGGTGCAATCCATATTGTTGGAGGACATGTCCTGCAAACCTCATTTGACTGTTTTAAAAGATTAGGAATTTATTAATTAGAAGGCTCAATAAATAATTAATACATTATTAGTATACATTTGTGTCCAACTTAAATGAGTAAAGTTAGAGGATAATAATGGTACTAAAAACAGTATCTATCTTATTTGGCAAAGATATTCAAGTTAGAAGATAATGGTACTAAAAACAGTATCTATCTTAGTTGGCAAAGATATTCAAGTTAGAAGATAATGGTACTAAAAATAGTATCTATCTTAGTTGGCAAAGATATTCAAGTTAGAAGATAATGGTACTTAAAACAGTCTCTACTTAATTGGCAAAGATATTCAAGTTAGAAGATAATGGTACTTAAAACAGTCTCTACTTAATTGGCAAATATATTCAAGTTAGAAGATAATGGTACTTAAAACAGTCTCTACTTAATTGACAAAGATATTCAAGTTAGAAGATAATGGTACTTTAAACAGTCTCTACTTAGTTGGCAAATATATTCACTTCATAACTAACTGGAATTTCATTTTCAGAAAAGAAAACTTGGACCAGGTGTTTACAACCTGATGATATCAATAGATGAAGACAAAAAAGTGGAAGAACAAGCTCCAAAGACAGGATGGGCTCGCCAATTAGAATTAGAAAGACTGGCTGCACTGCCACATCTGCTCTATAAGGAACAATGGGAAGAGAAGAAAATGTTGGTAGGGAAGCTATCTGACTTTTGCTTCACAATTAGGAATTTTGTTTTCAAGACGCTTTTAGAAATCCTTATTTTAAATGAACACTTATCTTTGAAATTAATTTTATTAAGATCAATTTCATTTAGATTATTAGATATTCATTTTCAATTGTGTAAAAGCTTAAAGCAATTACCATTATTATTTTTCTTATAATCAATATTGCTCTACAAACTTTCAAGGTATACATGTTTGGTAAACATTAATAAGCCAATGTCATCATCACTATCAAGACCTTGAATATGAATCATTGAAAATAATAAGTTTTGGAGATGACTAAATGTGATGGAACATTTATCAATAAAAAATAGACTGCTTTTACTCCCCTGACCCCTCAGTTTTATAACATTTCATATGCTTTTTAGGAATGCTAAAAAATTATATTTTTTTTTATAGCAAAAAAAGCTTGGGCCTGGATCTTACAATATTAAAGATTTCATTCAAATCAACAATGCCAAGCCTCGCAGTGGACGTGGTATATGTGAGAACCTTGCACCAAGATTTGAAAATAAGCATATGGTATGAGTTACATATGTAGTAAATATCTCTTCAATAAGAAATAGTGCCTACATATAACTGAAATAAATTAATTTTCTTACATTTTTCTCTGCAACATCTTCAATAACAAAAATTCCATTCATGATGTTGACATTGTAGGTTGAAATGTTTAATTTCTAATCATTATCATTTATTTATTTGGAAGTAATAATATCATGTTGTTGTGTACAATAGTTATACATAATTAATAGTCATTGATAATACAGGTTATATGGAATGGAAGAATTTTTTAAAATAAATTTAACATAGCAGTGCTATTTAAAAAGAACTGCTATCTTTCTTTTTTGACAAAAATTAAAAATAAATAAGTAGATTAAGTACTATTTCCAGAGTGCTACTCCTGGCCCAGGCACTTATGGGATTGATGGCATTCCCCAAAAAGCCATGGATGAAAAAGCTAAGAAATCTGCAAGCACAAAAGGGATTTTAGATGCTGGAGATCGTAAGCGAAATTTACCCTCTATTGTAAGTTAATTTTTTTCTATTTGTTTATCACTGTCTAGATTACAGTTATGTTGGTAAACTTTTATTATTTATAAAGAAAAAAATAGCAATTCCGAAAAATCAAAACATAAATTCATTACAGCTATTATTTAAAAAAAATAACGAACAAGTAAAATATAAAAAAACTATATCTACCAATAATGTGCAAGCTTTTTCCCTTATTTAATATCAAACAAAATAATTAATTACCAATAATATAATATATATTAATTATAGATTTAGCCATATGTGAATACTGAAGTATTAGTTTCCCTTGTTGCTTTTAAAGATAATAATGAATTACCAGTAATTAATTTTCTAATTAGTTACTTTTTTTTATTGATTCATCTATTGTCTATGTCAATGAATAATTGTGCAAAGTTTCAGCTTGATCCGAGAATGGGTGTGGGAGAAATAACATGTAAGCACTTTTGACCAGACAGAGTGAGTTGATATAAGCTTTGTAAAAACAATAAATGTTTTTTTTATTTTAGGGTTCTCATCTTGGCCCAGGAACATACAACCATACATCTTGTACAGAACAGCTGTTGAATAAAGTCACAGGTATAAAGGGGCCTTACAATTTGTTTTCTTTAGAAAGAGATGCAAAAACAGTCATAGGCCACCATGCAATTGTGGTAAGTACTGTCGGTAATTATATAAGGGTGGATGCATAGCATATATATTTTGTAGTATATAGACAGTAATTTGATATAAGCTTTGTTATAACAAGGTTACAAAGACAGTTTGTGTGGAAACACAAATTGAAAATCGGCCCCCAAAGTGGTCCACCCAGGCAGGTAAAAAGGCAGGTTTCAATATTATCAGAAGAAATTCTATCAAAGACAAATGACACAAAACAATGGAGAAATAAAGGTTAACAGATCTCGTGTGGTGCCCCAGCGGTCCAGCAGACCAAAGGATAGGAGAAAGTGAATGTGAAGTTTGATGTGAACCTGGCCTAACTGATGTCTTATAATGAATATCTAATTGATCTAATTGTTTTGTAAAGGGCCAATCTCTTATTCCTCAAAAATAAAACATTTCTGTAAAAAAATTTTTTTTTAAAATCTGTTCTTTGGTTAGGTGTTCTATAATTAACCAAAGACCGTAGCACTGCAGTTCATGAGATAATATGAAAAACTACTTATTAATTGTTGTTTTAAATTATATCTGACTAATATGCATACTAAATAGATTGACAAAAAATCTACAACTGTTTGCATAAATGTGTTAAAAATATGGTAAATATTCATCTCCCCTAATAAAGAGCCTCAAGTGTTTGTTACTATTAATAGTGAATAGTTGTAAAAGTGGTGAATTTTTATGAAAAAACTGCTTGCATAAACGATTTAAAAAATTAGATTTTTCGCTTTCAGAAAGAAAAAAGTAGCCGTTGCATCAGAACTTTGAATGGTCTAAAACAGTGTGATGTCGGATTTTCACTATCTTTTCTAGTTTACGAGATCTAAACGGGACGGATAGACAGACAGACAGGCCACACAAAACTAATAGCGTCTTTTCCCCTTTCGGGGGCCACTAAAAATACAAATGTGCATATCAGGATATACACACTTTACCACACCATAACATTTTCTCTTGGTTAAGTATAAAGTTATACATTTTCTTCTCCATTTTAAAAACTTTATATATGGCAATACAGTCATATGCAAGTTATTTCACAAACTATATAAGCTGGATTCTGGCAAAAATAGAGAACTTCAAACATGGTTTCTCTTCCTCCCAACAGTGGGAGTAATGTACCTCAAAATTTTTATTAAACAGTTAGGATAACAATTTGGGCTTATCAAAACTTCAATGAAGCCAGATTAAGGTTGGTACCTCCTCATCTAATTGATTTTCACTATCTACAGTGATATCACCACAGAACCAAACCATTAGCCCATCTCAAATGAGGGCATGGTGATGATGGTGTTAATATTGGGTGATCATAATCTTTGGCTTTCTATAGGTAGTAACAATAACTGCAAGTCAACAGCTACTTCACCCTGCCTTCATCCTAAGTTGAGAATTAAAAAAAAAGCTTTAAAACTCACTAAAGACTCTCCAGCTGGGTTTTGAGCTTGCTGCTGATCTGTTGGTCTATTTTTCAATGACCATGAGCAATGAGGGCAATGAATGTTTTGAATGCTGTATGTCACACTTTTCTGTAGTCAGGAAAAATAAAAAAGTAATTTATAAATAAGCAGAATTTTGAACAAAGCTTTATTTAATACAGAGACCAGCAAACCTAGGTCCTGGACAATATGATGTCAAATCTTTTGTGGATGAATTAAATAATGAGCACAAAAGAAGTCATGGACGATTTGCTAAAGTTGATCAGTATCCAGATACATTGCTACAGGTATTATTAAATTATATGTACATTTTTAATTATTTCAGCTGTCATGGACATAGAACATAGTTTTAACATGAAATATTTCATTATATTAATTTGAAAATGCATTTTGTAAAATTTGTTATTAAACGAATTGTTTTTTTTAAATTGGAGAAATATACATCATTCAATTTTTTTCTTCAGTGACCATGGCCAAGCCAAAGGACCTTAAATTACTTTTTTTTCTTGTTTCAAAAAGAATTAATCGACTTAAGGTTTCTTGAATCTTCTTAACTACATTTGTTTTTTTATTTTACTTGTTTATGCAGACTACATTCAATTATTCTCTCATTGTTAATTAAAAAATGAGTCATTTTCATTAGGTTTTAGTACTACCTTTTATTTGTTAACATTTTTTTAAAATTTTATTAGTCAGCTGAAAACAAAACATTTTTTATTAGGATTTTCCAGGTCCTGGAAGTTATGATGTAAAACAACACAACAGTAAATGCTCTCATGGCGTCAACATTCCAGGATTTCTTTCATCAGCAAAACGTGATGATAAATTATCTCAAAAATTTTTTACTGGGAACTATGTGAGTATTTAATCTTACAATACTGTAATTTTAAAATCAATGAATGATCATTATTGAAAGTCAAATGGCACAACATCTCTCTTATATCTACTTCAAAGGGATAGTTGTATCACATTTAATTCAATAACTTGCTAAAACATACATGTTGACAAAGTAAAAGCATTCTTAATGGCATCAATTCTTGAACTATTAAAAATAACTTTTTTTTTTTATAAATTCCATTTTCAATTTTAAAAAAAAAAGCGTTGGAAGAAGTGTGTCTTATTATTAATCTATATGCAATGTCATAGAAAAATTTCACTTTGTATTTAAACAGAATCCTGTTGGCGCTGGAAGGTATGATGTACAAAAATATGAGGAGGCTCAAGATGTTAATGGATGCACAAGTTCTTTCAAATCTAGAACAAATAGACCAAATCAAAAACTGTCCCGATTTCTTCAGTAAGTAAATTATTAAATAAACTTAAAAGATACCTTGAATACAGCTTACAGGCCAAACATCATCACATTCTAAATATAGCTTGAAGGCCAAACATCATTATATCCATAAGGTAACTTGCTGGACAAACATAATCATATCCTGTATGTTACTTAAAGACCAAAAATCATCATATTTGGAAAATGGCTTTGCAGCAAAATATTGCATATTCATATCATAATGAAACTTAGAATTTTTTTTTATTTATAAGTTAAGACAATCATTTTTTAAAGTCATCTTAGGTTACACCATATGCCTGGTAACCATATGCTTGAAGACGTGTGCACTGTGAACCTTGCAGAAAACTCTTTGTTACAATTTAAGCATGACTTATGGATCACATCATGTTCAAGGAGATATTAAAAATCTACTAAATGGTAGTTCTTTAAAAGCAACAATAGACAAAATTTTACTGATTTGTAGAACCTTATTCAGTCATATTTGTATAATCATCTGGTATATACAGATGCCCTTGAAGGGCAGCATGCATCAGAAGGGTGGAAGCATTCCTTGTGGTGGTGGAACGTCTTCTGCAGCTCAATGTACATTCAATTTGTTCCAGCCCATTGTGGTCTGGTCAGTCATCAGAGGGCTGACTTTTTAGCAAAGTCTGCGGTGCAAATGGCAAAGTTACATGATGAACCATGCACTCTCCAGAGTGTAAGATCCCTAGCCGACATCCGATTGTTAGCACTTTGGTACGACAATTGGGATGCTTCCGATAAAGGCCATGAGCTCCAAAGGCAGTTGAGTAGACCAGACCAAAAGGACGCGTGATGGCAGCTAAATCGTGTGGAACAGGCTGTCCTAGGCCAGTTCCAATTCAGACACTGTCCAATAAGTGCTTACTTCGGACCATTCTGGGAGAATTACGACACATGGTGTTGATAAATTATGTATCATCTAACTGCTAAATCTCTCAGTAATTTCTGATGTAAAAGAAAAAGACTAAACTTCCTTTTCTTAATAACATTTTTAATAAACACAGTATATACAAATTTTGGTAACAGAAAGTTTTTCATTCTTGGTAACAGAAACAAAATATCATAATGCAAATAAAACACATTTTGGTAACAGAAAGTTCTTCATTCTTGGTAACAGAAACAAAATATCAAATAGCAAATAAAACACAATAAAACACATTTTGGTAACAGAAAGTTCTTCATTCTCGGTAACTGAAACAAAATATTAGATTGGAAATAAAACACACACAAGGTGTTAAAAGTGAATCACACAATATATAAAAATAAAAAATATAAAAAAATTCATCCAAACCTAATTAAGAAATACTCATGAATGGTTGATTTAGAGAAAGCTTTTACAATTGCCACTATTTTTCATTTAGAAACACAATAAGCAAGACATTTTTTTTTTAATTTATAGAAATATTTTACCCAGTTCATTATGATATAATTTAATTTTCAGAGAAAGACTACGAGCTAAAGATATAAGTCCAGCAGACAAAGCCAAATACATGGATCCTTACAGAATGACACGTTCTATCACAATAATGTGAAATAACAGATGTTTCATAGCTGAAAAATTTGATGGACAATAAACAATTTGGTTTTTAGTACTAAAAGAACAATGGATGCTTTTTAAATCTTCATACATTTTTTTTAAACAGCTCAGTGCAACATACTGTTAACATCTTGATAAATAATGTAATGTTTATTTATTCTTTTCATGCAACTAGAAATTATTTATACTTTAGATCTCCAAAAAATGTGATTTGAAAATACCAATTAGCAAGCTACTTTCGGTTTAACTAGCAATTATGCTGCAGTAAAAAGTAATAAAACAATGGACATAAAAAGTCATTTCAAAAGATAAATGCTCTACCCTTTTCGAGTAATATATATATATATATATATATATATATATATATATATATATATATATATATCTTTTACCTTCTCTTTAAATCTGGATCTGATGAACTGACTATGTATTTCAGTATTTCCAGACAAAAAATGTGTCCAAATCAGTCACAGGCTGACAAGAGTTGAAAATAATTGTTGTATTCAAGTGGTATTTGTTAAAGTAGCTCAAAAAAAAAAAAAAAAGAATCTCAATGGAATTATTCCTAAATTCAATTCCTGTTTTATTTCAGTACTAGAATTATTTCTTTTCCCTATCATATGAAAAAAATATTCACAAAACATTAAAGCAATTTTATAACAGTTTTATTTTTTTTCTTCAAGACTGAGATTAATTACAACTGTATTTCATGCTATTTACATGAAGAAAAGTTTAGATTTTCAGTATTTCTATGTTTTGTTTTCATTGTGTTTTCTAAAATTATTTCTAATTTCTATTTTTCCTTCAGTTTCTGTGTTCAACTATTTACTCAATTCTCCATTCAGTATTAAAAAATATAACTGTTTAAACTGATTTTTTTTGTTATGTTTATTCTCATTCATTGCCACCTTTTAATATAGTATTTATTTTAACCTGTGATTTTAAGATTAATTTAGTAAAAATAATAAATTCATAATTTTGTTAACCATAAAAGCAATATATCTATTTTATAAGTGAGATTTTCAGTACAATGAATCATTGAAGATTTCAACCATGTTCAAGTGGATTTTGGTTTGTTTGACTTTTAGTACATATATATTTTTGTCACCCACAAAAGTTAGGATTGGAGTTCTCTTTTGTTTTAATTATCTTGTTATAAATAATGAGATGTTTTTAAAGTAGCAGTTCTCCCAGAGCATTAAATACAATGGTGACATATTTACCACTGTCTACTATCTCTTTTATTTTTGTTGTATGGATATTCAAACATATGAATTTTATCAACATTGAAAATACAAACTTTTGTAAATGTTATAAATGACTTATTTCTATGGATCAACAAGTGAATGAGTTTAGCAAATTATTTTTAGTGTTCCAGATACAAAGACAAATTAATGGTTACCATTTATACATGAACTTATTCTTTTATTTAGTTTCAATATGGTTGCCAGATTTCTCAGTTTGAAACAGTTTAAAGCCAAGAAATTGAAAATAAAAAGTTGTGCATAATTTGTCTATTGTTGTTTTTTTACCCAATGGTTATTCTAAACTACAATACAGAAGCTTTCAATACTAGGGGAAAAAATACTTTATTAGCTGCATACAAATTATAGTGTCCATTTTGAGATTTTGTGACTTCCTAGCCATTTTTCATTCATATTAAATGAATTGAATGTAGAGAGGTAAATGATCATCTTGTTAGCTTCAATGATAACAGTATTTGTATTGGATACAAGATGGTAGAGGGCTACAAAAGGCACAGTCTAGACAAATGAAAAGCAGCATTCTGTTTTTTTACAATGCTATGGTTATATTGAAACAAGATAAAATTTATAAGCAATGATCTTTTCAGTTAACAGTTTTAATTATTTACAGGCTTACGTCCTCATCTGACCCCACACAACTCTACAGTCTGGAGCTGGGCAAGTTTTTTTCTCCCCTTGCCTTGAAAACAAGGACTTGGCACATTTTAGGTGAATCTTTATTCCACAGTTGGCACACGTGTCCCCCTGAAACAAAGTTTGAGAGTTATTATATACAAACTATTTTAAAAAGTGATGTAAAAAGTTTGTTCATTTCTTATCAAAAATGTATATTGAAGTGCATACTTAAAATATTATTAAAAAAAAACACTAAAATTAGAAAAGGATAAAATGTATATATGATAGAAGTAGGTTGTTTGCATTCATTGTTAGGCCTGAAAGCTAGATACAATTAATACTTTTTAAAACTAAACCCAGTACCTGACATGTGAGTGAAAATATAAGTATCGTGATTTAGGGCGCAAAAAGGAATAATAATTGTACATACAAACACTGCTTACTTGTTTTGATTAAATCATATAATTACTAATTAAAATGTCTTTTCTACCAAAGATAGCAGGAAGTAATTTATCAGTTTTACAAATACATGACTTTGACTTTTATTAACTTGTTTTTCTTGGTGCTGGAAATAAGGTTTTAAAAAAAACATTTCAAGTAACCAAATTAATGTTTAATTGCTCAGTTACTTGGCTGCACTATACAGATTAATGGATGGATACAATTATAATACCTAGACACTACATATTTAAATGAAAGCAGTTAGACTAATGAATTTTTAATTCCCTTTTTATAAATTTAAATATTCATTACAAAGAATGTTCAGGTGGTTTTACACTAAGCTTGCATTAGAAACTAGGATCATAAGAAAACCAATTTTCTGAGAAACTATTATCAATGTCTAGAGTAGAATTAGCTAGCTTATAACTTTCTTACTACATTTGACATTGTTTTCACAAATTTAATAAAGATTGAAACTGCATGAAGAGAACACTCAGATTCCTCTGACTTGAAGACAAACGATACATACCAAAAGACAGATCTTGGAGCAAATATTGCAGAGTTTGATGAACTCTGAATAGACATCTTTCAAATATTGGTCCAGTTCAAGTAGACTTCGAACACTGAGAGATATTTTACCATCTCTGTCCTGAAAAAAAAATCACATGTAATAGAATTTTAGCCACCAATTATTTCAAAATTAACCCAATCAACCCTATTTCCGGTTTCTAAAATCCTTTACCATTGACTAAGCAAAGAGATAGTAACTCTGAATAAATAAATTTAAAAATATAATACTAATAAATAAATAAACAACTTTAAAAAATAGAACAATATGTCTAGTTAAAAAAAAAATACTTTTACTACCTTAAGAATAAAAAGATTAAAAAATAATGATATCCGGGGTGGGGGTTATGGGTACTTTCATTTTTAAAATTCTTAGAAAAAAAAAGTATGCACATCAGGTTTTCACAAAAAAAAAAAGTTTTAAACAAGATATGAAGAGCTCTTATTATAGGTATTTTTTTTAAACTGTCGCTAGCGCCACTATGCAGACTAACGCATCCTATCACGGTAGGATCGATAGGGTTAACTTTTAATTTTGATAAACATGACACGGTTTTACAAAAATGTATTCAAACTGAAAAATAATTAGCTTCATAATGGACTTTAATAAAATTATCATGAAATTTAATTATTTCAGAACATACTGAAATAAGAGTCTTTGAAAATATCACTGCACTGGAAATGTACATATTCAACTTACTTTTCTAATCCATTTGTCTCTTTCAAACCTGTCAAATATTTCTTGAGCTTCTTCTTTGCCAATTCTTTTTTCCACTTTATCAGTTAATGATAGAGCTGCCAGTGAACCAATTTTTCCATCCTCAGAGTCCACTATTTGCTCAATCTAAATCAGATAATCAGTTCAATGTTAAAAAGTTGTTGTATTGTTTGTTTGTAAAATGTTTTTGGATGTTCCTTCAGAGCTGAAGATAATTTACTTACTAGTCCAAACCTTCCACAGAAGGATGGGGGGTGGCAGCGGGCAGGGTATGAACCTGGGCCATCAAGACGACCGAACAGTAGTCCAGCCCACATACCACATGACCAGGAAGCCATCCTTGATTCATTCAATAATTTTACAAAAGGAACTAAAAGTAAAAGTTATGATCAAAAAATTTATTTTTTTGTTAACACCAAAAAACATTTAATAAAGTTCCCCTTTCAGACCTTGCGATCTATAGGGCAGATGATGTAAAGGTCATCTGTTTCTACAGCCTACGGTTAACGAGAGTGTCATTTGGCCAGCACAATGACCAACCGCCTTTGCTTTTCCCCAACTAATGTCAGGTACCCATTAGAGATGGGTGGACTCAAGAGTCGCCCGAAGATCCCGAAATTAAAAATCCCAGTCTTCAACAGGATTCAAACCCTGGTTCGAAAGCCAAGTGCTTTACCACTTAGCCACCATGCCTTCTAAAAAATATAATTTACTGTACCAATTTCTTAAAAAGCTCCAGTTCACTCTGTGTATAGGTTGATGAAAGACGAGATATTGGAGTTTCAACAGTATTAACCTAAAAAAAAATAAATAATAATTTATAAATAATAGATATAAAAAATAAAAGGATAAAGTTGAATGAAGTGTATTGCACTGTGTAATAGTTTAAGCACTAGCATTACATTGACTAGAATTTAAATATTTTGAAACTGGAAAACTGAAAGTGGTAGAAAGAAACAGCATATTTTGCAGGAGATTAACAAGATGCATCTAGAAAGCCACAAGGTGAATTGGTATTACACACTTTGTTATGAATGCTTTACAGTACTTAGGTCCAGATGTGTTGCCCACTATTGTCTGGTCTCTTATAACAAATAAATAATACAAGCAGTATGTCTATGAGTTTCTAAATAGTGTTTTTTTTTTCTATGACATAATGTGGAAGTTGAGAGATGACTGTATAGTAGTGGATTTAAAAAAAAAATATTAATATGAATAAATTATAAACTGTATCAATCCATTTTTTTTTCTACTTTACTTACCAAACAATAAAAATTTGCACCATCATCTTCTTGGATTCCTTTTCTAATTTCCAAATTAAAAGGTGCTATTGCTTCATTAGTAGAGTGTACTAGATTCAACAGTTCTTCTGCAGAGTCTGTTGGCACATTCAACTCTGAATGTAAATATAGAATTAAAAAAAACACAACATATAAAATTCAGGCCAGGATTCTGTTAAATTGGCACTAAACTCATTAACTCTTTCAGTGCGCGTTACTCTCATGGAGAATTTTCACATGCACAAGTTGCATTACCCAGAGTGAGTAAATTGGTATAAAATATTTATTTCACTATTATTTTAATGTTAAACTTTTTATTTTTCTCTCTTCATTTTTTATTTATTTTTGGAGTGACTGTTTTTTAGTGGCCCCCGAAAGGGGAAAAGACACTATTTGATTTGTGCGGAATGTATGTCCGTCCGTCCCATTTAGATCTCGTAAACTAGAAAATATAGTAAAAATCCAACATTATAATATTTTAGACATTTCAAAGTTCTGATGGAAAGCTACTTTTTTCTTTTCTGAAACCGAAAAATCTAATTTTTTAAATCACATATGCAAGCATTTTTTTATACAAATACACCACTTATATAACTAATCACTATTAATAGTAACAAACAGGGGAGGCTCCTTAGTAGGGGAGATGACTATTTACCATATTTGTAACACATTTATGCAAACGGTTTTAGATTTTTTGTCAAAATATTTTTTTTTACATTTGTATTGCTAAGTTAAGTAAGTTCTGTTATTCTAACTACTACATTTACACAAAAAATGTTTATCCTTTTTTTAAGAGAAAAAATCTTTTTAGTATGCATATAAGTTGGACATAATTTAAAACAATTAATAAGTAGTTTTTCATATTATGGCGTGAACTGCAGTGTTGCACCATACCGATAGATATGTTTTTTTTACGGAAATCTTATCTTATCTTATATGATACAAACATTTCTTCAAAAAAAGAAGACGATTACGTCATACGCATCATGCACATTAACCAATGACCTAAACTCCGCCAAGTCACTGGTTTTCCTGGCTAGCTCAGGCAACCCATTCCATGCTCTAATAGCGCTAGGGAAGAAGGAGCTTTTATTCTAGTTTGTCCTAGCATATGGAATGAGGAAATGTTTTTTTCTTGAGGAATAAGAGATTGTCCCTTTACAAAACAATTAGAGCAATTATATATTCATTATAAGACATTGGTTAGGCCAGGTTCACATCTAACTTCACATTCACTTTCACCTATCCTTTGGTCTGTGGACCGCTGGGGCACCACACAATATCTGTTAACCTTCTTTCTCCATTCTTCTCTGTCATTTGTCATTGATAGAATTTCATTCTGATGTTCTTTCTGAAAATATTGAAACCTGCTTTTTTACCTGCCTGAGTGGACCACTTCGGGGACCGATTTTGAGTTTGTGTCTCCACAAACTGTCTTTGTAACCTTGTTTGTTTTTTGTTGCACATTTAATGCAGGAACACTATTTAAAAAAAGACTACATAGTATTAGTTGGTCCTCTATTTTAGTACATTTTGCTGGATCCAGAAAGAGTGTAAATAATACAATATCTAAATGTATTTGTTCATCTTTTATTAAATTGAAAGTGATAAAATGTGTTTAGTTTTGTGACTGTCAATATTCATAGCTACTTTGCATAATTTAAAAGTTAAACTTTTCAGTATATTGGAGTTTTTGTTTTTATATATTTCCTTTTTTCATATCAGTTTAAACTAACAAGAAAAATATTTTCTTGAATAATTTATTTTATTTAGATTTGTTAGATTATATAATAAAATAAAAGAATGTGAATTTTGTTTTATTAATTTTAATAGTTTATTTGAATGTAGAGAAACAACAGTATTACAAAGTATTATTCCTTGCTCTCTGACTCTCTCAAAAAAAAAAATTGACTACATATCATCTTTTTTATGCTAATAGTTTTTTTTGTATATTTAGACCATGTCTAAAAAGAAGCGGAAATGATGTAAGGCATATTAAAAATAAATTGACTTAAATGTTTTTTTAAAAATATGATTCTTTTTAAAGCTTTATATAGACTGCAGCCTTTTTGGGGGAAAATTGAAAATAAAATACAAAAGGTTTGATAGAAAGCTTGCAGTGGTTAGGTTGCAAATCTGTCAAAACTGGTTCTTAATGAGCAACTAAGAGGTAAAGGAACATGTGTAAGAAATTTCTTGTGAATCCTTATGACAGTTTAAGAGATCTCTTAATCCGTCAGTCAATGGTATTTTGTGCCTATAATATATAGATTATACCATATTCTAGATCTAGACCTATATTAACTATAATCGATGGCTATATTAGATTAATTATTATATAGAGTAATTTTTGTCTTCCTAATACCACATACTTTTTATATTAACGACCACTTCACAATATTTGTTAAAATGAGCCTTTATTTTGATAACTATGATGGAACTAGTCTATTGTTGTTGTACATACTCCATTTCTTTATAGTTCATTCACCTTTAGTTTCCTTTACTCTGAAAAACAAGAGTTTTTATTTACATGGGCTCAAAATGCACTGGTAAGACTGTCAATTTTTTTCTTCTAGGTCCAGAGTTAAGGAGATTTTTTTAGACTTATCAGCTAAACAAAACCTATCTAAAATACTTCTAAATAGGCATGGAAACACATGCACTATGTATATGGGATGTTCCAAATATTTGTTTGTCACTATCAATGAATTCACGAATGCTCTTTATAACTACCAATGATACTAACGCTATTTTAATGTTGAAAATGCATAACAAAGGGATATAACTCAAGGCAGGGAAATGTACTTTTCTTTAATTTATTTTGTAACATTTTCTTACTTCATTTTGTTTTTGTCTTAGATGTAAAACCAAGTGTCATGTGAATGGCTAAAAAGAAAGGGAATATCGCTAAACATTGAGCTAATGAGGAACATATGTATGAAAAAAAAATGTTTTTATGAGTGGCACAATCTTGCTCTCCCTCTCTTTATAAATAAATTCTATTTTGTCTCTCCTTGGTGCCCTTACTATTGATCGATCAGCCTAGGTAGGTACTAAGCCTGGTATCATCAACACAGTACCAGAAAAAAAACGTAGCAGGAGAGACAATTATTGATAGGGCTAGACATGCAGAGTCACGCAGTTTTTTTTGGGTCAACCAGGTAGGCCACAGTAAATGGCCTTTTGTAAAGTTTGTGGCATTAGGGTTTAGCAGTGAACGGAGCAATTGAGAGTGTAAAAGGTAACACTGGCCTGTCTGTATTGAGTTGGAGTAAAAAGAAATGAAAATAAAAAAAAAACAAGGTTACAAAGACAGTTTGTGTGGAGACACAAACTCAAAATCGGCCCCTGAAGTTGCCCACCTAGAGTCTTCACGAGGAATCGAACACAGGACTTCTGGTTCCAAGTGCTTTACCCCTCAGCCACAAAATCTCCATCTATTCATTTAGCGAACACTTATATTTTTTAAAATAATAATTATTAACCTTATCCATTCATTCAAAATTAATAACATGTAACATGTAATATAGAGAAACTACAAAAGATTTATTCTTCTTACAAAGCTAGATAAATTGGCAACAAGAAAAGAAAATTAGTTCTAGATCTAGAAATCATCATCATCAGCTTGAGAGGCTCAAATCCTCTCTTGCAAAAGCCCTGGACAGAAACCCTGCTGTCTTGCGTAGTGCATAAATGTCGCCATACAGGTTGAGAATTTTGGGTTTCCCAGACCTGTCGAGACGGAGATCAGCATGTCTGGGGCAGTCAAACAGAATATGAGGCACGGTTTCCTCTTCTTCCTCGCAGCAGGGGCACCGTGAATAAAATTTGGCCATAGCCGCGAGAAATATGAGCCAACAGGACAATGGCCTGTCCTGCACTGTGCTATAATAACTTGCTCAGGCCTGGGCAGCCTCCACCACGGGAAGTGCGGTCAGGGCGCCTCATGCACTCCCAGACTCCACAGGCTTTTTGGGACTTGTCCCAGGACTCAAACCACTTTTCCATTTCTGTTTTTTTGTATTATAGCCAGGGCTTGATGAAAGCTTACAGCCTGTTCAGTGGGTGGAATTTGCCCTCCCTGGTGGGCCAAATAGTCTGCAATTGTGTTGCCAGTCACACCTATGTGACTCTGTACCCGCTGCATTATTACAGGGGTGCCATAGCGTTGTTTAATGTTATGTGAAGCCATGATGACAGTGTTGATATTGGGGGGGCCATGGTCTTGAGCTTTGCAAAGCCTGTAGTACAGATTTTGAGTCAGTGACCACAACAATCTGTGTTGCCCTCAAATGTCCCTCCCCGAGTTGAGAGTCAATGACTTTTAAGGCTTCACAGACTGCCATGGTCTCCGCATCAAAACTGCAAACACTACCACATGGTCCAAAGATTTTGACTGTGTAAGAGACAAGAAAGTCGATGTAGGATCCATAGCCTGCTCTTTCAGAATCTATTGATGCTGACCCATCAGTGTTTGCAAAAATAGCACTGGGCTTGAAGGTATTAATGGTCCCCAGAGCTAGGATTTGAAGGTCGTTAGATGAACAACTTAGCTTAGTGGCATTAGGGTCTACTAATTTCAAGCGTATGTCTGGGGTCGTTGGGCGACACCAAGGGGGAAGGGGATGAAAGCGTTGAATGTTTTGTCGGTTGGTGGAGAGGCCAGCTTCATCAGATAGTCTAGTGGCATGATGCTTAAAAGACTGCATCTGGATACGTCTTCTGCATCTGCAACCATCCACTAGTTTTCTAGCTGGGAGGTATTCATCCAGCCTTTTATACCGCTCATAGCAGGTCAGTACTGACCTTTCCCTCCTAAAGTTTAGTGGACCTATATTAGCCATTATTTCAGCCGCATTTACTGGACTTGTCCTAACGGTTCCACAGACAAATCTTAGTGCTTGGGACTGTATTTTATCAAATTGTTCAAGAGCCATAAATTTGCACAGGTAGGCTGTAGTCTATCTGTGATCGGACTGCTCCTAAATACAGGGATCGGAGCATGTCTGCTCGGGCTCCCCACTTCGTGGATGCCAGCTTCTGCACAATGCAAAGTTTCCCTGAGGCCTTTCTTACAACATCTGGATGTGCTCACACATTTTTAGTTTGCGATCTAAAGTTACACCAAGGTACTTGGGTAGCTTTTCCATGCTGAGAGCCACTCCGTTGAGGGAGAGCTGGAAAGGTTGCCCGAGAATGCCAGTCCCGAGCGTCAACAGAGAATAGACCGTCTTGGAGGTGTTTATTTCTAGCCTCCATTTTTGTGTGTATGAGCAGAGCGTATGGAGATCTTCTTGTAACACTTTTAGTATAGAGGTTGCGCTCCTTCCGGATTTCCAAAGGACAATATCATCAGCATATAGCAGCTTTCGGCATTTTAGCTGAGCTGGTAGGTCATTTATGAAGGCCGTGAAAAGGGCGCATGACAGGACGGAGCCCTGGGGGAGGCCGTGCTCGAGGGTCATTTCCCCTGAGACTTCTCCTTACATCCTTGTTCTTATTGTACGTTCTTGTAGGAAGTCTCTAATCCAGTAATATATCCGTCCCCGCACCCACACGGCTCTTATCTTATGAAGCAAACCAGGCCGCCATACTTTATCATATGCCTGTTTTAAGTCAATGAAGACTACGTATGTGCTTTCTGTCCTTTGGAATCCACCTGCTACGCTCTGCACAAAGATGTTGACTTGGTGGTCTATAGCGGACATTCCAGATCTAAGACTAGATTTTATCTTATCTTCTTATCTTATATAATACAGATGTTACTTCAAAAAAGAAGATGATTACGTCATGCATTCAGTCATGCATGTTAATCAATTACTTAAATTCTGCCAAGTCACTGGTTTTCCTGGCTAGCTCAGTCAACCCATTCCATGCTCTAATAGGACTAGGGAAGAAGGAGTATTTACTATTTGTACAAATTAGTCCTAGTATATATATATGGAATGAGGAATGTGCCTTTACTTTGTGAGTATTTTATTAAATTTTGTTTTTTTGTATTTGAAGATTATTGTTCAGTGTTTTATGAATAATTATAATTGCTACTTTACTTTTGAGTCTTCTGTCCTGAAGGCTTTCTAAATTTAGTGATTTTACTTAAAAAAAAGGTGTTACTCTAGTCCTAGTCAAATGTGAATATATCTTACTAGTAGATCTAGATTCCTAATTCTAGATTGACTAGATCAGTGATGCCCAAAATACGGCCAGCGGGCCGACGTGGTTCCATCCGGTCCGCCGAACCGTTTGCACAAAGTGTAGAATATACCTCCCTCCAAAAAAAATAAATTTGAAATATGTATCTTTACCTACGTTAGGCCCGAACTTTTTCTCTGATGGATTGGTACCATGACCTTTAACGTGTGTAGCCTACGTTTATGAACCGAAGAAACTGCAAGTGGGCTCTGAATTTAGAATCTACCAGGGAAAGTGAACGGATCTTTACTTTTTTGTGTGAAACATGATACTATCCAACTTATTTGGTTTGTAAAAAAAGTGGCCCTGTTTATAAAACAACAACAACATATAAACGGAATCCTAAAACAAATATGACGCCATTCGTGCTTTGAGCTGTGAATAAAGAGAGTTAACAATTGGAGATTGGAGGATCGATGGGAACATTTACCAAATAGAGAACAAAATGAGTCGGTGGTAAATGTGGCTACAATTCTACAACGATATTCACATTGTATGTAGAAACGTCAAACCATTTCCCGACACGTAAAAGCAAATATAAACTTCAAATATCCAATTAATTAATCAAGCCATAAATTTAGAGGTTCCTAATAAAATTGTTTCAGGTCTATTTCATTTCATTTTTGCACATTTTCAGTCATGTGGCCTGTGACACGAGTGTCGGAAATTAAAATGGCCCGCAGGTAGAATTAGGTTGGGCATCACTGGACTAGATCATAGATTAGTTAATTTAATTAATTTAATTAAAATTAGTACTAAATCTAGATTATTTTCTAGATCTATGGATGAGTCGTATGACTAAGTCTCATAGTCATAGACTTTAGAAGTCAACTAACTACTAAGACTAAGTCACCTAAGTCAGGCTAACTGCCGCTAAGGCTAAGTAGATCTAGACATTCTAGATCTAGATCTAGTAAGTAAGTGTCACTAACTTGACTAGGTAACGCCTAACGGTGACTAACCGCTAACCCTAGCCCTAAGTAATATATAATATAGTAAGTAAGTAAAGACTTAGACTAAAGTAAGTATCAACTTGGAATTATCAAGTATCATTACTATCATCTCTAGGAATAGATATAAATATATTATTATATATTAGTAGATCTAGATTAATCTATTCCAACTAAATCTAATATTTACCAAAAGCCAAAAGTATTACCTGTCAGCAGCGTTTTAACTTCTTTAGTGTCCAAAATTCCTTTGGACATAAAACTTTGTAAGAATTTTTGTTGTTTTAAATTTACTTTACTTTCTTCGTTTTCCATGATGATTTTTAAGTTGTGTCAGTATTAAACTTATTTAAAGAAGAGCTAAGAAAAAGAACAATTTGTGTGTCTTTCAATTAAAAAGATTTGTTTACAAAATGGCAACTACTTTTCACGTGAAAGAAAAGTCAGCATGGAAAAGAGTTGTGGTACCACAAGATTTACTCAATACC
The DNA here is from genome assembly GCF_947242115.1 of Biomphalaria glabrata. NCBI lineage: Eukaryota > Metazoa > Mollusca > Gastropoda > Planorbidae > Biomphalaria > Biomphalaria glabrata. The sequence goes on along the minus strand of NC_074715.1, from coordinate 26,148,208 downwards.
GAAGAGTTTGATGGATTGATAGATATTCAAGAACTTACTGACTATGAGCTGGTCCAGATCAATAACAATGTAATGAATGTAAACAGCATTTAATAGTTATAGTGTAATCTTATTAATTCTTTTAGTTTTTAAACTCAATTTAATTAAAGTCTAGATCTCTACTAGAAACTCTACTAGACTCTAGATCTAGAACTAGACTTTACTAGACCGTCAAGACCTAGAAGTGTAGAAGTTAAAGAAGTTACTAGATCTAGATTTTAGATCTACTTATTACTAGAGTAGATCTAGAGTAAAGTGCGAAGTTCGAGCAGTCCCGATTTGACAACACTTTTTATTGCTATTTAACTTTTTTTATTGGAATGTTTACCGAATTACTACTCATCTAGATTCTAGATCTACTTATTACTAGATGTGATGTTGCTTGTTCAGGCTGTCTTGAGGTCAACTATGGATGACTGTTGAATTTCAACCAATTACTCTGCAAGCGTTTGGGTGTAATTGTTCGGGTGTATTCCGTGTAGTTGATCAACAATCCAGACAAAACAAACACATTGGTTTTAACTAGTGAAGAGATGTAGTCAACGCTGATGAACAACTTCACATATATTTATTCTAATAAAAGGCCACAGTAAAAGTCTCTGTCACTAAACACGTCATTACCCTCAAGGATTCTATCGCTAACTGATTTTCCGGTCTCTAACCCAACATATCCCAAACGTCACTAGTCCCGTTCAATATGCGTCTTCTATGGTGCGTCGCTAAATAACTAAACTATAAATAAGGTGTCTAACAGATTCCTCCCCCTCCTTGAAAAAAAATATGTCAATATTTTTCCACTAATGTCAAGTCTTACAAGGGCATTTTCAATTTAAGGGGAAGACAACAAACATAAAATCTTGACATCTTCATCTTGGCTTGACAGTTCCTCATGTTCATGTCAATGTTCATAACATTCCAGAATCATCTTCATTAGTAAACAGTTCATCATGAAAGAAAATGTGGCATCTTATGGGCACGTCATACACTCACAAATGTTCTCCACTGGCAGTAATCTGACAAAATACAATATTTCAAAAACAATTATAGACTTTATTTCCACATTCAATAAGTTTTTCCTTACTACCCTTTTATACGCTTTTGTCCATTTTTCTTTTATACTCACCCTTTTCCATCAAACTAACTTTCGTCAATGATATATGAAATGATTCACACAAAAAAAATATCCATACTTACTTTCAAATGCTTAACATCAAATTTACTTATCTCCCTTTTCCATAACATATAAATTGTGCCAATATATTAATATATATTACATAATCAATATAATCATAGTTTATTTACAAAATTATTTCATTTCAATGTCATTCTAGACAATAGATCAGCTACAATATTCACAGATCCACTAATAGCTTTCACTTCAAATTTATATTCCTGTAGTGCTAAGAACCATCTATATACACAACTGTTTTTCATGCTCTTTTGCTGTATATACTGAATAGGTTTATGATCAGTTAATAATATGAATTTCCTTCCTATTAGATAACTCTCTAGCTTAGTAATTACCCATATTACAGCTAAGGCTTCTCGTTCAATGACACTATATTTTTTTTCTGTCTCTGATAATTTTCTACTTACATATAATATAGGATGTAAGTTATCATAGTTCTGCATTAGACAACCACCAATAGCACTACCAGATGCATCAGTTGTGACATAAAATATTTTGTCTTTATCGGGTAGTCTTAATATTAATTCATGACTAAAAACATCTTTAATTCTGTCAATAGCTTTCACACATTCCTCATTACAGACTACTTTTTGAGGTTTTCCTTTTTTAAGTAAGTCATTTAATGGATTCACTATTTCTGCTAAGTTCTTTATAAACTTTCTGTAATAATTTACTATTCCTAATATGCTTTTAATTTGTCTTTTTGTTGTAGGTATTTCAATATTAAGTACTTTCTTTATGTTATCTTCAATAGGGCTAATCATGTTGTTATTTACTTTATGTCCTAAGAAAATTATTTCTTCCAATCCTATTTCTACTTTTTCTGCCTGAATTGTAAGTCCACTTTCTTTTATTATTTTGAACACTTCTTTTACATCTACCAAATGTTCCTCCCAACTATTATTAAAAATACATATGTCATCCAAATAACAAATAACATTTTCTTTGTTTCCAATTATCATGTTCATCATTCTATTAAATGTGGCAGGTGCATTTACTAATCCAAAACTCATATAATTCCATTGAAAAATACCATATGGTGTTACAAATGCTGTGTAAGGTTTTGCATTTTCTGTTAAAGGTATTTGCCAATAACCTTTAGTTAAATCCAATTTAGTAAAAAATTTTGCTCCATTTAATTTATGTAAAATATCCTCTATATTTGGCATTGGATATGGGTCAAATTCTGTGATGTTGTTAAGTTTCCTATAATCAATACATAACCGTATATCTCCATTTTTCTTTTTGGCTATCACAATTGGTGAAGCATAAGGAGATGTTGATGGTTCAATTATACCTGATTCTAGTAGATTGTCTATTTCTTTTTTTACTTTGTCTTGTAAATGTAGCGGTATTCTATATGGCTTAAGCTTGATAGGTTTTGGGTCTGTTACTTTAATGTCATGTTTAATAACATTTGTTTTTCCTGGTATGCTGGAAAAAATTTCTTTGTATTCCTGTATTATTTTAGTTATATCTTTTGACTTTTCCTTAGTTAAATTATTAAGATTAATCTTTTGCCAAGTTTGATTCTCTTTTGTTTCTATTACAGGTATTTCCTTAATATCATTTTCATTGTGATTTTCATTTGTTATTATCATCAAGCATTCTTCTCTTTCTGAAAATGTATTTTCTATTTCTTCCTGAATGTTTTGTATCAACTCATCTTCTCTATCATGATATAGTTTCAAATTATTTATGTGATATGTTTTAATTTTCCCATTTATTTCAATTTGATAATTCACATCATTAATTTGTTTTATCACCTTAAATGGACCTTTCCATTGTTTACCAATTTTATTTTTCAGGTCATTTATTAATATTAATACATTGTTTCCTACTTCTAGTGTTTTCAATTGTCTTTTCTTATTTAGATTCTCATGAGCACTTTGTTTGTACTTCTTATTGTTGTTATATGCTTGAGTCCATATTTCTTTCAATTCTGTTGTGATTGTTGTTTCATTGTCATTATTTAATTTATTCTCATTGCCTATTAGATTTTCTTTAAAAACATCTAATTCATCTCTAGGTTTTCTTCCATGTATTATTTCATATGGTGAAAATTGTGTTGCTTCATGGATGTTGTTTCTATGAGCAAATAGTACATAGTTAATGTAATGATCCCATTTGTTCTGATTATTCTGAATTATTTTTGTTAGTGATCTTTTTAGTGAACCACCATACCGTTCACATAAACCGTTACTCTCTGGGTGGTAAACTGAAGAGTATATGTGTTGTATATTATATTGTTTAGTCCATTTCTTAAATTGTTCTGACTTAAACTGAGATCCCTGATCACTCAATATAATTTTAGGTATACCATGTCATGTAATTACTTTTTGAGTTATGGCATTAATGATATTTTCTGCACTTGTATTTGATAATGAGATTGCTTCTGGGTATCTACTAAACATGTCTATTACTGTTAGAATGTATTTATTATTATTTTCAGTTTGAATTAAAGGACCTATTAAATCAATAGATACTTACCAAAATGGTTCTGTAGGTTCATCCATTTCTTGAATGGGTGCTTTATTCGCTAAGCTTTTGTTAGATCTCTTTTGACATATGTCACATGAGTTTATGTATTTATTGATTGTTGCTTTCATTTTGGGCCAAAATACTTGTTTTGACAAATTCCTATAACATTTCTTTACTCCCCTATGTGCTGCTAAATTATTATCATGTGTCATGATTAAAACATCTTTCCAATATTTCTGTGGTAAGACAAGTTGTTTTATTTTTTTGTTATCATTACTTGTTTGTCTAAATAATATTTTATTCTCTATACAAAATTTCTCCATTGGATTATTATTGTTTTTATCTGATATTCTTGAATATATTTTCCCAATAATATTGTCATTCATTTGTTCTAATGCAAATTTGGGTATTGTTTCTTTTTCACTTTGAGATATTTGTGTTTCAAGACTATTTTGTGTTTCATTTTCTATCTCTCTTTCCTTAACATCTGTATTTTCTATTTGTATTACATTACTGGTTTCTTTTTCTTCATCATTACTTATTACATTTATTGTATTTTCCTGTTTCTCTTCTTGTTTATCCATTGATCTTGTTATTACCATACTTGTTATATTTTGTGTTTCTATGTTTTCATGATTTTGTCTTATGTTTTTGTATTTGTTTTGCCAGTCTTCTAATTCTTTTCTTGAACATTCTTTAACTCCTTTTATGTTTCCTACTAACATATCATATCTCATTTCTGGTATTGCAATGCCATCACAATAACCAGTGAAAAATGGAGTTTCAATGTATACCCTTATAGCTTTAAATTCCCTTACGGTGCCATCTGCTAATTCTACTTTCCTAGTAAACCCTTTATACCAATGGGGTTTGACAAATTTAGTTTTTACTGCCAAAGTGTTACAACCTGAATCCCTGATTAATTCCACCGGAATTCTATCTACAAACCCTGGGTACACTGCAAAATTGTTCCTATTTCCTTCCATGAAATATACCCTATCTGTACCTTTATTTTTGTATTCCCTACTGTAACTTCTATTTCTATAATTTCCCCTGTCATTCCTATCTCTACTCCTATATCTACTGTTATTTTGTTCATTGTATCTATTTCTACTTCCAGACCTACTATTCCCTCTTCTACAGTTAGCTGCTATATGACCTTTTCCTTGACATTTAAAACAGGTTATTTCACTATATTTTCTATTTCCACTATTTGATCTGCTTCTATTTCTACTTCTATCAACATTTTCTTTGGTGTATCCTATTAAATCTACTTTGCTCTTATCCCTATCAGAAAATGGTTTATTTGGATAGGCATTTTTGTATACTCTCATTATCTCTGTTATTTCATCTATAGTTCTTGGGTTTCTTTCTCTAATAAAAGATTGTAATTGAGGATCACATTTATTTACAAAGTTGTCCACTAGAATAAATTTTTTTAATCCCTCATAAGAGTTTATCACTTTTTCTAATTTTACCCACTTATTGAAAAAATTCTTTTCCATATTAATGGTAGTTTGGGGTTCTATTCCTAATGATGGTATATTGTCAAAGTATTTCTTTCTGAAAGTTGTAGCATTATGACCATAGGCATTCAACAACTCTCTTTTCAAAACCTGATAGCTATCATCAATATGATGGTCATGATTTTGGCATATTGTTAGAGCTTGACCATGAACAAAGTCTATCAGTATTTCAGACCATTCTTCTTCTGGCATATTAAATGTAGACATTTTTGCCTCATATCTTTTCAGAAAATCACCAATGTCATCCTTCTGTTCATCAAAACTTTGTATCTTTCTCTTCAGCCATGTTTGCGAATTAGGGTTGTCTCTTTGTGTGGTAATATTATTTGAGTTATTTGTGTTATTTCCTTGTTCAGTTTGAGCTCTGGCTTGTACTGCATCCAATCTCATCTTCTCCATTTTAGCTTCATGCTCTCTAGTTTTTTCTCTCTCTTTGTCTTGCCTTTCTTGGTCCTCTTTTTGCTTCTCATATTCTTCCTTTCTGATCCTTTCTTGTCTTTCCATTTCTTCCCTCACAACTTGCTGTACATAAGCTGCTAAGTCCTTTCCTTTTAACTCCATGGCCTTTCCATCCTGTATAGCTGTTTCCTTAACCTCCTTAAGGTCCACATATGATGATGTAGCCATTGTATTTTATTTTCACCCAAATTTATATATTTTTACTTAGCCTATATTAGTTATGGCTATACTTTAACTTATTTTATATTTAAGTTTTTACAAACTTTTATACAAGTTTTAAGTGTTATGTCTCTATAGATTTAGTAAATGTGTAAATCTTGTCTGAGTTATATTCAAATCTGTATATTAATATCACACAAATTTAAATCTAGTATATTATAGTATATATAATAGTACCATTTAGGTCTACAGTTATCAAGAGCACTATGACTATTAGTATGAATAACTATGATCAATTTTAAAATCTGATGTGACTGAAGTGTCTATAGAGTACTCAGTAGCTTCTAAGACTATCTAGAGTCTAGAGTAGATAAGATAGATCTAATCCAGAAATTATGGTTCTATTTAACCATATGAAACAAATATGTTTATACAATGTCAAATATATCTTTAACAAGATATATATATCTAGAATGTACTACCTTCATTCATCTTGCAATTAATAATAATATTCCAAATTAGAGTCTAGATGATTAAATGTACCAACGAGATGTACAAAAATTTGTGGATCTAAAATTAGCCAGACGACAATGTTTGACTACAATGCCAGTTTCGGCATTATTCTCATGGCAAAATCATATTTGATTTTAACCGCTCAAACTAAAATGTATTTTAGTCTGATTCACAATAAAAGAATCCTACCTGTACTTTCTATCATTAAGTGAAAAAATTACAGATCTAATTAAATTAATAAAAATAAATAATTTAAAATAATATACACAAATGAAATAATTAAATGAGACTATCGCTATGGGTTGGGATATGACAATATGGCACACATTAATAACATCACGAAGTAACCAAGCAACAATGGATATGACGTTTACACAAACAAAAAAATCACTATCCTAAACGTATAATATAGTTTTTCATCTAAATTACGTCTCCTACCCCGACGGGTTTTAAGGCGCACCACCTGAATTTTACTCAGGCTAACGTACCAAATTTAGACAAAATCTATTTCTAAGGGCAATCTAAACATATACTAATAAGAAAAATGGCACTTAGCTTTTGATAAGAAAGATCCCCTTTGTTCGGATTCCCGAATATGATAGATCACAACAAACTCCACTGCCTCTCTTCCAGTTCTGACTCTGTTCTCCGGTGCTACCAGTGGATACAATCCGTGTCGAGTATCCCACGTAATGCCACAGATGTCTTGATATGCCACAGCAAAATGTTTCAGTTTCTTCGACGACTGTTGATGACTGTATGTGTAGTTCCGACGACTTTGTGTACACAGTTACTGACGAATAGGTTAACAGTTCTCCTGGCGACGACTTGATTTGCGTAAACGACTACTGACAAATAACAGTCTCTTGACGGCAACTTGATCTGGACGACTGGCGAATAACGAATTTCTTGACGATGACTTGATCTGGGCTGACGAATAACGACTTTCTTGACGATGACTTGATCTGGGCTGACGAATAACGACTTTGACGATGACTTGATCTGGGCTGACGAATAACGGTTCTCTAAAATAGTTCACAGCTTCTGCTGCTACTCTGGTAGTATGACGAAGTTTGCTGTTGTATGTTGCTTCACTAGACCAAAATGTCCAATGTAGACTAGGTGAGACCAAGGTCACCTCCAACGACGTTCCGTTATACGATTAATGGTTTTCAACAAAATTAAGTGGATGTAGCTGTTTCCACTACTTCAATATCAACAAGTCTAGATATGGTCTAGACCAACGTATAATAAATATATCAATGTCCAGCAACGACAAATACGATTTCACTAACCTTCCAAAGGTTAAATACAGTGACCGTTATAAAAGTGGCAAGCAACCGGTTCAATGAGCAAACTGCTCCACAAGAATCTCTCAAAGGGTAAGACGACAGAGCGATTTAGTTAGCTACCAAACTTGTAGTGCTCACAATACTTCTGACAGCGGGCAAACTGTCCTTCTCAAAACTGACGAGGTAAAACTTGATACTCGATGTGGCTCCTACGACTGTTTTCTCAAGCGAAGAAAAAATATGTCCAACAGGTTCACTAACGATCTCTCACCCGTTATGAATGAACGGTTCCTCTGGTTGTAGGTCGATTCAGCATACGAAGATCAGGCATTGATAATATACTCGTTGAGTAGACCAGACGTTGCGATGATTACGGTCCTGACGAAGGTCACCCTGAGTTAACGGCTCGTTGAACGTACGTTCAAACAGGCGACGACTGCATGTAGATCTAGAACAAAGTCACTCTGCGATGATGCTGTGTTCAGCCGTACTCCGATGAAACTTTATATCTTCGAGTGCACGACCCTCACCTGAGTAAACGTTCAGCTTCGAGGTCCGGTTCAATGTTCGGCTTCGAGGTTCGGGTTCATCCGGGCTTCAGGCGTTGGGGTCGCCACTGTGATGTTGCTTGTTCAGGCTGTCTTGAGGTCAACTATGGATGACTGTTGAATTTCAACCAATTACTCTGCAAGCGTTTGGGTGTAATTGTTCGGGTGTATTCCGTGTAGTTGATCAACAATCCAGACAAAACAAACACATCGGTTTTAACTAGTGAAGAGATGTAGTCAACGCTGATGAACAACTTCACATATATTTATTCTAATAAAAGGCCACAGTAAAAGTCTCTGTCACTAAAGGATTCTATCGCTAACTGATTTTCCGGTCTCTAACCCAACATATCCCAAACGTCACTAGTCCCGTTCAATATGCGTCTTCTATGGTGCGTCGCTAAATAACTAAACTATAAATAAGGTGTCTAACATAGAGTAGATCTAGAGTAAAGTGCGAAGTTCGAGCAGTCCCGATTTGACAAGAGGTTCGAACAGTTCACTTTTTATTGCTATTTAACTTTTTTATTGGAATGTTTACCGAATTACTACTCATCTAGATTCTAGATCTACTTATTACTAGAGTAGATCTAGAGTAAAGTGCGAAGTTCGAGCAGTCCCGATTTGACAAGAGGTTCGAACAGTTCACTTTTTATTGCTATAACTTTTTTATTGGAATGTTTACCGAATTACTACTATATTGCTACTGCGCATGCGCCTTTTTTTTTTCACGTCTGCTACGTTTTGCTTCCTTTTCCTTGACAAGGCAAAGTTCATGTCAAGACAAACTTGAGAGGTATGGAATTATTTTTTTTTATCATACGGTAAACAATGGGAGGGGTCATGGGCTTAGGGCTATTTTTAAATCTGATGACTCATCAACTTAAAGAGAATTCTATATTTGGCACTCACACCCTTAATATTTCCAGACCCAAAAGGAACGCCTATAGACAGTACATGTATTGTTCAGACAGAGGTGTCTCTAACACCAGTCCCACCTATAGCCTACCCAGTTAGTAAAGAGTCATCCGACTCACCATGTACATCACCAGTCATTTGCCATATTTCGACTAATGAAGCTCCGCCAGAAAGCCCTATCTCCAGCCCTCTGGAATTCAATACTCAGCAAATAAATGCTTTGAAAGAACATTCACATTTCATATTTGATGAAATGACAAAATGTGAGTTGTTTTTCACCAGACTTGAAGACCCACAAAACCATAGTTTTCCTGATTCGTATCATGAAACAAAATTTGACAAATTTACCGCTCTGATTCGCGCTGTTGCGCATGCCTTTAGAGAAACCAATGATGCTCAAACTAAAGTTACGCCGCCCAAATCCACTCCACCCAAAGCCACAATATCTTATGACAATATATTCAAACTACCTTCTTTTGTGAAAGGTACTAAGAAAAAAATCAAAGACCACTCCAACATTACCATGGGTAATCAGCGGCGAGGAATTTAGAAATGTATTAAAAAGGAGAATTGATGATAAAGATGAAATAGAAAAAAAGAAAACAGAAAACAAATTAAAAAGAGAGGAAAAGAAAAAGAAACGAGAAGAGGAAAACAAGAAAAATGAAGAAGAAAAGAAAGAGAAAAGAAAATTGACTGAGCAAAAGAAAATCCCAAAAGAAAGAAAAAAACCAAAGGAGCCAAGAAAAAGACAAGTGAAACAATCAAAGCAGGTCAGAGGAACAACTGATGGAAAAGACTGTGGCATAGACAAAAATGAGGATCCGTTGACAAGAAAAGATATGGAGGTAGAATTGGAAAAGGAGGGTAATGTGATGGTCGACGACGTGGGCTATTTCAAGAATGAAAACTGCTTGGGTGTGGCACAAGGGACCGTGGGGACCTCTAGATTCTCTGTGACTCTTGGTGGCACACTATCTGCACTCATGCCAAAGATTTGACTGCTAAAGAGTTGAAAACTTTTAAATTTGTGTGCAGCTGGTGTTTCCCCGGTCTTGCATAGTTACATTGAATTTAGAGGTTCCCTACATTCTGCTATGTATAAAACTTTAAAGTACATAATGTATATACATATTATGAAATGTATAGAAAGACTTTAGATGTAACATAAATGTTTTAAATTAATCTGTACATATCTTTTGTGTATTTTAAAATCTGTTATATATAAATGTGTACATCATCTTTGTAAATAGTTTATTTATTAATTTATTGTAAATACTGGTAGTTATATTTTATATTTCTATAAATAAAATTTAAAAAATAAAAAAAATCTTATGTAAATAAATATGTATATATTTTTATAAATTTGTTGTTTTTTTTAATTTTGTTTTTAATATCTCTAATTTATACCAATAGTGCCAGAAGCTTTAAGATAGTGATATTATACATTTTAAAAAATGGCCACTAGCAAGAACTAAATCATGAGAGAGAATTGAAGACAATATAATTATTGATCAAATATATGCCGTCATTTACACGCCTACGCAATATACTTGTGTCTAACGGGAACTGCTGTCTTAAAAAATACCAAGAATTGACATGACTTCTGTGTTTTCAAAGCAATGCTTTTTTTTCTTTTAATTTTGACTTGGTGTTAATACAATACGCTTCTTATTGTTCTGTCTTCTTTTTAATTGTTAAATATTGTCTATATCTATTCTGAATTATTCTGATATAGAGAATCTAAATTTAACTAGGCCTACAATAAATATCAGCACAGTTTATTACCAAAAATTAATTGACCTTTATTGCCCTTAAGAACCTTGTCATATTAATATAGTAATTAGTCTAGTTCTAGCAGTTAGATTATGAGTCTAATTAATAGACGTATTAGGACTAGATGCTACCGGTATAGCTAGATCTAGCATATTATTTAGCTTCAAAAATAAAAACAAACAAAAACCCAAATCGGAGAGAAAACCCAAGATACAAGATTACAGTCTAAACAATAACAAAGATGGCTGCCCCTTGAACTCCTGCAGAATTACCATAATGATAAATGATAATATAATGATAATAATGATAATCTAAGACAATCTTTTACTTTTAAGTTACAATTTTACAATATATATATAAATAATATATTACTTATATTAGTTATATATAATATAAGTATAAGTATCATATTAATTTTAAAATTATAATCATGACATAAAAGTCTTGATCCTGATTCATTGATTGTCTATCAATATCATCATCATCATGTGGTCATTATTATATGGTATCATGATCATCATGGTCATTATAAAAACTTCCAATGAGACAGCTACCAAATAAATTTAAAAATTGACTTTTTAATTGACCTGTAAAATAGGGGCCTTTGAAAGTTTGATAGGATGTTTTACCGATCTTAGAAGTAGAATAATAACTGTGTCATTTATTTACAATTAATTTACTAATTTATTTTATTTAGTTATTTAGTATGAAATTTGCTAGAGATCTATCAGATAGATCTTCATCTTGGCCTTAATCTAGATAGAAGATACTTGAGATAAATCTATATTTTAACTTAAAAATATGGTTCTAAAGTTTAATACCAGACAGATGGACAATATAGACTCAAATATCTATCATTCTATGTTTAATGAGCTTGAAAAAAGATTTCCAACCTCATCAACTTTAAATTTATCATTGTAGACCTATGACTAGTTCTAGAATGTGGACTTGTTTGGTGGTTCAAACCCTGCCTGCTGCGATCCCCTGTCTTGTGGGGTTTTGGACTAGGATGTAATTATCTTTAGATCTGAAAGGGATATTATATAATATATGTAAAACATATTTTCATTTTACAAACAAACTAGGAAATGTCCCAAAAATTATTATTAATAATTAATATATTTATTATAATTCATTATAAATCGAGACAAAAGTAATTTAATGTAGAATCAAAGAGTTGACTCTTAGCCCTGATCTAGACTGTATCAGTCTTTGGACTTAGAGTTAATTGTTGAACTATTGTGTCAATAGCCCTATAGTCAAAATTCACTTTTTTCTTTCTTTTTTTTTTAGTTGGAGTCTGATGATGAAAGTAACAACAAAAAAGAGAAAAACCTTAAAAGGAAAAAAGCCAAAGAGGAAGCAGCTTTAGAAAATGATACAGAATTTCAGCCCAAGGCTAAGAAGAAAAAGAAAAATAAAAAATCTGCTAAAAATATTTCAGATGCACAAGCCCTTGAAGAGGTAACTACAGATGAACACAGCTGTATTAACAAAAAGATAAAAAAAAGAAAAGATGATACCAGAAAAAAAGAAGCTGACACCACTGTTGAGAAAAATATACAGCTTCCGCCTAAAAGGAAAGAAAAGAAAAGAAAACCAGTGCAAAATATTTCTGAAGATGAAGAGCCTAGTCCTGCTAGTGGATCATTGCAGGAACCTACTACGGGTAAGTGTAAGTCAAGTGAACCACTCACAATATAAATTAACATTGTGAAGAGTTGCATGGAATCACATTAAAAGTTGCTAATGTTTTTATATTTTCTTAAATACTAAGATCCAGCTATTTCTGTTTTCTAAGTTTTTAATGTATCATCATGTCACTAAGAAAACCCCTGATTAGTCCTAACTTCTATCAGTTCAACTACAGAGTCATTACAGATATCAGCTTTACCAGTGATTATTATATCTGAAAGCTTTTATCTGGCGTAATAATATACTTTACACATTTGTTATTATCTTGTTAATATTTTTTTATGAATATATGCATTTTGATTGAAAACAGCTAATTCAATAAGATAATTTGGATGGCATTAATGCTGTTTTTTAATCATAACAAAATGTTTTGTTCCTTGTTGTTCTCTAAATTTCTTATTTATTATTTAGAATTAGATATGTCTCAGTGGGCAAATTTGTATGTGCCAGATGTCATACAACGAGCACTTCAAGAACAAGGTTTTCCAACACCTACCGAAATTCAAAGGATGACTTTACCGACTGCTATCAGAGAGAAAAAAGACATTTTTGGTGCTGCAGAGACGGTAATTCTTTTATCAAATTAGTACTTGATAATAAAACAGAAATATTTAACACTTTTTAAATTCACTAATTATTTTTTTATTAATAGCTAATGTATGTCCCATTGTATTTTTCAGTCAAATTAAACATTTCTGTCATATTGTAGCATGCAGTTTAATTAAAATAAAAGAGATTGTCTGAAAGTCTCTGTTGAAAAGAAAAATTTAATGCTTGTCAAACTTTTGAGGCTTGCCACATAACATGCCTTACCATTATTCCTACTATAGCCACTGATCATGAATAAATTTGAGGGTAGTTTCCAATCATGACCAAAGCCTATGAAAGTCTAAATATAATTTATATTATAGATGTAATTTTTTTTGTTGATAGGAATAAGTCTAAGGACATTGACTCTGTTATCCAAACTTTCTTTTTTTCTTTTTTTTTTGTATTAGGGAAGTGGGAAGACTCTAGCCTTTGGTATTCCAGCTATGACGAGAATACTAGAAGCACTTTCAATACAAAGGAAAAAGGATAAATCTAGCATTGAATGTGATGAAATATCTGAAGAATTAGCTAATAAAGAAGTAAGGACAATATTTTTTATCATTTATAATACATAACATACAACAAACATTTTCTAGCAGGAAATAAACATCAGGTGTTGTTTTTTTATTGGCCTTGATGGCCTATACAAACATTGGTAAAGTTAATAATTTAACCTTTTCAGTGATAAACATAAAAACGATATAATTGTAAGAATTAAAAAAAAAACAACTTAGATCTGAATTTTTATTTAAAATTTGTTTTATATTATTATTTGGTCATCATAATGTTAAAGGTTTTTAACATTCTTGTTCATCATTCATTAATTTCATATAAATGAACAACATCTACTTTCAATGAATATTGTATTGGTATAGTTTAGAGAGTTTACACATAATAAGTGTATGCACTTTATTTAGCAAGAGTAGAAATAGAGAAATAGTCACATGACAGCATTAACTTATAATGTTGCAATATAAGATTACACTAAAGAGTAGAAAAGGTCTTTGGGATTATGAGCAAGAACCATTAGACATTGACTGCTATGTTAATAGAAATGGATTTGAGACAAACGACGATCATTTCATTGTGTAAATAAACATACTGGGAATTCTTCTACCAGTATTATTAAGTATATCCTTTATTGATTGTTATGAATGTGTTCTAACTCATGATTTAATAAGTGAATAATTATAAAGCAAACATCAAGCCAAGTCAAGAATATCAAACAGATAATTACATTCATTTGTTACAATATCTTAAAACATTCTGCTGTTACGTTTTCAGGAGAAGCTGGTAAGCTCTCCACCAATGGCATTAATTTTAGAACCAACCCGTGAATTAGCAGTTCAAGTCAAGAATCACCTTTCTCGGCTTGCAAAATACACAGATATCAAAGTAAGTTTAATTTCCTTGATGATAATTTATGAAGATGTTTGTGTGCATTTATTTGCTTTCTCTATTAGCATGTTTTAAGGTGGTTAATAACATTATAAACATACTTGGAACAATTATTATGTGACATATATTGAAGAGATTTAACTTTTAATAAAAAATGTTATACATTTATGACAGCACAATATAGCTTTCATTAGTTTCCTTTGTGTTAAGTGTACCTTCTTACTTTTATTTAAAATTGAAATTTGGTGTTCTTTTTTAGTTGTTTGTGTGTGTGTGTTTATAAATTGTTTTACATTGTTCTTTACAAATATTTTGGTTAAAAAAGTTTGTACATTAATCTTGAAGTAACTCACTTAATGTATTTCTTTTTAAGCTTGCAACTATTGTTGGTGGCATGTCTATTGAAAAGCAGAGAAGAATTCTGAAGAAACATCCACATATAATAATAGCAACTCCTGGTCGTCTCTGGCAACTTGTTGAAGAGGTAAATATTCTAAATTGGCTTCTTTAATATGATATATATATTATTATCAAGAATTTTGTTTTCTGCTATTTTTTAATACCCTTGGTAAGGGTGAGGGATACCGTCATTAACTATGAACCACTGCTAACTCGTACATCATCTTTCTAAATGTTCTTCTGCTCTGACTACATCTACCTATCACTTTATTCTAGATAAGTTTTGACCTAGTTACATTCATAGTTTCAATATGTTAAAAAAAAAAAACCTCCTTCATCTCCTTCCCCTTGTCTAAAATTTTTTTTTTTTTTGGTCTTGTTTTAATAAAGGGAGATGACCATTTAAGCCAAATTGATAAGATTTTGTGCTTAATTGTGGATGAAGCTGATCGCATGGTGGAAAAAGGACATTATGAAGAACTGACTAAAATAATGGAGCTGCTTAACAAGTAAAGACATTTTACAGATTTTTTTCATTACCATTATATCTTACTACTATTTTTTAAATTCTATTTTTTTAAAACGTTTTTATAAGATAAAATTCTTTTTGTCACAATGAGCAATCTATTTTACTACTTAATGTATTCTCTTATTTATGATACAATTCACAGCAGTCCTAGACGAGTCAAAAACAGGCAAACCTTTGTTATGTCTGCAACATTGACTATGGATGTTGCCATTCCAAAACGTTTAAACAGTAAAAAGAAACACCCAAAGAAGGATTTGGACAAGCTAAGTAAGTAGCCTGTTTGATGCCTCAGAAAAATCATCATAAAGAAAGATATTATATCGATTAATTGCTATTTGTATGCCTTTCTGTAGGAAGTGGGGTTTTTTTTGAGCTCATAAAGAACCTTCTTTTATTATTTATATTTCATGACTTTAATTTTTGTTTCAGAAAGCTTAACAGAGAGAATATGTGCAGGCTTGAAGCCAAAAGTGATTGATTTGACACCTAAAGACAAAGTTGCCCAAACTTTAACGGAAATTAGAGTAAACTGCAATGCTGATGAAAAGGTCATTAATTTTGATTTGGTACCAATGATTCGTTTTTAAAAACTTGTGTCTAATACTACAAACTTTGCAAAAGGGAATAAAAAAGTTCCAATGCTTGATAACTTTTTTTGTGTGTGTGAAGTGAAACAAATTTTCTTATTATATTTCAGGACTACTATCTTTACTACTTTCTCTGTCAGCACCCAGGAAGAACATTAGTGTTTGCAAACAGCAAAGATTGTTTGCGCCGTTTGGTTGCTTTGTTCACACTGCTCAAATGTTCTCCACTTCCTTTGCATGCCGATATGCATCAACGGCAGAGATTGAAAAATCTGGATAAATTTTCAGGTATGAACTCCCTAATAGGCTTTTTTTTTTATTTTGTGTGTTTACTGTTTGTCATACATTGAAATATAATAAACATAATTTCCATGTTTGTTGCTATGCACAGAGTGCAGTCAAGCACTTTTAATAGCTTCTGATGTGGCAGCACGTGGTTTGGACATTCCCAAAGTGGATCATGTAATACATTACCAAGTTCCTAGAACCATGGAGGTAGATTTAAATAGCTATTAACACTAACAATAGATTGATAGAATTTTTTATTTTGTACATATTAAAATATTTGTACTTATCAATAATAATATAATAAGAAATGGTTTAGATTTAAAGATAAGTGATAGGAAATTTTTTTTTTTTTATTTTTCATAAGTTTAATTTTTTTTCTTTCTTTTTTTTTTTTTGGTTTGTTTCAAGAATCTTTAAAGCTCTTGTCATGTTTATTCACAATATGAAAAGAGATAAAGGGCGCTGGGAGGGGTGCATGTTCACATGACACTGGGTGGCAATGTGGATAGTCATAATAGATGTTACACTGGTACCTGGTTGCTGCTAGGCGATGGGGTTCCATGGTTTGTGTCATTGTTGGGGCTCATCTGTGTTTCACCATATTTTCTTCACCTTCTTTTCTCATGGTACATTAATGCTGCTATTATTATATGTTACTTTTAAGCAGTCCTCTTTCAAAATTTTATTATTATTATCTTTCCTATTTTTTCTTTTCTTTTACAGAACTATATTCATAGAAGTGGTAGAACTGCCAGGGCCAGTAACTTGGGTCTTAGTGTGATGTTAGTCGGACCTGAGGATGCTAAAGATTATCGCAAAATAGTGCATGGTGTCAGAAACGGTTCGAGAATAGTTTGAAATGTTTACATTATTTAAGTTTATAGTGTTTTGTTTTTTCAAAGAAAAAAATATTATTTCTTTAAATAAATTGGATCTTTGATATTTTGATTAGTTCTTTTTTTTTTTTTTTTTTTCAATCTTTTCCTCACACCAGGGGAAGAGTTACCCATGATGCCTGTGGAAGTTGATTTGTTTCCTGCTGTCAAAATTAGGGTCAATCTTGCAAGGAATATTGATGTTAAAGAATATAGGTAAATGTTTAGTAATTACAAAATGAATGTTATGTATATTCCAGCAAAATTAAGAACAAAAGAGACCCATAAATGAACACACCTGCACCATTATTTTAGCCATTTTTTGTGTTATTTCCTCTTTCAAATGATCTTGATAAGAATTTTTCACCACTGTACTTAAAGTAGTAGTTAATCCTGACCAAAACAACTGAAATTTAGATTAATTGTGATAAATGTTTATTAAAAGACTGAGAAAAACATATTTGAAGAAAATAAATTTAAGAACTGGAAATTTGCATCAAGTTGCATTGAATATCAAACATATTATTGACCCAGTTATCTCAGTGATAAAATTTATCAGATCTAGGGCTCTTAACCACAGGCATTTCCCAGAAGTAGGCCATAACATGAAGATTTGGAAACAAAGCATTTTGATGTTCGGTACCAAAGTAGTATCTTCTGTTTTAGCATGGGTAAGGTATTTAGAAGAATATTGGATCTCAAGGAAGACATTGTTTTGACCCTTGAAGGACATTGACTGTGACCTTGTTACTAATATTCTAAGAGGAGTGGAAGACAGTCTTGATGTTTTTCATCGGCACTATTACAATGTATGTGCATGTTAAAACTTTTCAAACATAGCTTTCCCATTTCTCCATGCAAAACAGGTTTTGTCATTTTCTTTGCTGAAAGATAAAACTATTTCAGTGAAACGATTGAAAAGTACAAGACTTATTTGGATTTCTTCATTGTGGAATAATTTGATAGCAAATTTTAAGATGCCAAGAACTTGGAACCAGTTTTCAAAACCCTTAGCTCACCATTTAGTGCAGACGCTCATTCAGCTTGAGAGGACCTACCTCCAAGCAAATTATGACCTGAAAGAGAAGTTCCATTGCAGTCAGTTCTTCCTCTGGAGTTTTATGGGTGCTGAAGCTGTATTTAATTAGTTAAAAAAAACTTTGCTGCTAAAATTTCACAATATTTAGGTCCACATTCACTGCGAATAAACATTGTTTTTGTTTGAAAAAGAAATAATTGTAAGCACAGGCCAATTTCAATTGACTGTAATTTGACAACAGTCACAAGAATAACCTCCCCACTAGTAAACTAGTACTGTGAATAGACCTTGTTTTTAATGACTTAACTGTATTAAATTTATCTCTTGTGATATGAAGGGAGAGTAACCCTTGAGGGATTACGGACATGACATGGCCTAGATTGTGCAGATGTGCTAAAAACCCAAAATACCGTTACCAAATACCACATTGTGCACAAATGTAAACAGTTAAATTCTTCATTCACATTAAGTACAATTATACATTTGCGCACGTGCACACAGACACACACACATATACATACACACACATACATACATATATGCAGCCCCCAATTCCAAAATTGTTTTTAATGTGGCCCTCGGTATAAAAAGGTTGCCCACCCCTGGTCTAGACCTATTACAAATTTAATTTAATACATGACTGATCCAAACTAATTGATACAACTATACTTAATATAGCTTTGTTTTTTAATAAAAGTATTTTGTTATATTTTCTTATTTATTATTACAATTTAAACTTTCAATGTGACACTTTATATGATAACCTTTTGTTTCTTACTGTATCATTACTGCACCATACAAACAACTAGGAGTTTTTCTTTTTTTGGCATTATTTCAGATTGAAAAAGAAACGCCTGAGAAATAATTTCTTTACCAAAGCTGCCCAAGAGATGGACATGATTGTTGATGATGATAGACTGTATCTTTTATATTTAGAAATAGAACAGGATTTATTGGGTCTTTATCAGTAATTGATAGCATTCATACAGTTTTCTAGTGTTTTGTTGAAAACTTTATATGCAGCATTTCTATAATTCTAGTTGATATTGTAGCCTGGACCAAAACATCAGATGAGGCATTCTTCAGTGAATATCTATATACTAATATGAGAATCTCTGTTCTGTACTCGTGGAGAAATGGAGATTAAACAAGTGGTTGTTATTTAGGTTTCACATTAAGGAAAACCAATTCCTTGGAAAAAACATAACGATGGTATTTAAAAAAGGGTCTTAACTGAGCTGTGAAAATCACTACAGTCTGCTTAGGAAATGTGAGGGACTGCAAAAATAAAAATATATTCCAGTGGTAAAACTTGTGGAGAAAACAAAAGAAAGAACATAGATTTTATGTCACTTGAAACATATAACTGATACAGTTAGAACAGTTTGTTTGAAAGAAATCATTTATGGACTTAATTGTACACTAACTGTTATGACCATGTGAATTATAGTTTACCCAACATTTCAAATATTATGTCATTCCCAAGTCCATCCAGCTTTAATGGATTGTAGTTTGGGACAAAAATTATTTGGTTGTTGTGCTGTCTACACACTGTTCAGCTGTTGGGAATAGTAACAGGTGAACCCTTACTCTACAGCAGTGTTTCCCAAACTGAACACTTTGCTTATTTTTTAAGAGAGGTACGGGTGGCCTACTAGTTTATTATTCCAGTAGTTTGTGAAACACCTATTCAGGCCTCTGAATTCAGAACACTAGGGCTCCGCATGACACAGTTTGGGAAACAACTGTCTTTACTTGTACTTCTCTAAACCAAAACTAGATTCTGTTTTGTATTGTAGTATTTTTAGATCATTTGTATTCCTTAACTTTGAGCCTTAGCCTGGAAGATTTAGGAGACTCTGTCCAACAAGCCCAAGACAAGCAGCAACTCCAACAGATGAAGGCTCAACTGGAGGCATTTATACGCTGTCCCCTGGCACCTCTGAGAATGTCCAAGTATCCAACCAAATCTGGACAGCTGATACTAAAAAAGTCTCTTAATCTCTTTGACAAAAAGATTAGTAAGAAATAAATTGAATGATTCTTGTTATGTTGTGTATAATTTAGACTAAAGTTATGATTATTGCAATAAAATCTAGACATAAAACTCATGATACACCTTTTGTTTTACTTGTTACTCAAAGTTAAACATTACAAATGTAAAGCTAAGTGCTGAAACAATGAATGATGCATACATGATACACATGTAAAGGTAAGACTAATTACAATATTTAATGAGAGAAAATGGTGAATTAAATGTGACCAAATAATGTAAAAATCATGACCTTGGCACGGACCTCCAACTTAATATCTCCACCTAGCAACACATGACCATTGAGAATCTTTATTGCTAGTGTTCAATAGTACTGCACTGGCCAACTAAAGGTCAATAGTGGCATAAACCAACCAGGCCCTGCCCACGTATCACCAAAATAAGCATAGTTAAATTCACCATTTTCAATCATTAAAAACTTTTACCTAGTTCTGCCATTACAAGTGTGTATTGTATGCATCATTGAAAAGTACAGCTTTGTGTGGTCCATTTCATAGAAATCCCTTGGACACTTTCAATGCTGTACAAGCAGAAAGGGGAAAATTTTGCTTTCAAAACTTTGTTTTTTGGTCTGGAGAAAGTCTTTATGTTTTCATGCTATAAGAATGCTTTTTTTTTTTTATAAACTTTGTTCTGAAACGGCACTTAGTTTTTTGGACACCATAGGTTAAGTCTTCAACAACTTTCTTAGTCTAAATGCTAGTTTAAATTTGTAAAAATGCTCTTCTCTCTTCCAGTTTCATTAGAGCATGAAAAAGTTTGCCTGAATCATTCTGGACTACAAATGATTTAGTAGAATTAGACATGCACACCTGCACTAACACTTGTAAAGCATAAATAATCTTTTTCTTTGAAGGCCTGTAACTTGTGTGAGAATAATATAAAGAGTTAAAGTTAAAACTCAGAATATGAAAAAAAAACACGTAAAATACCGGTATATGACATAATTGTATTTATATTTTCCATATCTTAAAAGGAACAAATAGACTACAATCATTTTGATGATGCAGTTGTAAAGAATACACAATTGATGAACTCTCAATGACAATCATACTTCTCAATATGTTCATGGACAATTTCTTTAAAACTTTTTAGTTCTTAAATATTCTGAACCTTGAATACTTTTGTCACTCAAATGACAAAAAATTTCAATTTTTAAAAGTATTTCAACAACTGCTTTACAAAGATTTTGTTTACACTAATATATAAATATATATATAAACACACACACATACAAATTAAAGCTTATTTCCTGAACATAACAGTAAGACAGAAATGAAAAATTGTATAAATGATATGATCAGTGGAAATCAAATACTCAATGACACATATTGAAATTGACAGAACAGATTGGATAGGGGGAAACTACTCCTAAGAATGAGCAGCAGTACTGGTCACATCATTGCCAACTCTGAGATGCATCATTGCCAATTAGCAAAGAGATAGATAATGGAATGTTCATCAGAAAAAAATATATATATATAAACATAAAGATAATTAAATTCTGTTTTCAAGATCTATGGTGACTAGAAGATAACAGCAAAAAAATAAAATAAAGACAAATTAATAAAACCAATACTGCTTATGGCCCAAAATGTAAAATAAAAACACCTTGCAGCATTACTAAGACTGCAGTTTACAGCTTCTCTACACTAACATAAAAGTCATCTATACACTGAAACAAAAAATTAAGTAGCTAAACAATACATTTTGTTGTTGTTGAGTATTTCATCACATATAAAAAGTCACAACACAAAGGCAGAAAAACTGCAAGGTCAGGGAAACAGGAAACACTAGAGAAGTAACAGTCATAGAAAAGATCACATTGAGCACTGAACAGAAAGTTGATTTGTCAAGATGGTGTTTGCACAAGTTATTATTGCCAGTCCCATAGGTTTATAAAAAAAAAATATACATGTAAAAACAAAATGTGACGAGTTCAGACATCTGAAAAGACTTGATATTTCATTTGAAAAATCATAAAATATCCTTTTGTAAAGTAAACTTTCCCAAAAATTGCTAAATGAGAAAAGTGTAGAGATTTTTAAAAAAATGGTTGAATACTATCTACATTAAAACTATATTTTATTCACAGTAAGAATGTTGTTTTTAAAGTCACATTTATTTTTAATGTAACTATAATTTAAAAAAAAACAGTATTTGATTATATATTTAAATTTAATTATCATTGGTGAAAACAAGAAATAACCACCATTTTATTATTGTATTTGGGGTTAGGGTTTTACTGTTATAGAAGAAAACAGAAACTTTGTTCTCTATTTACATCTTTAACAAAAAACTTGTACGAGAAATTTGTCGATAATCAAGTTGCTCATTAATAGGCTTACTTACAAGGAAATGCAAGGGACACAAGCTCAAAATTAAATGAAACTTGCAAAAGATATATATGTTCCAAAGTAAAATGTATAAGTGTTTAATATAAAATCAGATTAAACAAGATTTGTTTTTACTTAAATTTACTTCAATTAGTCTGTTTAAGCTATCCTTGATCTAATCACTGTGTGGATACATTTCTTAGTATTTATTTGAAGCTTCTCAAGTTGTTTTTTTTTAATTAGCTTGAAAATTTACTAAATGTCTAATTACCTAAAGATATTCAGCAGCACAAACACATTTGTGTTTTATTATTTAAAGTGCATGCCAAACAGGAAATGTTTTGGTAGGTTACAAGTGCTGCCTATCTGTCTCCAACATTGTCCCTGAGAAATTCTTCATGATCTTTTTGTTTTCAAATTTTCATAAAGTGTAACTTTTATTAACTAATAATAAAAGAAATAAACCAATGAATATCTTCTATATTGCTTGAATATAAATAAACATAATTTGAATCATGTTTTTTGTAAAAACTTAAAAAGTAAACCTCAAATGAATAAATGAGCATAGCATTAGACTTTGACTTTACACCTTCACTATAGATAGATGTCAATATTATTTTTTTTTAATGTAGAAAATTAAACACAGTAAGATGCAAAACAAACAGTAGAAGATCACAAATAATATGTATCACCATGAGGTATGTCATTTTTTTATAGTTGTAAAACTTTTTTAAAAAATTATAAAATCAGTAACGCTAATTTGACAGTAAACCAAAGCTTCAGAGTTTGAAGTAAGTAATATACAAAGGAAAAATAAAATATTTTTTTCAAGCAGAAGAAATGCATTGAACATAAGAGCTACTTTCCATATTTGATATGCTTCAATTCAATATGAAATTTAGATAGCAATTGTTTGTTGTCTTATAATGGTGGGGGACAATGGATATAACCAATAGTTTTTACAAGACAGGAGCTGTGCTGTTTTATTTGTCAACTTGTCACTAATTTAACCTACATTTTTATCAGCTAGGTATTTATGTTTCAAGGTAGTGTGGAAACATTTAACCCTTTATCTACAATCAATAATGTGTAGCAATACTAAAGCCTTAGTGCTTATATATAGCACTAAATTTTATTATTTCCAAGATTTTAGCATAATAAGTTCACAAGACAGCAGTCAGCTAGAATGATGTCAATGATTTGATATAAATGTATACTAGGTCATAAATCAATTATGATTTTTAAAATGTTGTAAAAAAAAATTGTTATCACTTCTGCTATAGCAAAAGAATTTAAAATCACAATTTAAAATCAATATTACTCAGTTTTAGAGAAATATATATTAATGCATAAAATATATATAGACCTATAAATACCATACAATCACACAAGCATGCTTACATCAGATAATGTTTCACACATGTAGGCTATGAAAAGACCCTACATGTTTGTCTAGAGCTCAATTCTTGTTTTTTTTTTTTTTTTTTTTTTTTTTTTTTAATAGGAAAAAAAATGCACCAAGTAATAAAAAAAACATAAATATAAAACTACTTTAAAAAAATACTGACTAGTAACATAGATAAAAAATTAGCATACAAGACAGATATGTCTAATATACATCTGGAAAACAAAATTTAAATAAACTTATGTTTTTGGTCTACATACAAGTTGTTTTTTTGGTCATTATGCATTGTCCTATATATATATTATAATCTTTGTATCTCAAATGCGATCTTTCTTTTGATGAAAAAAGCAACTAGTTGTGCTATTTACAGCACTTGTCTATAGACACTTCAATTAAATGTGCATGTGCATCAAACCAGGTTTGGTGAATTCTGTATATTGGCTGTGATTTATTCTGGCTACTTTTATATGCCAGTCACAGTAACTAGAAAGGCTTACATCACTTATATTAAAGAGTCAGTATAAAAAAATGATACAATCATATTACTGCTTGCTCTATTTTGTTTTGTCAAATCAAAACACCATTTAATGTTTTTTGTAAACATTTTCTGCTTTCCAAAACATTGGTGGAAAAAAGCTTTTTTTTTTCTAATGGTCTTGATGATTAAGAAAGTAAAATTTATATTTGGGTCACCGATTGACCCAACGTCGTGTGGATTCCTCCCAATCTGTATTTCCCCCTTCTTCATCATCTGTACGAATAAATGATTCATCATCTGTTTGAAAAAAACTTTCTTCATCTGTTGTGTATCTGCTGCTAGTCATCTCCTGAAATAACATTTTACATTATTCTCAGTCACTGTACAACTATGGTAAAAAAAAAAGTATAATCTTATCTTATCTTATATGATACAGACGCTACTTCAAAAAAAAGATGATTATGTCCTACATGTCATGCATATTAACTAATGACCTAAACTCTGTCAACAACAAGTGTCAAACTTACATGCGTAATTTTTAAAAATAAATTGTCTTTTTTTTTGCCATATTTTTTTTTATAACTTATCTTTACAGGTCATAGAAACTTTGTCATAAGTTAACATGTTTACTCTTATGTATTCTCACTACAGCCAATTTTTGCCCTGACTTGTATTTATTTAAAAAGCTTTTGGTTTTGATATGCATATAGGTAAGTAAAGAAAAAAACAGATTTGAAAAGTAAAATGTTTAGCACATTGTATCAAGCTAAAAGAAATTTGCATAAATTATACATTGACAAATTTACAGGCTCTGCTGTGACCTAGTTGAAAGGCTAACATTTTTAAAGTGCAAGTATTATTTTGTTTTCTTGTTTGTATGTTCTAGTATTCAAATAGTATATATTAGTTAAACTTGCAAGAAGAAAAAAAAATTAAACATCAATTTATGAAGCACTTTGTGAATAATAAACTAAGACTTACCTTGGCCATTGCTTCATGAGCATCAGGTGCATCCTCATCAGTTCTCATACTAACACTCTGAACCTCATCCAGTCTTTCTCCTTGGCATGATCCTAACTCATCAGTACCTATGTAACTCTCATCATCTGTCCTGGTTAGAGACTCCCCCTCATCTGTGCCCGGGTAGCTGTCAAAACAAAACATAATATGTATCTGCATATTTTTAATGGCTAGCTACCATTAATATGATAGAAATTTTCAATTATTAAAATAATTTTGAATCTTGATAATAATAAGCATGTGACTAAGTTGTAAAGTGCTTGGTTTCTGAGCTGAGTTGGAATCTAGTGAAAGCGGCATTTTGAATTTTAGATTTTATAAACACCCATAAATCCACCCAGCTGACATTATGTACAAATATAATAAATAAGTTATAGCTTTTATATAGCGCTACTTTCATGCTTATAGCATGCTCAGAGCGCTATGGTCCAATCTCATTTGTGGACCAGTGAGGTGGGGGTGGGGGTATCTTGGAGAAGGTTTTTTTGTGCTGCCTTTAGGCGCTCAGTAAACACAACTCTGCCTGAGTTGGGTGTTGAACCTTGAGCCCCCTTCACAGGTAGTCAAGCCAAGTTCAAGTGTACTTAGCCTCTCTTCCCACCAATAGAAAATCACAAAATTTAGATTTATTTTTTTTCCCAAACTGGGACTCAACCACTTAGAGCAGTGGACGCCAAGTGGGCAGAGGCTTCAGACATTGCCAGTGACAGATCTTGGAAACAGTTTGCTGCTCCATTTGGTGAACAGCACTGGAGGATTTAACTCGAAGTCTAAGCAAGATTTCCCTTGCTTACCCATCCTGTTCTGTATCACTGGTTGTTTGGCTGGAGTTGGCACTACTTTTTTGACGTCTAGCTCGCAGCTGTGCCAAAAACTCAGCCTCCTGCCTCATTCTCCAGTGTAAATCCTCTCTTCCCCATGAACCCATGTCAATATCTTCTGTACCTCCAGATCTTGACATGAGGTCTTCATCAAATTTGAAGTCTATAAAAGAAAAAGTCAAAAACACAAAGCTTACAAACAAATCACACATTTAATGTTAAGATGCAAGTCTTTTTATGAGGTGTCCTGAGAAAGTATTAATAATGTGTAACCCATAAGATAATTCTCAATTCTTTTTCCCTTTATGCATTATTAAGATGTATGTTGTTATTTGACATGCTATAGCATTTCCTAAAGTCATACTATACATCTCATCAGGCTGTGTTCCAGCAAAAATGGTAAATCTGTTTTACATGATTGAAATCCATTGTCAACATCATACAAACATGTTAAAGATCAAGAGTCAAGGGAACCAATTCTTGTTGTTATTCAATTCAAATCTGGAACCGTCATGTTCAATTTAGCTGTCACTTATTTCTCTTTAGATTTCAGTTCACCATGCAGTCATTAAGATAAAGTCCATTTAAGAATTTTTTTCACTTCCAGACCTTTGTTACAAAGAGTTGTTAATGTCATTTTTAAGAGCTTCTTTCATTGTGACAATGATCTTAATAATGGAAGGAGTCTGAATCAATTAAGTATAAATGTCATGTGCCAGCTTAAGTTATCAAGGGGCACATTACTCTCATCTTTATACATGACAGAACATTGACTGCTAAAGATTGTATGTAATGTTTCATTTTTCTTAAAAACTATTTTGTTAAAAATTTGCTGGAAAATATGAGAAATATAACCAATATTTCATAATATCATAGACTTACATGTAACAAGTATAAAAACCATTACCTTAGCAGCTTTAATCTATATTGAACTGAGTGAAGTATATTTTATATATCAAAATAATTTTGAATATATATTTAGAGTGAAAATAATATTTATAATGTATTTTAAGCTGATAGCCTGATATATAATAAACTATAGAACTCTGCTACATTTTATGAATAAGTATAACTTAAATCTTCCATCAATGAAATATGATCTAAAGTCACTATTAAGTCTATTCTTTGTTTTTTATGTTTAGACATATCACAATGTTATTTTAATAAAGGCAAGCCATAAGCAGTTGTAATCTCATCAAAATGATCATGCTTTTGAAAAAGAACTAAGTGCATGTCCGAGAATTTCATTTGAAAAAAATAAAATCTGAAAACAAAATAGGAAAACAAACTTCATTACTTCATTTAAATTCAAAATTGACTAGAGTTTTATTTTATTTTTTAATTTCAAATAGTATGATGTAGAAGACTAGACATAAATGAAAACTCAGGGGGAAAAAAAGAAAAATTTTGCAATTTTTTTTTTTTTAGATCAACTGTTGTTTGTTCACTTATTTTTTTTAATCATGAATTTTTATAAAATTGGATGACAAAATGAAAACAACACTTGTTTTCAATAAAAATATTTCAATCAAGTGTAAACAAAAATCCATAAAAGAAATGTTTTGATACTTTAAGAAATGCACTGTTAAACTTTAAAAAAAAAATTTGACACTTATGAATTAGATCTAGAGAAAGTGCAAATAAACAACTCCCTGTAACTAATAGATCTCAATTAGTTGGCAAAAGTTCTTAATGTCTATTACCTGACTTGTTTGGCTAAGATAAATAAAAATGTTAATAGAATTGCTAACCATTAAATTTACTCTGCAGCCTGTCTTCATCTTCATCACTTCCATCATCTGAAATATAAGTAGAGGCTAGTTAGACATTGCCTTGTCATTGATTAGTTCTAAAATATCTTCAACTATAATATAAGTAGAGGCTTGTAAAACACTGCCTAGTCAGTGATAAGTTCTAAACTATCTTCAATTATAATACAAGTAGAGGCTAGTTAGACACTGCCTTGTCATTGATTATTTCTAAAATAATCAACTTTAATACAAATAGATGCTGGTAAAACACCGCTTAGTAATTGACTATTTCTAAAATATCTTCAACTATAATAGTAATAATAATAAAAATATCTGATAGCCTTAACTTATGAAATACTTAATTAAAAAGTAACACACCTCCTAGCTACATATACTTTTAAAAAGTAACACACCTCCTAGCTACATATACTTTTAAAAAGTAACACACCTCCTAGCTACATATACTCCCACAAGAAGTACAAGTAGCAATCACCTCATTTAATGACAAACAGATGAGAAAAGTCTGTCTTTGAATCATATATACATTTCTTAAAAAAGAAGTTCATTGTGTCATAAGCAGTAGGCCTACCTACCATGTAAAATGTCTGCAATTATTCTCAACTTATATTAAAAACCTCAGAACAGCACTTACAAAGCTCAACAACAACAGCAAAAAAACTGTTATTCAATGGATACCAGTGCATACACTAGAAGGAAATGAGAAGGCTGACACACTCGCCAAGAGTGGGAAAACTAACTCACAAATAAACTCTGCACTCTATCCAGAAGAATTGAAGAAATTAATTGTTAATAAAATAAATGAGAAATGGACAAGCTATCATCCAAATCACAAGAAAGATGATGCTTACTATAAGCTATCCCAACAAGACCAACGTCTAATCTTTCGACTCAGGACTGGACACAACAGAATGCGACAATACATGTACCAGAAGCTCAAAATTGGAACCAGTGAAATCTGCCCATGTGGAGTATCACCAGAGAATGCCGACCACATCCTCCAAAACTGCTCTCTTTACCAAGAGGCCCGTATAAGACACTGGCCCCAAAACACCCCAATAGAAAGAAAACTATATGGAGAGCTCCTTGATTTAGAAACCACTGCGCAGTTCATCTCATGTATTGGTCTAGTCATGTATTGGTCTAGTCATCTGAACACTCCAACATAACAATGAGAATGAAGAAGAAGAAGAACATCTCAACTTGTAGTGATTATGCAAACAAATTTTACAAATAAAAAATGAAAACAAAAACACTGAAATGTGAAAACTATAGATGCTTGCAGATTATGTGTTACTAGAAATTAAATGAAACAATAATAGTAATTGGCTCAAAGCATATTGATTTTTTGTTTTAGCACAATATTGGTGCAAAAACACCTCACAAACATATAGGGGGTCCTGAACCTATAACTAAGAAGATTTTTATGACCAGCCAAAGAGTGTAGTCGTAGCCTATCAGCTGAAGACTTTTCACATTGAATTTATGTTTCTCATTGAACATGGCTATATTCTATTTATTTCATATAGTTTATAAATGTATTTTCATTGCTCTGAAATAAATGTTTTTCTTTTTCAAGATTTTTTATTTATTTATTCAGTATACAAGTATGTGATTGTATTTCATCCAATAGTTTATATCCTTGGGCCAAGTTTTTATTTCACAATTAAAACTGGAAATTAATTAGAAATTTGTAGTTTTTATTACCAATAAAAAAAATTTACAACAAATTTATAGTTATGCTTGAGACCAAAAAATAATTATATAGGCAATGTAATATATTAGACCTAATATTTTGACAATTAAGGAATAGTTAGCACTATAGGTTATTATGAACAATGTATTTGGTTTTGTTTTTAATGGGCATAAATTTTGTTTGCCTTTTTTTTTTTTTAAATTAAACTTCTCATGTTTGACATTTCAATTTTATTTCCATTAACATTTAAGATTTTTCTATTAATAGTCTTATAGTTGTTTTATTTCCATAACATGACATCTTTCAAATTTACTTTTCAATTCCATTAGATGTATGATCTATAAGAAAATTATTCAATGCACAAAAGCTTAAAGAAATATTAATCAACTTTAAAATTAAAAGTAAAAAATTTTATGACAGACTACTTTTAGCACTAATAGTATGTTTTCTATAAAAATCAATAAATTTTTAGTCCTATTGATTTGATACAATTGTTAGATGTAAGTAATTTGTTGCCAGCTCTAATGAATAGAATTTTGTTCTCACTCTATCTGAGAATGAAAAAAAATTTTCAATAGATTGAACATTAAATACAATATGTCTAAGTCTGCCTATTTAATTACAAAATAATTTTAGAAAGAAAGGAAGAATGAAATCTCTTTTATCTCCTGAGAGAACAACATCACAGTATCATGGCACTAGAACATGTCTCTGCAACATGACACTACAACTTGATAACACAACTTGACACTATGTTCCTTAACATCACCACACTTTGTCACAGACAAGAATGACAAAAGTGCTCCCACTGTATACATGCAATTGTGCTAACCCTGCCTCCCTCTTCTCCCCTATAACCCACCCTGCCAACTTAAAACAATCCCTTTTTTTTCCATGTGTAACACTCTTTTGTTTATAAATCTATTAAATAAAGGTTGTGAAACTTCTTATATAGACAGATGGAGAGCCAGACTTTCTTGAAATGGAAAGGTCGACATATTATCTTAAAACTGTTCTCTTCTAGACATCTTGTCAGTAGGGCAGGTTGTTGTTGTTCAATCCTCGATTTGTAGCTTCAAATAGCTAGTGCAACTAAACTTATGTTAACATACTAAATTCTTACTGAACAGACTTCTTTTTCAACAAACTTGAATAGCCTATAACTTTTAAATGTACATTCCACTTGAAATGTAATACAATATGAACACAAGTAAAATGATAATTGAAACAAAATCTCACAACAAATACATGTCTTTACTTTATTGCCTCATGTATCTTGAAAAAGACAACCTTTAAACTTTGACACCTGACCATTAATTCACTTCAATTACCGCCAGACTACCTGGTGGTTTCACCAGAAACTCTTCAATCAACCCAAAATAAACCATCCACACCCCTTTCCACATGGTTACATCAGCAACCCACACATACACCCCCCTACACTCCATACACAGGTTTAAAGAGCAGACTGTAAGGCTAACTGAGACAACAAATATCTTGGTCAGTTGTTGGTCTACTGACTACCATTTATGGAAATGAGCCAAATAAAAAGTGGATTTCAAGATGTGTTTGTAAAGATTTGAAGGTTAACTCTAGGATAAAATGCTGCCCAGCTTACCAGAATGGAGCTCCTTCACAAGAGAAGACATGGCATTTGTGACAGAGTCTGCTGCCATAAGGAGATCATTGCGTAACGTCCTAGTCATCACAGCTGTTGAAGAAGGTTGGATGGTGAACGCCTGTTTCACGTCGCCACCTAAACCAGTCAGACTGAGTTCGGCAGACGAAGAGGGAGCTGAAAACAAAGGACTTGCTGAAACATTTACAACATGACAGATCTATTGATTCACTCCTTATCATTTATCTTACAACATGACAGATCTATTGATTCACTCCTTATCATTTATCTTACAACATGAAAGATCTATAGATTCACTCCTTATCATTTATCTTACAACATGAAAGATCTATAGATTCACTCCTTATCATTTATCTTACAACATGAAAGATCTATAGATTCACTCCTTATCATTTATCTTACAACATGAAAGATCTATAGATTCACTCCTTATCATTTATCTTACAACATGAAAGATCTATAGATTCATTCCTTATAATTTATCTTACAACATGAAAGATCTATAGATTCACTCCTTATCATTTATCTTACAACATGACAGATCTACAGATTCACTCCATATAATTTATCTTACAACATGACTGATCTATTAATTCACTCCATATCATTTATCTTACAACATGACAGATCTATAGATTCACTCCCTATCTGTAGTTTTCACCATTTATGTTTTGCGTGAAATAGGATTATTAATTTTCACATTTAACAATATGTTTGTAAGTATATAATTTTAAGTATGCTAGGACATTTATATGGTATGGCTGGACTAGCATTGGTGTCCTGTAGAATCTGACAATCCAATTACTTTCATACATTTTATCTTCCTAAAAGTTACTTTTTTCTACATGAATAATGAAAGATTTTTGTTAAAGTACACCAGAAAAAGATTTTACTGACTTTTAGTTCCAAGCAAGGCTACAATAATTTACAAACCTGGAGAGGTAGTTGACCTATTGACCAATGCTGCAGCGAATGTTGGCGATAGACCACTCCGTGACCTTGGCGAGCTATTGGGTGTGGATCTAGGTGATGTTGGGTGGTTCTGTTGTTCAAAATAGATGTATTTGTTGTTGTTATTTTTTTTTTTTTTATGAATAAAACAATATTGATACATCTCATTTTAAACCTTCATTCAAAACGTGATTAAACAATGAAATAGTTGTCTGCGACAGAGATAGAAAATAATACAAATCTACAAATCAATTTGTAACACTAGTAGATAATGAGAGAGAGAGAGAAAGATGTAACACTAGTAGATAATGAGAGAGTGAAAGATGTAACACTAGTAGATAATGAGATAGAGTGAAAGATGTAATACTAGTAGATAATGAGAGTGAAAGATGTAATACTAGTAGATAATGAGAGAGAGTGAAAGATGTAATACTAGTAGATAATGAGAGTGAAAGATGTAATACTAGTAGATAATAAGAGAGAGAGTGTGAAAGATGTAACACTTTTAGATAATGAGAGAGAGTGAAAGATGTAACACTAGTAGATAATGAGAGAGAGTGTGAAAGATGTAACACTTTTAGATAATGAGAGAGAGAGAGTGTGAAAGATGTAACACTTTTAGATAATGAGAGAGAGTGAAAGATGTAACACTAGTAGATAATGAGAGAGAGAGTGAAAGATGTAACACTAGTAGATAATGAGAGAGAGAGAGTGAAAGATGTAACACTAGTAGATAAAAAGAGAGAGAGAGTGAAAGATGTAACACTAGTAGATAATGAGAGAGAGAGAGAGAGAGAGTGAAAGATGTAACACAAGTAGATAAAAAGAGAGAGAGAGTGAAAGATGTAACACTAGTAGATAATGAGAGAGATAGAGAGTGAAAGATGTAATACTAGAAGGTAATGAGAGAGAGAGAAAGATGTAATACTAGTAGATAATGAGAGAGAGAGAAAGATGTAATACTAGTAGATAATGAGAGAGAGTGAAAGATGTAATACTAGTAGATAATGAGAGAGAGTGAAAGATGTAATACTAGTAGATAATGAGAGAAAGAGAAAGATGTAATACTAGTAGATAATGAGAGAGAGAGAAAGATGTAATACTAGTAGATAATGAGAGAGAGAGAAAGATGTAATACTAGTAGATAATGAGAGAGAGAGAAAGATGTAATACTAGTAGATAATGAGAGAGAGAGAAAGATGTAATACTAGTAGATAATGAGAGAGAGAGAAAGATGTAATAGGGCCTACTAGAAGATAATGAGAGAGAGAGAGAGTGAAAAGTGTAAAACTAATAGATAATGAGAGAGTTTGAATGCCAGATGTAAACTCACTTTCAAAAGCTTCATTAATGTTTCCAACTGAACCATCAGGTCCTTCCTGCTCTCCTGCAGGGCCTGCATTCTAGCCTCAAGTTCGTCCTTCCTTTGACGTAGCAGCCTTAGCTCTGCCAAGAGAGTAGGGTTGTACTGGCTCGTATCGCCACCTTCCTGGGCGAAAGCTTCCTGCTCCAACCTCAACCTCTGGATCTCCCGCATGATTTCTCTGTAAGAAAACAAAACACACACATACATACGTAGGGAGATAAAAGACCAGTTTGATTATCATTTTTCTCTCTTTGTGAGTCTTTTCTAACATGTGTCAGTAATTGTTGAACCCATATCTGTCAGTACCGGTACGTCCATTGTCCATCCTCTTTCATCCTTTTCTATTTTTGTTTGACAAGCCTACATCAACTGATACCAATCGTGACGTCAGACCTGTGACGTGGCAACGAGCTATTGGTCCAAACCCCCCACAGGTTGCGACGTCGCAGGCCAGTGCTGAGACCATACCGATAGGTCATGCATCACCTCACTCCGTCTGTCTCTCTGGTACAAAACAAACAACAACAACTGTGTGGCGGCCTTTCTCCCACTTCCCGTACTCGGATCAAAGTGAAACTTTACATAATTATTTCATTGTTGATGACAAGACATGAATCAAGCAAAAAATTAACCAATTAGTTAATCAATTAGTCGCAATTAATTAATTGTTTTATATGGAAAATGTACTAAGCTAACAGGAGATACGCCTTGCAATAGTTAGAGATATGGCAGCGACTGGACATTGCTCCCAACAATAAGCAAAGCGCGAATGTTGTGACCCTTCTCAACGAGACAGAAGAATCGTAGAAGTCGCAAAACCAGGACAGTAACTAACGCCATTGTGTTATCAGTAGGCATGACTTGACGAGTTTAATCCAAAACAGTAGTCAACGAAATTTACTATTTACTATTAAGATGACAAAATACATGTTCTGATTTGAGAGATTTGAATAGTAGGCCTCATTCAGAGTAGGCCTCATTTAGAGTAGGCTACATTTGAAAGGGTCAACTGATAAACGGACAACAACCCTATATGGTATTGAATGTACTTGGTTAAATTTTAAGTCATTAAAAATGAATCTTATCTTCTTATCTTATATAATACAGATGATTAAATCCCAAATAACTGTTTCAGTTTCACTCAATTTATATAAGCGTAGTTTTTAAAAAGTTTTTTTTATATTGAACGTGTCTCTTTTGTTCACTCGTTCCCTTTCCTTTCTCTTTTCTCTCTTCTCTATCTCTATTTCTTACGTTCTCCTTTTTCTATACCGCACTTTTTTCTTTTACATTGTGTGTCTCTCTATTTCTGCCACATGTCACTTTGTATGTCTCTCTATTTCTGCCACATGTCACTTTGTGTGTCTCTCTATTTCTGCCACATGTCACTTTGTGTGTGTCTCTATTTCTGCCACATGTCACTTTGTGTGTCTCTCTATTTCTGTCACTTTGTGTGTGTCTCTATTTCTGCCACATGTCACTTTGTGTGTGTCTCTATTTCTGTCACATGTCACTTTGTGTGTCTCTCTATTTCTGTCACTTTGTGTGTGTCTCTATTTCTGCCACATGTCACTTTGTATGTCTCTCTATTTCTGACACATGTCACTTTGTATGTCTCTCTATTTCTGCCACATGTCACTTTGTGTGTGTCTCTATTTCTGCCACATGTCACTTTGTGTGTCTCTCTATTTCTGCCACATGTCACTTTGTGTGTGTCTCTATTTCTGCCACATGTCACTTTGTGTGTCTCTCTATTTCTGCCACATGTCACTTTGTGTGTGTCTCTATTTCTGTCACATGTCACTTTGTGTGTCTCTCTATTTCTGTCACTTTGTGTGTGTCTCTATTTCTGCCACATGTCACTTTGTGTGTGTCTCTATTTCTGCCACATGTCACTTTGTGTGTCTCTCTATTTCTGCCACATGTCACTTTGTATGTCTCTCTATTTCTGTCACATGTCACTTTGTGTGTCTCTCTATTTCTGTCACTTTGTGTGTGTCTCTATTTCTGCCACATGTCACTTTGTGTGTGTCTCTATTTCTGCCACATGTCACTTTGTGTGTCTCTCTATTTCTGCCACATGTCACTTTGTGTGTGTCTCTATTTCTGCCACATGTCACTTTGTGTGTCTCTCTATTTCTGTCACTTTGTGTGTGTCTCTATTTCTGCCACATGTCACTTTGTGTGTGTCTCTATTTCTGCCACATGTCACTTTGTGTGTCTCTCTATTTCTGTCACTTTGTGTGTGTCTCTATTTCTGCCACATGTCACTTTGTGTGTGTCTCTATTTCTGCCACATGTCACTTTGTGTGTCTCTCTATTTCTGTCACTTTGTGTGTGTCTCTATTTCTGCCACATGTCACTTTGTGTGTGTCTCTATTTCTGCCACATGTCACTTTGTGTGTCTCTCTATTTCTGCCACATGTCACTTTGTGTGTCTCTCTATTTCTGCCACATGTCACTTTGTGTCTGGTTTCCTCTTTCGTTTATGACTAACAATGTACATATCACTTATATATAAGTCTATGGTGTCGATTCCAATATGAATTTATTTTTTCAAATTGGCCTGATTATCCTAACAGCTGAAAAAACACAATGCAACAATAACACATGGTAATGTTATACTATTAAAGGAGCACTTATGAGGGAACAGCTTTATAAGCGGCTCTTCTTATTAATTGGACAGTTCATCATTCGAATCGACCTCATTAGTGTCGTTAAAGCCATCCCAGAACATGGCGTGATGCAGCAAACAGTAGGTCGTGACTTGTACGTCTCTCTCGAGGAAGACATTTTCATCTCAGTTTATCTCTTCATTGTTTGGTCTTCTCCCCCCCCCCCCTCTCTTCTCTCCAGTAGTTGGGGTGTATGCCAATTAGCTAATAGCCAATGCGAAACTGTTGACATACAACAGCATCAATAGTTGATTAGGCTCAGCCACAGCCCAACAAGCCCCGTAGGCTTCCAATGTGGTCCTAGCGACCTGTGCCCAGTACAGCTTAGTGTCGGATAGCTCAAGGCCGCCTCAGTGATTAGAAATTAACGGGTGCGTTATAACAATCATCAATTCTAATAGTATCATTTACTTATAGTCTACTATAAAACCGTGTTTCAGTGGTGACCTCTCTAAACTACATAGAAGACGAACAACTTCTAATTTCCCTATTTTGTGAAAACGTCTGTTATGATATGTCTAATAATAATTCGGAATATTGTATGGAAAGCAGGCGTCATGCGTAAACTGTGGGGAAATCTGCAAGTATAACATAAGCTTCCAAGTAAAATTAAAAAGGCATTCTTTGTTAGTAATCTCTCTACGCCTTTAGGATTGTGAACATTGAAAGAAGGATTCAAGAAAACTACTGGGTATCCGACACCAAGTTAAATAAAACACATAAGTTTGTACTCTTTACAAGTTAAATAAAACACATAAGTTTGTACTCCTTACAAGTTAAATAAAACACATGTTTGTATTTACAAGTTAAATAAACACATAAGTTTGTACTCTTTACAAGTTAAATAAACACATAAGTTTGTACTCCTTACAAGTTAAATAAAACACATAAGTTTGTATTTACAAGTTAAATAAACACATAAGTTTGTACTCTTTACAAGTTAAATAAAACACATAAGTTTGTACTCCTTACAAGTTAAATAAAACACATGTTTGTATTTACAAGTTAAATAAACACATAAGTTTGTACTCTTTACAAGTTAAATAAAACACATAAGTTTGTACTCTTTACAAGTTAAATAAAACACATAAGTTTGTACTCCTTACAAGTTAAATAAAACACATAAGTTTGTACTCCTTACAAGTTAAATAAAACACATGTTTGTATTTACAAGTTAAATAAACACATAAGTTTGTACTCTTTACAAGTTAAATAAAACACATAAGTTTGTACTCTTTACAAGTTAAATAAAACACATAAGTTTGTACTCCTTACAAGTTAAATAAAACACATAAGTTTGTACTCTTTACAAGTTAAATAAAACACATAAGTTTGTACTCTTTACAAGTTAAATAAAACACATAAGTTTGTACTCTTTACAAGTTAAATAAAACACATAAGTTTGTACTCTTTACAAGTTAACACTCTAGTAGTCTGGCTGGCCAAAAAAAGAGGAACTCTTCAATACTATGAAGGGAAATGACTTGAAAAGTTTAACGTTCCATACTGTTTTTCTTCTACATGTTTCGGATGTTCCTTCAGATTTGAATTACACCCTGCAGATGATGGCAGCGGGTAAGGTTCGAACCATGGTCCATCGTGACCATGGTACGACAGTCCAGAGCTCATACCACACGACCAGGTAGTCATAAAAATAGATGTGACATTCAACGAACTACTTGCTGCCAAGTTTGAGATAGTAGGAGATTATCTGATCCGTTAGTCAAGTACATTTGTTTTTAAAGTCTAGAATTTAGTGTCCAAAGTGGAGCTGATCACACTAGCATAGCCTGGTACACCAATCTCCCGTCATCTTTTTGTAAACATTAGGACCTGTATAGTAACACTTTCATTCCACCAGTTCCCTTTAGGTTCTCTATTCACTCTGTCCACCAGTTCCCTTTAGGTTCTCTATTCACTCTTTCCACCAGTTCCCTTTAGGTTCTCTATTCACTCTGTCCACCAGTTCCCTTTAGGTTCATTACTCACTCTGTCCACCAGTTCCCTTTAGGTTCTCTATTCACTCTGTCCACCAGTTCCCTTTAGGTTCTCTATTCACTCTGTCCACCAGTTCCCTTTAGGTTCTCTATTCACTCTGTCCACCAGTTCCCTTTAGGTTCTCTATTCACTCTGTCCACCAGATCCCTTTAGGTTCTCTATTCACTCTGTCCACCAGTTCCCTTTAGGTTCTCTATTCACTCTGTCCACCAGTTCCCTTTAGGTTCTCTATTCACTCTGTCCACCAGTTCTCTTTAGGTTCCCTATTCACTCTGTCCACCAGTTCCCTTTAGGTTCTCTATTCACTCTGTCCACCAGTTCCCTTTAGGTTCCCTATTCACTCTGTCCACCAGATCCCTTTAGGTTCTCTATTCACTCTGTCCACCAGTTCCCTTTAGGTTCCCTATTCACTCTGTCCACCAGATCCCTTTAGGTTCTCTATTCACTCTGTACACCAGTTCTCTTTAGGGTCCCTATTCACTCTGTCCACCAGATCCCTTTAGGTTCCCTATTCACTCTGTCCACCAGTTCCCTTTAGGTTCCCTATTCACTCTGTCCACCAGTCCCTTTAGGTTCCCTATTCACTCTGTCCACCAGATTCCTTTTAGGTTCTCTATTCACTCTGTCCTGTCATTGGGTGGACTCAAGCACGAAAGTTAAATCCAGCGAGCTGTCAACAAGATTTGAATGACAGGAGATAAAACTATTTGTAGCTTGTTGTTTTCTGTCCCAGTTACAAGTCTCAATATTTACTCAATCAGTAGGACTGGGACTTTGTGTTCTAGCGAGAATGTGTGCGTGTGTTAGTAGATTGTGTGCTCGTAATGACTAGTTTGTTTTTAAGTAAGAGATTATCTCAAGATGGAAAAGGGGGGATAATGTGGACATTTTTAAAAAGTCTGATTTTCGAATCAATACCAGAGAGGTCAAAGGTCGATAGTATCAAGCTGCATGAGGAGCTGGGAAGTCTGAACTATGAGTGAGTTGACCTACTGGCCAATGTTTCAACTCAAAACCTTCGATCAATATTGAATAAAGAGGCTACTACAGCCTTCAACTTATAATGACCTGTCCGCCTTAAACTTGCAATGACCTGTCCGCACTTGTTTTAATGTTTTAAGCGTCAACATTAAGTATCGGAAGATGACCAATGACATGAACTTGAGAAGGAAGTACAACGTCTGTCCCTACAAAATCTGAACCGAAGAATAAACAAATAGAACATGCGTCACATAATGACCAAGTGATATTACAGGGTTTATGTGAGTGGGTACGACTGGTATCTGGAAATTTAGGCACCGGATAATTAGGCACCGGATATTTAGGCACCCGGATATTTAGGCACCCGGAAATTTAGGCACCCGGATATTTAGGCACCCGGAAATTTAGGCACCCGGATATTTAGGCACCCGGAAATTTAGGCACCCGGATAATTAGGCACCCGGAAATTTAGGCACCGGATAATTAGGCACTTTTTGACAAGGCGGAAAATTAGGCACCGGATAATTAGGCACTCTTTAATTAGCGACCTTAATTTTGAAAGTAGTTTTAAAATGTTAACGTATATGTTATCCTTAGACTATGGGCTATTGGTGACGTTATCAAAAAAAATAGCAACTATAACGATTCTAACTGAATTTTCATGATATAAAAGAAAAACTGACAAAACGAGGAAAAAAATGACAATCGTGAGAATGTGTGGAAAAAATGACTCCGGATTAATAGTCATTACAAAATATAGACCTCACAGGATTCAGGGAAGGGGAGGTAGAGTTGATTCTCTTCTTATTGCTTCCTGACCTTAGCCCTTCCCCCTCTACGCACTCCCACTAAAGGGAGAGGATTTGTCGCGGGTAGATGTTGAACTAGGTCGTGAAAATGACGCAATGAGTCTCAAGGCTACACACTGGAGTACAGGGCAGGGTACAGCATTGAACATAACTGCTAAAATGGAAGTCTGGAGAAAATTGTCTTCTTATAATGGGAATGGAAATGAGCAGGGTGGATTTGCGCGCGTTACTTATAGGAATTAAATATGTTGATAAACTAAAGTAGTATACATATTGTAATAACTTAAGTGAGGCAACTCAACGAGGACATTGACGTTTATTTACACTAAGACATGACAAACACAAAGGACATCTGCCTTGGGTACAGCATCTCCATATTGGCTCTCTACTTGGGCGGAAATCGTTAGTCTCTTATGTCAACATCCGACGTGTCTGGTCACTGATAGTGCGCACCTTCTTTCT
The DNA here is from genome assembly GCF_947242115.1 of Biomphalaria glabrata. NCBI lineage: Eukaryota > Metazoa > Mollusca > Gastropoda > Planorbidae > Biomphalaria > Biomphalaria glabrata. The sequence goes on along the minus strand of NC_074715.1, from coordinate 26,107,448 downwards.
GCACTATCTTGGATGGCGGTGCGCATGGCAAAGTCATAACATTGCCCCCGTCTTAGCACTTTTCGTCCCGAAAAGAAACACTGCAGCTGAGGTTTGACAGTTCAGGTGGAGGTCGATCAGTGGGAGCCACAGGCGGCAGGGAGCGTGTTCCCCACGAGGCCATCCGCATTGTTTTCTTCCAGTGCCGCTTTCTCTTTCTCCAGTTGACCAGGCTGTTGTTGCGATAATGACGTGGCCGTTTGCCACACAAAGAGATAGGGTCGAGCACTGTTTACTTCAGCACAGCCGTTGATCGGACACGCTGTCTCAGCAGACCTTCCCGACAGACGCCTCTCAAGGGAGCTTCAGGTTCGCTTGCAGCCACGTTGCAAGCAAAGTCCAATGCACCGAAGTCATCCTCAGACAACACTCTTACGTCCAGAAGATAGGTCTCTTCAGGTTCAAGTGGAAAATGTCTTTCTCTTGACAGCTCAGATTTAGAGTGATTTGATTGACATTCATCTATGCCAATGTCGATGATGATGGTAGAAGTACATATGCGCTGTTGGTGGTTTTCTTGGCATCTAAATTCTATGTGTGAAGCGCCGCACGTACAGTTCATGCTAAACTTCTGGATGCTGTTGTCAAGCTTCGAATTTCCCTCGTGAGCACCGGCAGATAGGCAGAGGTCTTTAAAGTCCACAGCAACAGGCTCGAACGCAGACCCAACGTTGTCTTGATCTGTCCGGCTCATTGAGGTATTGGTAACAGGTACAACAGGAACAAACGCTTCAGGCACATAACAGACTTCAGTTAAGGTACTGGTAACAGGTACAACAGGAACAAACGCTTCAGGCACATAACAGACTTCAGTTAAGGTACTGGTAACAGGTACAACAGGAACAAATACTTCATTTGTCTCTTTCCATTTGACTCGGTACATCTCGTTGAGATTATCACAGCAATCGCCATCACGTTTCTCGTCTTGAAAGTCACAACCACAAGACTTGCCCACAACACAGACACAGACGGCGCTCAAATCCCCAGCGTCTCCGTCACCACTGTTTGTGCAACCACAGTCTTGACCACGCAACTTCTTGACCAACGAGTCTACAGGCAACTGCTCCTTTACCAACGAGTCTACCCTTTCTTTCATTCGAGACACCATTTTATCTACCTTGTTCCCCATACTGTTAATTTGTTCACACATTGCTTCATTTATCTTGCCAATAAGCTCATAAATCTCCGGTTCAATTTCAAATAAGTAGGTATCTGGATCTTCGTCTTCATCTATCAAGGCTTGCCGGAGACGAGTTGTAAGCACCTCCTTGGTACCACCAATTATCTCATATCGGTTACGAAGTTCCTTCCTCAGCTCTCTAACTGAGAGTTGGTCTAATCGTTTCAAAGCTGCCATTGTAAATCCTACCTCCTCTTGTTGAGTTGCCTATAATCCCACTTCTGACAACCAATTGTAATAACTTAAGTGAGGCAACTCAACGAGGACATAGACGTTTATTTACATGGAGACATGACAAACACAAAGGACATCTGCCTTGGGTACAGCATCTCCATATTGGCTCTCTACTTGGGCGGAAATCGTTAGTCTCTTATGTCAACATCCGACTTGTCTGGTCACTGATAGTGCGCACCTTCTTTCTGCACTATCTTGGATGGCGGTGCGCATGGCAAAGTCATAACAATCCTATACTCTTAAGCGAGCAATTCTTGTATGTATGTATGTATGTATGTATATATATTTATATTTATATATATATATAAATTTTATTTCGAAAACGGCTCTAACGATTTTCTTTAAAAGTTCATGGTATGTGCATAATAGTGAGAAAAAAATTCTCAACTCATTGGCCACATCGGGAAAACTCGAGGTCGACCGTTATATCGGTTTGAAAATGCCTCATTATCGAAAAATTAGTTTTGGCTAGAATGTTTTATGAATGAAAATTTTCCATGACGTAAACGGGAAAAACGCTGCTTACGTCACTAGGCTTACCGCAGTACACTAAAATATTTCTTTGCAAACAATAACGAGTTCTAAAGAATCAATAGACCTAATTAAACATTTGCGCACCATCTTAATGTAGATTGATTTATTATAGAACTATGAAAGAAAAGTAATGAAATTAAATGTGCCGATATATGATTAGTTATTGTGTTTTAAGTGCTTAATAAGTTGTTTACACTTTAATTGTGTAGAGCGGTGTAGATACCTTTTACTTTGTTGTTTATTTTGCTGGTGACCTCCAGCTGTCTCGTTCTGAGGTTGCATGCAACCATGTGCTCTCTTCTATGTCAGCTAAGTCAAGTTTGCGCCATAAGCTGGTCTTTTAAGGGTTTCGGTGTTACGTCAACCACTTTTTAGCTCACCAAAAAAAACACTGCCTTTGGCATGCGTTCGTCTAAGATTCGTCTCCCATATAGGATACTGCTCTGTCCAGCGTAACTGTCGGACTTAAAGAATTCCCTCTATACAAAGGCCGCGGATACACATTTGAGACCAAAAGAAAATTTGCTGCCGAGGACAGACGCAGACGCTAAAAGAAAATCTTAATCGAGCATCGCGGACAATGGTTATGCTTGCCCTGGATGTGGCAAGATATGCAGGTCACAGCTGCAATCCTCATTAATTTTCGGACTCTAAGACAAGCCTTATTATTATTATTATTTTGCTGGTGAATTATTACCATGTGTTCATGCTTCAGTGTCTACCTCTCCTGTACCAAAACAAAGGAACTGGTCATAACACAGCTTCTCTACGCCTTACTTGCTCACACTAAACATGATATCCATCTAACGGTCAACGAGTTTGAGTACACTGCAGCCTCTTTTGATTTAACTATAAACCTCGGTAAAAAGCTTGGAGTTAGGGCCAGGAGAGATCTGAATGGATGGATGTGTAAAAGCAGGCCATAGTACCACAAGGATGGATGGATGGCAAAAGCCGGTATGAACTTCCTATAGTCCGACTGTCAGGCTGGGCAGGGCACGTATCCCGTATGGGTAACGAGCATATTGTTTGGCGTAACAGAGGTGCCCCACGGAAACGTTTCTTTAGAAAACTAATGCCATGATTTAAGTCTAATAAGAAAAAATGCGCCATTTTACTTTGTCACTAAGTGCATGTTTTACCCTATAACGTAGAGAAGTTACATTGCAAAGACTTTCTTCCAAGCCAATAATAGTAAGCCTACAATAGTTTTACGCAAAAGATAGATTGTAAAACTATAAGACGGACGTGAGCTGTAGTTTGTCTAGACTGTAGGAGGACTTAAAAGACTTTAAATTTAATCGACATGTACAATTAGGCCTACAATTAGAACTAACATAACACTAAAACAACTCTTCAGATTAGTAGTCTTTATCCGATCGTTCATTTTCGTAATTACAAGAATATTCCCAAAATGACTTCGGGTATATAACCTTCCGAAATTATTTAACAGAGCGAGGTTCGGCCACCTGGTACAAAAATATTCTCAAAATGACTTCGGGTATATATCCTTCCTTAACAAATTATTCATCCGAGCGAGGCTCGGTCACCTGATATTATTTTATAATAGCATTAATATCTATTATCAACACTCCTTCTTTTATATTGTTAATGGGTAACCCCTTTAGGAAGATCTATTGTGGGAGTGTATAGGTGTGTTACGTCCTTCAAATGTGGTCATTAACTTTTATTGAATTAATATGTAGATTTATGTAATATAATATTTATATAAATAGCAATGGAAATCGCAAAACGGCTAGAAATTACGATAAAATATAATGTTTTGAAAATTTTAAAAAAGTTTATGGAAAAGACAGATGAGTTAAAAATTTAAATATAATTTTTTTTTGGAATATTGGTCTCTTATTAATACTTATTCTGCTTATAGAAGATTGTTGATGTTCCAATTTAACCCCGCCTTCTCTATCATAAACCAAATATATTTACTACAATTTTCGAGAAGGTATGATTCCTCGATTCCTTTTGGGTTCAGTAGGCCTACCTTATACAATTATTTTTTTCTTCAGAATGAAAAAAAAAAAACGACAAAAAAGGTTTCATACACTCATTATTAAACACACACACACATATTAAAAAAACAAAAAAAAAAAAAAACACTCGTTTCCCTAACTTTCAAAACTGCCAATGAAATTTAACTATCTTCATTTCCCTTATATATATTATTATTTTTATTACTGTTCTTATTATTATGATGGTTTTAACAGAAATGTGTCTACCAAAGTTTTTGGAAGGCCTCTAAAATATAATCCCCATACTTCCATTTGAACACCTTTGTGTTTCCATACCCTTTAGTCCAGTGTGTAGCCTTCAGATTCACTACGTAACTTTTACGACTAAGTTTACATCTACCTGCGAGAAATCCTCTCATTTAAGTGAGAGTGTGTGCGCCACCCGCCCCGCCCATCCCATTTTAAGTGTACGACCCCTCCCTTTCCCACAAGCAGAGGGCGATTGCGATTATATTTATCACCAACACTCCCCGACATAATAAAAATATTTTATAATACTTTTTAATCCTAAGTATTTACATTAGTAACTAAATATTTACACAATTTGCATAATCATCAATTTAAAAAAGCTCACCAGTCAACCTTAGGGGTTGGTGATGGACGGAAGCAATGAGCGGAGAATCATCTCTACCTCCCTTCCCCTGAATGCTGTGATGTCTATATTATATAATGACTCAGGAGTCATTTTTTTCCACACATTCTCATGATTGCCATTTTCCCCATTTTGTCAGCTTTTCTTTAGTGAGAATCGTTATGGTTGCTATTTTTTTTGATAACGTCACCGATAGCCCATAGCCTAAAGATAACATATACGTTAACATTTTAAAACTACTTTCAAAATTAAGGTCGCTAATTAAAGAGTGCCTAATTATCCGGTGCCTAATTTTCCGTCTTGTCAAAAAGTGCCTAATTATCCGGTGCCTAAATTTCCGGGTGTCTAATTATCCGGTTGCCTAAATTTCCGGGTGCCTAAATATCCGGGTGCCTAAATTTCCGGGTGCCTAAATATCCGGTGCCTAAATATCCGTAAATACGCGGTGCCTAAATATCCGGTGCCTAAATTTCCTAAATTCATGTGAGTGCTATGTTTGCCCTGCATTAACTCATGACATACTACGAGAGTACATTCTCAAGGTAGAAGGAATAGAAGACAAGATCTCCACCTGCCTGTGTCTCCTTGTACGTAGACATACATCTACTTATAGTTAGCGTACAGAAATAAATCCAAATGTCCTCCATTCAAATGCTCTCATGTTTTTGTTTTGCGATCCCGAGAACAAAAACTATCAGGTCAGGCATCAAACCAGTGCCTTTTTTTATTGTTAGCAATCAATTGCAGTTATTGAACTGTTGGATCTGTATTTCGGGATCGATACGATACACTTTGTTTTTAGTTTCGAATCGATACAGTGATGCTCGATTTTCATATTCAATCATTACATCTGACTTTTAAAAATCGACATTTTCTTAGCTGAACAGAATGAAGACCTAAGTTAAAAAGTGTCCAACTAAGTTGTGCGTATGGCGGGAAAACATTCCACGAGGAACTGTGCACAGGAAAACGTCTGCAAAGTAAATAGGACAACAACAAAACAACTTTAAATTGCCCTTTCAAAAATCTTATCATCTTTACCCGAAACCAATTGATGACAAAGCAACTCGTCTAGCCATGCTTGCAGCAACGAAGGAGTTTAAACCAAAGAAGGAACTGATTGGGAAAGTAAAGAAGAAACGTGCATTGAAACCCACACTGCCCAGTGTGAACGACTCTTAAAACTCCATTAACTACTTATTCCTCTGGTGGGAACGCCTAGAAATCCAATTGTCTTTTTGTTCCTCTGCCTCCACAAAGCAATTTCGTGGTCTCCTGTCAATTTCGTGGTCTCCTGTCAATTTCGTGGTCTCCTGTCAATTTCGTGGTCTCCTGTCAATTTCGTGGTCTCCTGTCAATTTCGTGGTCTCCTGTCAATTTCGTGTGCTCCTGTCAATTTCGTGGTCTCCTGTCAATTTCGTGGTCTCCTGTCAATTTCGTGGGCTCCTGTCAATTTCGTGGTCTCCTGTCAATTTCGTGGTCTCCTGTCAATTTCGTGGGCTCCTGTCAATTTCGTGGGCTCCTGTCAATTTCGTGGTCTCCTGTCAATTTCGTGGGCTCCTGTCAATTTCGTGGTCTCCTGTCAATTTCGTGGGCTCCTGTGGACTTCGGGTATATGCCATCTTGGTTTGTACAGAAGAAGCATTAGTACGAACCACTTGTCTTACAGTTGTCGTACAAATAGGACTCAAAGTCAGATTATTTGCAGACGATTGCATAATATATAGAACAATAAAAACAACACAAGACACAGATATTTTACAAAGAGAATTAGATGAATTACAGAAATGGGAATCAAATTGGAGCATGTCTTTCCACCCAGTAAAATGCAGTTGTTAAGAGTAACAAAAAAACTAAAACAAATTAATTCCACTTATCTTATTCATGGCAAACCAGTAACACAGACTAAAAATGCAAAATACCTAGGTGTTATAATAAATGAAAAACTGTCATGGAATCCACATATTGATGAAACTACAAAAAAAATAATCAAACAAAGCATTAGGATTTATTAAAAGAAATTTCTATAAATCAAATAAGAACATAAAACTAAAATGTTATTTAACCTTGGTTAGGCCAATAATAGAATATGCATCCTCCGTTTGGGACCCCTCAACTCAAGAAAACATTAAGAAACTGGAACACACAAAATAGAGCGGTGAGATTCATAACAAACGAATATTCACATTTGACTAGAGTAACACCTTTAGTAAAATCACTAAATTTACAAAGCCTTCAGGACAGAAGGCTCAAAAGTAAGGTAGCAATCATACATAAAACACTGAACCATAATCTTCAAATACAAAAACAAAATTTAATAAAATACTTTGAAAGACACAAAGATAAAGGCACATTCCTCGTCCCATATGCTAGGACAAATTTGTACAAATACTCCTTCTTCCCTAGTGCTATTAGAGCATGGAATGGGTTGCCTGAGCTAGCCAGGAAAACCAGTGACTTGGCTGAATTTAAGTCATTGGTTAATATGCATGACTAAATGCATGACGCGTAGGACGTAATCATCTTCTTTTTTGAAGTAACGTCTGTATTATATAAGATAAGATAAGAATGGACAGTTCCTTGTCACTGTGCCAATGTCTAGTCACTATTGTATGTCTAGACTCAATGGACAGTTCCTTTTCACTATGCCAATGTCTAGTCACTATTGTATGTCTGGACTAAATGGACAGTTCCATGTCACTATGCCAATGTCTAGTCACTATTGTATGTCTAGACTCAATGGACAGTTCCTTGTCACTATGCCAATGTCTAGTCACTATTGTAAGTCTGACTCAATGGACAGTTCCTTGTCACTATGCCTATGTCTAGTCACTATTGTATGTCTGGACTCAATGGACAGTTTCTTGTCACTATGGCAATGTCTAGTCACTATTGTATGTCAAGACTCAATGGACAGTTCCTTGTCACTATGCCAATGTCTAGTCACTATTATATATCTTGACTCAATGTACAGTTCCTTGTCACTATGCCAATGTCTAGTCACTATTGTATGTCTAGACTCAATGGACAGTTCCTTGTCACTATGGCAATGTCTAGTCACTATTATATGCCTGGACTTAATGTCTAACCAAGCTGTATAGTCTTTATGTCCAGTCACTTGTGTAGTTGCCCACGTCTCTGTTACCTGTTTTTGGCCTCCAGTTGGGCTATGAGCTCCCTCTGAGCTTGGTTGCTGTCCACGCTGAGGTTGAGTTCCGCCGTCGACCTCGACTGAAAACAAAGCAAAATGTTCAATCAGTGAAATGAATCATCTTTCATGGTTTGTATTTAGGACATCAAGTGTACTACTTGACTGCATGAAATCTAATCTACGTGACTGCATGAAATCTAATCTACTTGACTGCATGAAGTGTTATCTACCTGACTGCATAAAGTGTTATCTACTTGACTGCATAAAGTCTAATCAGCCATAACTCATTAACAATGTCAAAAGCAACAACGGAATACCATGGTAAAGGATTACATTCATGATAATAATGTCCTAAGGTCCTAAGTTCGAGTCTCTATATGTCTGCAGTTTTGAAGAGTTATAAAATTTTGAAATTCCTGCCACTTACAAAGCCGCTGTGCCTAATGTTAAAGAAAAGGGGGAAGGGGTACTTTTGGTCTTCTTTTATCGTCTGTTCTTTCTTCCAAAAGTCAATACCACTAATATTAAGTCCTCCAGATGTCTCATTTTGGTAGCCTCTTGGTGTGACGGTTTGCCATCCTTACCAGCAGAAATCAAAGCAGTATCTGAGTTGATACTAAAGGAGAATATTCTTTGTTTATTTGGTTCTGGGTGGCTCTCATACGAAATAAATACTGCGAGAAAATATGTTGCCCTTAAAAGAACCGTTCCTACACTGTGTACTATCTCACAACTCTACACATCTGTGTGTGTCACGTGATCCAGCTCTAGGAGAGCAGATTTATGGACTCGAGTTGATATTCCAACGTTTCTGACTCCAAACACAAGCCTACAACGTACTACAAAAGTGTTATAAAAATTATTTGTGAATTATAGAAAGGTAAATAATTATCGAGGTTGTGTACCGGTAGGCCTACTAATATCAAGTTTTCACAACTATTTTGCAGGGCTCTGACTGCCTCCGACACATGACCTAAAGCCTATATGTTATACCAGGGGGTAGCTAACCTTTGGCGCATGCACCAAAAGTGGCGCATTGAACAATTTTAAGTAGCGCATTTCACCCCGAGAAAAAAAAAGCATGCCTGATCGCAAAAACTAATTAAATGACGAATTTGTAGAAAGAAAAAGAAAAAACTTCAACAGGAATTTAATTGATAAATTATTTCGACGCTCAAATCGACCGACATGTTTAGAATTTTAATCAGACCGATAAACCCAAAGCATGTTGGTTTTTTTTTATTATTGATAGCATAAGATTTTGTGTGTGTACATACTGTCTACTGCTTTTCTCGTAAGCATTTGACTAAGCGGCTGACATTTTTGATGTTACCTAGTTAAGCTTTTCATTTTTAGAGGAATCGATGATAATTTCAACATTTTTGAAGAACTTATTGGCCGTTACTCTAAGGAGAAACAAGATGGTTAGACCTTTCAGGAATCAAAGTCATGTCCATGACATCATCAATGTATGTTTAGTAGGCCTAACTTAAAACCGTAAAGAACTGGTAGAGTTACTGGAACTAATCTTGCGTAAAAGAATTTCGGATTGTCCTCTTATGAGATATCATAGCTTTATACACAAAGAGGCTCTGAGAATGGAAAAAAAATGAATTTGCAGCATGTTATGGATACCAGTTGAGAAATATTTGAATAAAATTTGGAACAATAGGATAAATAAGAAGATAGTTCAAAGAAAAAAAATGATTTGTTAGATCGTTTATTGTGAGGTGCGTTAACTTTCTAAAGAAAAAGGTCTCAGTAGATTTTGGAAACTGGAAAATATTGCAAATGATTTGCGACAAGAGAAAGATGTTCAGGTCGTATGCATGATGGAAAATGGATGTTTCATTAAGCACTTGTAGCTGATGATACCACACATCTCAATGACTTAAACGTAAAACTGCAAACTGAGGTCACAATATGAACTCTTAATATCTCAGATTTGGTGAAAGCAAGCTCAGGAGTCTTGCTAAAGCTTGTTATATATATTGTGACTGTATGTAAAACTGTTCTTTTATTTAAAACTGTTAACAGTGTGCATCAACTAGTGTTAGTCTTTAGGCCAAAGGAGTGTTCCCTTCCTCTACAACACACTCATATATACAAATGACCAACTTTAAAGGACTGAAAATTGTACAATTTGTTAGCGGCGCATCTGAATTAGAAGTGAAATAAAAAAGGGGCACGAACGCAAAAAGTTGCAGCCCCCCCCCCCCCCTCTGTGTTTTACCTAGACTGGAAAACAAAGACAAATTCATATCCGATTGTTATTCACCCTGAATCTTGGGAGATGTTTTGTCTTAAAAAGTAATGATTTTTAGTTTTCAAAGTTTAAAAATAATGCAATTCCATTTTGCGGATTTTAAATAATCACATTTCTTTTTAGTTCCTATTGAGATAATATTTCAACAATCCTAGATCTAAATAATTCAAGCCTGTTGATTTTAACTATCTTATGATTTCAGATTGTACATTTAAATAGATTGATTTTATAGATCTTTATAGATCTAGATTCTGAATCTAAAAATTGCAAAATAATCATTTTGAGACTAGTGTGCTCTTATATTTGTATTGTTCAATTCCTAGGAATAAGCATTATAATGATTATTAGAATTAAATGTTACATAAGTTAGGTTTAAAAAAAACAGCTTTACTTCTTATAGACAAAACATTTTGTTTCAGCTTTTGGAAGTTTTTCACGAAATTTGTGGGTATGTGTCAAGAGATCGGCTCGTCCAGTATAGGTAAGATATATATAGCTCTGTGATACTCTTATTAAGTTTACGCAGCTATTGTGCTTGATTCAGGCACCTAACCGATTGCATATGTACTAATATCAAGTTCTCACAACTATTGTGCATAGTTCTGAGTGCTGACTGATTGCGCATGTACTAATTGCGCAAACAAACATTTGGTAATGATACAATCAAACAAATCAACCCAAGCAAGTCACAAAGGACGCGTACAACTGATTATCGGATGCTTCAGTGATGAGAATCATCCTAACAATATCAGTTCACGTGAAGTCATTCTATTAAACGAACTAAACAAACAAAAAATAAAAGAACAAAAGAATAAGAAATCACTTTCGGACTGGCGAGTGGCTATGCTAATAGGTTCCCAGGGCGTAGTGTCCACAACAATAGCACTGGGAGCGGTCATTTTTTGTCTGTGACAGGTTGAATATATTAATTGTTGTCTTCCTAAACGTAACGTTAGTAGCATAAAATGGCGGGAACAAATTATATACAACATTATCCAGAGAATGTCAACACTATTTGATGTGATTCATTCATTTAGTTTGGTGTTTAGTTAAGCAACAGGATAATAGTTGGATTTGATTTTACAGATTTAGAAAAAAACAAAAAAAACTTGGCCCTAATTATAATAATTTAAAATCAACTAAAATGATTAGGGAAACATTTATCCCTCTTCTTCCCCAGAGTTTACATTAGGGATAAACACACACACACACACTACTGCCAACATTTTCAGAGCTGTGACGTTCTTGTCAGACAAACCTTGGCTTTTATTTCCTGGGATAAGAAAGTCTTAACACTTGAGAGACCACGTGATTAGCGACATCCCATGAGGATGGCAGTAACTTTCTAGATGTTCTGAGTACTATTATTGCAGTTCATGTGTTAAGAAAAATTGTTTTTAATTTTAAATTGTGTTCTTACACAATAATAGCAGTTTCGATATTATTTTAGTACTTCTGGTTCAAGTTTACATTAACTGTTCACATATGGTATGCTCTCTGGACTCTATAGGGCAGACGATGTTAAGGTCACCTGTTTCTTTGGCCAACGGTAAACGACTAGTGTGTCATAGGGCCAACACAACGACCAACCGCCTATAGTTTCCCCAACTAATGTCAGGTACCCTTTAGAGTTAGGCGAACTCAGGAGCGCCCTAAAAATCCCGAAATTCAAAATCTCAGTCTTCACCGAGATTCGAAGTTTCGAACCCAGGACCCCAGGTTCGGAAGCCAAGTGCTTAATCACTCAGCCACTGCGCCCCCGGGTTAGGATATAATACTATTCAATTTTGATGAAGCATTCGAAACAATTGAAACGTACTGGGACTTGGTCTCACAGAATAAGATACGGTTTTGAATTTCAAACCAAATGTGTGTCATTAATTGAAATCTAAAACCAGATCTACTCGGTGGTTTATAGATTGTCATATAGATCAATGGTTAATTGACAATACTTTATAGATTGTCATATAGATCAATGGTTAATTGACAATACTTTATAGCATCTATCATCTCAAAGAAACATTTTAATTGGACTAAGCCAGGAGCGCAGTCAAGCAGAACTTTATGACTTCCATGTGCAAAGTTGTCAAAAGTTGTGTCAGTATAAGATCCACCTACTGTTGCCCCCCCCCCAACCATAAAGTGAAAGAACCATCAGGCAACTCACCTGGACCACTTGTTTAAAGACACTCCTCCATGACGAGCCGTAACACCAGTCGTATAAATCTGGTGTCATCTCTATTGGTGACATCATCATTTTCAAATCTATTTCATATCCGGGATACACACCAAACAAAGCAATCCTTATCCGGGATGGAGAAACGAGCACATCCGGGGAGTCAGTATAATCCCACTACCAATGCTGACGATGGCTATGAAGTAGCTGACATAATGCTTTTTTTTTCAACAGCCAAGCACAAGTCAAAGTGAGATGTGAAAGAAGACAACATTTTTTTTACATTTGTCCCCAGGTCTCAAGAACACATTTGGTAACATCTCCAGTACCAGTAAATGGAAACGAGGTCACGTTTTAATTCGAATAATAGATCTAGTAAATTGAAAGTTAAACACAATGTCAGCACAAAGCAATCATTTTTAGAACAAATTTGAGATGAAAAGTATTACAAAATCAATTCCTCTTCTATGAATCTGATAGCGGTCTAAAAGTTCTCTCTGTTTGTACTTCTTCTAATTCTTCAGTATTGCAAGAAGTCTTTCCACTGAGCGTTCACATCAAGTTCTAGTATTACACTCCAGCTCATTTCTAAATAACACGGTGCGCAAACTGTTTTTTGAACAACTCGTTACTAAATACAAAGAAACATTGGAGTCGTGAACGGCAATACCCACTGAAAGCGTGTTCAGAATAGCCCAATTTAATTTTAAGATATTGATATTATAACAATAAAACCAGAGTTTTCGCTTTGTGACCAATGAACTAGGTTTTTCCCCCAAAGTTATACATTAAACAGTCAAATTTCTAAAAAAAAAAAAAATCATTGGAGCCGTTTACGAAATTTTGAAAAGCCCTTTCCACTTTTTCTCACGACCTTTTTGAACCCATGAAAAGTTTGCAATCTAATAGGAGGTCTGGTACTGAAACAAAAAGTTTTACCACACGCATTTACATAGAATACATAAGAAAGCTCACAAACTTGCAACCACTTAATCATGTTAAAAAAATCAACTTAAATAATAAGAAAGCAACTAGAAACTTTTAGTCACTGTAGACATAAAAATACAAAGAAATAGAAATTCCACAACAATGACCAATAGTGTGACAAAAGTCAAGGGAGGTCAGCTATTTAGACTAGGCGAAGACAAAAGTTTCCCGTGTGACCGGACTGTAAGGGATGACGACCCTGTGTGACCGGACTGTAAGGGATGACGACCCTGTGTGACCGGACTGTAAGGGATGACGACCCCGTGTGACCGGACTGTAAGGGATGACGACCCCGTGTGACCGGACTGTAAGGGATGACGACCCCGTGTGACCGGACTGTAAGGGATGACGACCCCGTGTGACCGCACTGTAAGGGATGACGACCCCGTGTGACCGGACTGTAAGGGATGACGACCCTGTGTGTTGTTTGTTTGTTGGCCCATACGTCAACTATTAAGTGTCCCAGGAAGCTTTAAGTCTCATCAAGTTTTAGAGCTATTGATTGGGTCAAATCAATACATCACCATTTTCCCACATCGTCATGTTGACCAATAAAAACATTTCTCAAGAAACATTGCACCGTCGCTTTTAAATGTTTTATTATTGAACGCTGTGAGGCAAGGAGGGGCGGATTAGGGCTGCGTTAGACCATTGGCCATTAACTTCCTTGTGGGGAGCCTTTGACATTTACTCTGGAAGTATGAGAACTGGTAATACGATTTCCAAATAGTCATCACCTCAAAATGGGTAACAACCATGGGCGTAGCCAGGGGGGGGGGGTTCTTGGGGTTCAAACCCCCCCCCCCCCCCCCGAAATGAAATCTCCCCCGCAGGGGGGGGGACGGAATTAAGTGACTGATATTTGCTTTCATTTTGTTTATTTTAGGTGAGATTTTAATACTAAATCATCACTAACCACAGCACAGCCGAGGCAGTTTTGAGTTAAAAACCCTCTACCAGGGGGTTTTGAGTTTAAATCCCCCTACCAGGGGGTTTTGAGATTTTAAAAACCCCCATCAGGGGGTATTGAGATACAAATCTCTCTACCAGGGGGCTTTGAGTTTAAAACCCCCCACAGGGGGTTTTGAATTTTAAACCCCTACCAGAGGTTTTTGCAGTTAAATCCCCCTCTTCTATAAAACAAAACAAAAAAAAAATGCAAACAACAATCCCCAAATTCCAACAGCACAGTTGAGGAAGATTTTGATTTTAAAACCCCATCCAAAATTTACGATAACCCCATCTTCAATATAAAAAAAGCAAATTACACACTCAAAATTCTATGAGCGTAGCCAAAGGGGTTTTGAGTTTAACCCCCTCCCCCTTCCAGTTGGGGTTTGAAGCTAAAAAGTACCTCTTCAATATAAAAAAAAGCAAATTACACACTATAAAATCTATGGGCGTAGCCAAGGGGGTTTTGAGTTTAAATCCCCCTCCTCCAGATGGCTTTTTCTTTAAAGTTTAAAACCCCTCCAGATGGTTTTGAGTTTAAAATTCCCCTACAGAGCGTTTAAAATTGAAAACCTCTCTCTTCAATATTATTTTTAAGCAAACTACAGTCACCAAATTCTATGATCGTAGCTAAATGGGGTTTTGAATTAAAAAAAAAAAAAGCAGAGATTTTTTAGTTTAAAACCCCTCAACAGATGATTTGATGAAAAAACTTTCCTTTTCGATATAAAATCTAAAGCGAAATACAGGCATGTAATTCCAAGAGCGTAGTCAAGAAAGGTTACAAATTTCTACCAGTGGCTTGGGCTCCATTAATTAAGTGTGAATAGTCTTCTGCCGAAATTGAAAATCATTAAATGTGTCGCAACAAAGATGGCTAAGACAGATTTTAGGAGTCGGTCATAGAGATCGGGTCTAAATCAAAGAAATCATATGCCGAACTGGGAGTCGAATCCTTAGTAAGGCTGTGACAGAGCGTCGCATGAGGTTTTGCGGGACATGTTTTCCGACAAAATGAATTACGCAAAATAAGAGTTGCGGAAACAGCTTGCCAGAAAATGCGCCTAACGGCGCGAGAGGGTCAAAGTCAGTAAGAATTACACATTAGGTTTTTGAAATAAAACTTTTTAATAGCAAGATAATGCACTGTAGATACCTCAGAATATGCATTTTGTTGGCTTTCAATACCAGAAATAGTGCTCGGCGGCGGGGCTTCGCCCCGCGCTGGGGGAGCGCTGCGAGCTCCCCCAGACCCCCTTGCTAGCAAGGGCGGGGAGTCTACAATAAACAATAAACGTCTTTCGAAAGGGTCAGAATGTAATAAAGATTAATTATGTACACACACACACACATATATATTTTTTTTTCGCGGGGGGGGGGGGGGGGGGAGGTCGGGGGGGGGGATCCCCCCCCCAAACCCTCCCCGAAAAAAAATCCTGGCTACGCCCATGGTAACAACAACAGAAAAAAAAGCCATAAAAAATTACGTATAATAAAAAATTTCATAAAGAACGTTCCTTAGACTATAGCCAAAAGTGTCATCACCAAAGTACCTTGGATTATAACCAAAAGTGTCATCACCAAAGTACCTTGGATTATAACCAAAAGTGTCATCACCAAAGTACCTTGGATTATAACCAAAAGTGTCACCAATAAAATACCATATATAATAACTTAAAATGCTATTAACAAAGTACCTCTGATTATAACTGAAAATATCACATATAAAGTATTTGAGTACTAACACTATCACCAATAAAGTATGAGTACTAAAATATCACCAATAAAGTATTTGAGTACTAAAAGTATCACCAATAAAGTATTTGCGTACTAAAAATATTACAACATTCCTAAAGTACCTTGGATTATAACCAAAAATGTCATCACTAAAGTACCTTGGATTATAACCAAAAATGTCATCACTAAAGTACCTTGGATTATTACCAAAAATGTAAAAGTTTCTTAATGGAACTTTCGAATATTACATAACGCCAAAAATTATCTATTTATCACCTCCCTTTTTCCCCTTTTGTAACTAATTATAACAAGACTAAATAACACTCCCTCCTTTTTCCAAGAGTAACAAGAAAATTCGAATTTTACAAAAGACTTATTTATTAATTATCATTTTCGAAAATCAACGTTTTTTATCCTAGTGATGGGAAAAGTATCATTTTCTTTTGGTGCTTTGTTGAGGTGTCAGTTTTACCCAAGTACTGTACACATACATCGGGCGCCGCGTTGCGAAACCCGCGGTGTTAAAAACAACGTGGAGTTTTTATGTTTTCATTTTTCATTAATATATTGTGAAAACTCGTCGTATAGTTCTTCTGCGAAAGTCGGACCCGCGAAAAGTCGGACTGTTATGGTGAGTGTGTGTGTGTTAGTGCTTCCTAGGTGAAGATGAAGAGATCTTCGCTGATTGGTTGGTGGTTGTGTGGAATGATGAAATAGGAGCTGATTGGTCATAATACAAATATGAAGACTGAAGGACGACCCAAAGAAGCGAGAGTGTAAGTGTGTGTGTGTGTGTCTTATAGAGAGTTAGATTTGTTCAGATATCAGTTTATGTCATTGGATTTCAAGTTGAATTCGTTTGTGCAGTAATCAAACGTAGAATTCGTCTGTGCAGTAATCAAACGTAGAATTCGTCTGTGCAGTAATCAAACGTAGAATTCGTCTGTGCAGTAATCAAACGTAGAATTCGTTTTGTTCACAGAAAAAGTTGAATTCAAGTTTTTTCAAGTTCTATCATTTAAATTATTTGTTAGATCGGTTTAGCTGTTTAGTAGCTATCTGGTGTTATAAGTCAAACGGGCCCGCAAAAGTCAAGGGACCAATGATACTGATATTTCATTTGAAAATTTTTTTTGTTTTGTTAGTAACAAATCTTCAGCCCCCCCCCCCCACCTCCTCCTCCCTTGTAACAAATCGTAACCAATTTGAATAACCCTCTCCTTAGGCCGTTACGTAATATCCAGACGTTCCAAAAGTCCCGAGGATGGTCAGAAGGACCCTCACTTAAATTACCCGAGCTAGAACCCACGATTAGTATTGCGAATCATTTTTATGTGAGCTTGTGTGCGTCGTTGATCTTGAATCTGCATAAAATACAAATTTGATGAAACCATTATATATCCCAATGAAATGTTTGTTCTTTTGTATTCAAATGACAATGTTTATAAAGTAAAAGGAGACCATTTATAAAAGCAAATGAACTTTCATAAACAGCGAGGTCACTATTGACTTAATATTGAATATACACAAACAGACCTCGGCCTTATTATCTCGATACCGTCAAGCAATGAAGCTTAGAACTTAGGACTGAGACATATCACATTAAGTGCACTGTTGAAATACAGTTGTTTTTTTCCCTAATACAAGAGTAAAAAAATTGAATGTCATAGACAGAAAAGATGTTTATGTTAACAAAGTTTTACCAAGGAAAACATTTATTAGAAACAGAAATAAATATGTCACTATTTCGTAAAGACTAAGTCTTCCTGCTCATGCCTCTCTCTCTCTCTCTCTCTCTCTCTTTCTTGATGACATGTATGTATTCCATTCCAAGCTAGACATATTGAACACTAATGTAAGATTCCCATAAAGAGTTATTTCATTGTCTAATACTCAGACATTTAGATCTAGTGTTGTATTCTATCGACTAACACTCACGAACACACCCAAACACACACACACACCCCTCATGACATTCACTTCCTTGGTGACACAAAATGTCAATGTCATAACGACAAAGTAAAAATCTTGGCAGACAGACTTCACATTAACATCTGACATATTGTAAACATAAATAGTGAAAAAAGAAAGAGAATGAAATTTGTATTTTTCTATCAATGAGTTGAACGCTACCCAGAGTTTATTTCTCGAAACTTGGCAAATGTAACATGAAACCAAGCGAGAACCTAGAAATTATATGCACACGTAATCTCGTAGCATTTTGTGACAATGAATGTCAAGACATGAGAATGTAATTAGATCGAGTTGAATTATTGACTTATTTGTTTTCATCCAAAATTTCAGAATTACTTTTCATCTTTTCTCAGAATGGACACATTCTGGCCCTCCCTGACCCATATACTAAATCTAACCCAAGGCAATACACGTCAACCTGGGCAAGGGAGGACGGGTTGTTGCGACCCAGGCCAACATGTATGAGTAAACAAAAGCTTCAAATCTTGTGTAGACATTCTGCAGGGCAAAAACAACTCCTAGCCGGCACACTATCACCCGTGTTGGTCTGATAGGACTGACAGATGTTCTCAGTATGAAGGGTTTATAGTTAAAGCATTTGAGTGCCATAAAAACACAAAGATATTCTAAATATAAAACAACTACATAATGTCTCCCCTTTTTACAAAGCGTATATCAACTCACTCTGTCTGTCTGGTACAAAGTTGATATCAACTCACTCTGTCTGTCTGGTACAAAGTTGATATCAACTCACTCTGTCTGTCTGGTACAAAGTTGATATCAACTCACTCTGTCTGTCTGGTACAAAGCGTATATCAACTCACTCTGTCTGTCTGGTACAAAGCGTATATCAACTCTGTCTAGTAAAAAGTTTGAAAACGTTTTTTTTCCCACTTCCTATTCTCGGATCAAGTTGGAACTTTGCACAATTATTCATGACAAGACATCAATCAATAAATTTAACCAATTAGCTAATTAATTGCTGGTGATTAATTATTTTTATATGGAAATATCGGGAATAAATGATACTTAATTAGAGATGTTGATGTATGTATGAGTTTAATCCCTTCATTAAGTTTTGACAAGTTTTTTCTCCAACTCCCCATTCTCGGATAGAGTTAAAAGTTTGCTTAATTATTCCTAGTCGATGATAATACACGAATCAATACGAACATTAACCAATTAGTTAATCATTTAGTACTACTTAATTAATTTTGTTAATATAGCAGAAAGAGAGCTAAACCCTGTATTTTTTAGAAAAATAGCAGTAGCTAGCGGTTCTTTCCCTTAAATAAGCTTTGTTTTTAAAAAGTTTTTTTTCTCTCCTCATCAGCCTACAGAAATTCTGATTTCTTGTCTTCCCAAGGCTACACCACAAGGACGCACACAGTTTTTGTTACTTTATTCATTAGTCACTACGTCTAATGTAAATGATATTTAGTTTCTATTTTACTTTGTGACATAGTCAAATGTAACTAATTGTGTAACTATGTAACAATATCAAAATACTATTGCTGAATAGGTCGCTTTGCTTCTATGTATTTTCATAACTTTTACTTTGTCACGTGAGCGTGTTTTTATTTCCATGTTCCAACGTATGTTGACGTATGTGTGTGTGTGTGTGAGAGAGAGAGAGAGAGACAAAGAGAGAGAGAGAGAGAGAGAGAGTATATAATTTTGTTGGTCTCAATTCCGAACCTATATTTTCGCCTGCAATAACAAAAACTGTTTTATTGACATCGCGACACGACCGCACTAGAGAACGCCCCGGCTTGAATCAATACCTCCCCCTCCTCAGAAAACAAAGCCAACCATTAGTGAGAAGTCACTCGACTCTTTGCTTGAAAGTCAGGACGCTAAACTCTTATTTCTGTTACTAAAAATGCAGGGCCCATAGTTTAACAGCAGATATAGTTTAGAGATTTATTTCCTTGAATAGGTGTCACAGGCCAATCAAAAGCTTTCACTCTTTGACTGCTTTTAAAACCCTTGGTACATTTATTCATCGGGTGGCTGGCCACATTACAAACCTGATTGTTATTTGTGGCTGCAAGAATATTATGTCTAAATTATTTAAATTTATAATGTATGAAATTGCAAAAAGAAAAGAATCTGTTATTTTATTTTAATTTTAAACATACATATTAATCTTGCAGTAAAACAAACAGATTCGAACTGATGTTTTGATTTTGATCAAGTTCTCCTGCATAACTGGCACAGATGCAGAACAAAGATCATCTTACACACATTCACACTAAGCTTAATCCGTGAGGAGACTGGCAGAGAAATAGAATGTTTATATTTGATTCACGCCAGTACCAAACGTCTAGAATCTAGCATCCAATGTGTATTTCTAGAAATATTGTGTGTGTGTGCAGGCAGGTTTACCTCCATGTAGGCTGTGTGGTCACCAAGGGGGTCTCACCCTTTTTTACAAACTCAAAAAAATAACAACATGCAATTGAAATTATAAAAAAAAACATGCATAGTAATTGTATTTTTAAAAGAGATGAGGAAGATAAGGTCGATTCTGAAAGTTAACTTACTATATTTCTATCTTCAATTCTAAAAGTTATCCTACTATATTTCTCTTCTATATTTCTATCTTCAATTCTAAAAGTTATCCTACTATATTTCTCTACTATATTTCTATCTTCAATTCTAAAAAGTTATCCTACAATATTTCTCTACTATATTTCTATCTTCAATTCTAAAAAGTTATCCTACTATATTTCTCTACTATATTTCTATCTTCAATTCTAAAAAGTTATCCTACAATATTTCTCTACTATATTTCTATCTTCAATTCTAAAAAGTTATCCTACAATATTTCTCTACTATATTTCTATCTTCAATTCTAAAAGTTATCCTACAATATTTCTCTACTATATTTCTATCTTCAATTCTAAAAAGTTATCCTACAATATTTCTCTACTATATTTCTATCTTCAATTCTAAAAGTTATCCTACAATATTTCTCTACTATATTTCTATCTTCAATTCTAAAACGTTATCCTACAATAATTCTCTACTATATTTCTATCTTCAATGGACTCAGTAGAAGAGTTTCTAAGCGCTTAACTTCCAAACCGAGGGGGTCAGGGTTTGAATTTCGGTGAAGAATGGGATTTCGAATTTCGGGACTTTTAGTGCGCACTTGAGTCCGCTAACTCTAATGGGTACCTGACATTGGTAACTCATTGGTTGGGGAAAGTTGTGCTGACCTCATGACTCCTTAATTAACCATAATGGAAACAGGTGAGCCGTGGTCTGCCCTATAGATCGCAAGGTCTGAAAGGGGCCCTTTATTACACTTTTTAATTTCTGTCTTCAAACAATGTGAGAAACTTTTAAATATACTTTTTTAAATATCATTTTGTGCATTTTTAATTAAAGAATTATAAAGAGGGTAAAGGTCTTTTATCTGCCCTC
Source organism: Biomphalaria glabrata (assembly GCF_947242115.1). NCBI lineage: Eukaryota > Metazoa > Mollusca > Gastropoda > Planorbidae > Biomphalaria > Biomphalaria glabrata. Next base: position 26,086,165 of record NC_074715.1, on the reverse strand, counting down.
TACAGTGTATCTGAGGGCATAATGTATGAGAGTGTATTATGCCACGCACACCACTGAGTGATGTTTGATCTACGATTATTTCATTCCACTACACTATTGTATTGGAATGATACACACCCCATTCAGAGTTCACTGTACAATTGACCTTCATCCTGACGGACTCTTGATCATCTCGGATCAATCCACTTATGGCACTTGTCGTTTACCACAATGCCTGATATTGAACTATTTCATTCTACCTCACTCAGTCACTACCCCCCCCCTCTCTCTCTCTCTTGTAGTTTTATCTCTTCCATTCTGTTCATATCTAAGTTAGTTACATAATCTTCGCGCTCTGTGATAGTAAAGTAAACAAAAAGGTAGATTCCAGTTGAATAGACACTAAAGTGTCGCACTGAAAACTAAACAACCCATGAGACATTACACTTGACTCCATCTTTACACTACTCTAGTGCTCATTACTTTAGAATGCACAAGTCAAACTAAAATCATCCTTCCATAGAACTGAAGTCATGCATCTCACTATCTGGGGGACATTGAATAGTAGATTATGGCTAAGACTGCCGAGAGACATATTTTACAAACCACTTCTATCTAGAACTAGTTTAGACATTTCCCAAAGATTCCAACTTTCCATATTGCACCCAAGCAGTTTTTTTGTTGTTATTGTTGTTGTTTTTTGAATTTGTTTGTTGATTCCTTGTTAATTATAGTCTCATTTGAACTTGTACTATCTTAGGTTTTAAAATTTGTTTTAATAGATATATTTTCACATTGCAGATTAATAATATTATAATAAGCATATTTAGATATATCAAAATTTTATTTTTTTCGGCACTGGACTGTTTTCTTTTTATATATCTCTTTCTTTATTTGTGCAATAGTAAGTTGTCGGATGATGAGGAGGTTGAAATGATACAAGTAGAACTTGTTACAAGCACGTTGTGTAGCAAAGAAAGCAACAGAAGTGAACTGAATGTGGACATAACCAAAGAATCTGCAACTCTAACAAGCTCAAAAGATTCCGTCTTATTCTAACTTACTTCAAAACTGAACTGGAAAAAGATTACCAGCAACAACTAGGAAAGGGGCGGATGCTGTTTTAAAGATCCGGTGTCTAGATTAGCATGAAAAAGTCATGTATTCCATGGAACTATTTGAGCAGTTACTCAATGAAGCATAAAAGTCATGCATTCCATGGAACTATTTGAGCAGTTACTCAGTGAAGCATAAAAGGTCACTGGTCTGTTCATTCATTGAGCACACACAGACGCACGTTTTCGTCAGTTTTTAAATTTTCATACCGGTCGATACACTGAAAGTCTATTTCTTCTCGGCCCCTTGCATTATTAAAATGCCATTCCAATGTCTTTGCAACGTAGTGACAATCTTGGGCTCTTGGAACTTCCAATTTTTAAATGTAACTTGAGACAACTTTCTGCAGTGAAATTCAATTTCCTTCAAGAGATTCCTTGAAAATAAAGTGTTTTTTCGCTAACGTAAACCTAGGCAATGTAGACATTCTTGTTTTTTTAGCGGCTCCTGAAAGGGGAAAAGACGCTATTAGTTTTATGTGGCCTATCTGTCCGTCTGTCTGTCCATCCCGTTTAGATCTCGTAAACTAGAAAAGATAGTGAAAATCCGACATCACAATATTTTAGGCCATTCAAAGTTCTGATGCAACGGCTACTTTTTTCTTTTCTGTAAGCGAAATATCTAATTTTTTAAATCACTTATGCAAGCAGTTTTTTCATAAAAATACACCACTTTTACAACTATTCATTATTAAAAGTAACAAACACTTGAGGCTCTTAATTAGGGGTGATGTATATTTCGAACATACTTATGCAAACGGTTGTAGATTTTTTGCCATTTTTTTTTTATATTTGTATTGTTAAGTAATGTAAGTTCTGTTATACTAATACTACATTTACACACAAAAAATGTTTATTATTTTTTAAAGAGAAAAAATCTATTTAGTATGCATATAAGTCAGACATAATTTAAAACAACAATTAAAAAGTAGTTTTTCATATTATCGCGTGAACCTTAATGTCACACAGGAATCAGAAATGCCCAACCAAAGAAAAAAAAAATTATTAATTTTATTTTATTACGAAAATGTTTTATTCTCGAGGATAAGAGATTGGCCCTTTACAAAACAATTAGATCAATTAGATATTCATTATAAGACATCAGTTAGGCCAGCAGGTTCACACCTAACTTCACATTCACTTTCCCCTCTTCTTTGCTCTGCTGGACCGCTGGGGCACCACACGAGATCTGTTAACCTTTTTTTCTCCATTATTTTCTGTCATTTGTCTTTGATAGAATTTCATTCTGATAATATTGAAACCTGCCTTTTTACCTGCCTGGGTGGACCACTCCGGGGGACGATTTTCAGTTTCTGTTACCACACAAACTGTCTTTGTAACCTTGTTTTTAACTGAACTTAAAACTTGGAACCAATAGTTTCTTGCATTTTAAATTTCAACCTGCGTCTTTTTAACGCACTTCAAGGGCTTGAAATTTTAGAACCATTGTTCATTGAAATAGGATCGTTAAAGGATATGTATACACATATATTGCCATTACTATTAATACTATATTGCCATTACTATTAATACTATACAGAGAGAGAGAGATAAATATATATATATATATATATATATATATATATATATATATATATATATATATATATAGAGAGAGAGAGAGAGAGAGAGAGAGAGAAAGAGATAGAGAGTATATGGTTATTGTTAAAGATTCAGTGTTAAAAGTAAATTATAGCTTATTCATGAGTTAGTCTGTAGTCTATACAAGTAACTTATTATAACTCTATCACTGACTTACTACGAAAGTATTTGGCTCACGTTATGGATGACTAATGACATTGAATGCCCGTGCCAGAGTTACACATGAACTACCGAACTATTTATGATCTCATGGTGACATCAGTTTTAGGCTTCAAGGCTAAGATACAGAGGACGACAGCAAAGAAAAAAGTCAAGCCAAAAACACAATTTCCGAGTGAATGCTGCAATAGACCCAACCTAGCCATGCCTTCAATGCAAGCTGCTTAACAAAGGAAATATCTGACTAGGAAATGAGAGTCTGTTTATTTCGGACAACAGAGTAGGAGCTCCTTAACCAACCTTAGGAAATAATTTCTTAATGTCCATTTTAGGACATCTGTATTGGCTTTTTCAAATAAGCCCAGGGTAAAACTGTATTAAATGATTTTCTTGCCCAAAACTAATAGAAATAAATGTATCGCCCAAAGCTGACAGCAAATATTTATACAGACATGTAACTAAAATAAAATCCCATACACATACATGTGTACTCATAGAACACGCGGCGACACGGTCTATAACCTAATTGAACAAGCAACTCTGTAATCAATAGAGCAAGCAGCTTTCCTACGCCATGACAGAATGCAAACAAACGTCTTAGCACAAAAGTCGATTTTTTTTCTCCATTCGCCTGTTTCACCCTACACTTTTGAAACAAGTGCTTTAACTCTTCCATTCTTCAGTCATTATCTCCCCTTGTCTTCTAATTAGTCGTTCAATAATTGTCATTGTCAAGCGTCTAGCTACGAGAGTTGCGGAGAGTTGAGCTTTTTTTATGAGTCGATGATAAACAGATAGACATGGGAAGTTTCTATGTCGGACCAGCTTGGACTAGGTAGATATTTCTCATTCGATACTGCATGAGCCTTTCATTAAACTGGCAGCTAGCGTCGGGTCAAATGAATAATCAAATGAAGGTAGCTAGGACACAGTTTAAAAAATTACATCTTAATTGAAAAGAAAAAATGTTACTATTTACATGTTCATATTTTACACGAACGAATATACTATTTAAATACTTACGTGAAGGAACAAGAAACATTAACATGAGCTCAACCCGCCCCCCCCCCCCCCCCCACTTTTCATTGACGTGGAACTTGCGATCAGTTTTAGTTTTCTACAAGCAAGCCAATAAATAGTTGTCTAGTCTCTTTCATATTTTTATATTCTCTTCTGTCTGTCTCTCTCTCCCTCTCTCCATCTCTCTCTCCCTCTCCCCCTCTCTCTCCATCTCTCTCTCCCTCTTTCTCCATCTCTCTCTCCATCTCTCTCTCCCCTCTCTCCATCTCTCTCACTCCCTCTCTCTCTCTCACCCTCTCTCTCCCTCTTTCTCCATCTCTCTCCCTCTCTCTCTCTCTCTCTCTGTCTTTGCCCCTCTTTCTCATTCGGCGTTAGTATTTCTTTTTTCTGTCTCTCCTTTGTTTCTCCCTTAACCCCACTCTTCCTCTCGCTGTTTCTCCGTAGAGCCACACACTGCACAGAGTCACTCAAAATGTCGCGACCCAGTCGTCTTGGCACAAATGGACTTCACCATGGACACAAAGTTTGTGTGGACACAGTGAGAAACAACTTGGTAAGAACACAAAGTTTGTGTGGACACAGTGAGAAACAACTTGGTAAGAACACAAAGTTTGTGTGGACACAGTGCACTGGCGGATCCAGGGGGGGGCGGTAGGGGCGATCGCCCCCCCCCACTCGGCCGACCCCCCCCCCTTCGGGGGGGGGGGGCGGACGAACTTTAGTATAGGATTCACACAATTTGTATACGAATTTATTACTTATGTTAAAAATATATACTAATTATTTATATTTCAACCTATTTTTAGATTATTTCGCCCCCCCCCTTTAGTATGTTGGCCGATTTGGTGGGGTCGGGAGGGGGCGATGGTATCAATCCTGCCCCCCCTTAACTTTCGAGTGGGGGGGGCGGTCCAATTTATTGGTAGAAATCACAGCCTGCTAACAAAATCAATTAAATATCTATATCCTTATAACTTGTTATTGATATTTTAACCGATCTTTATATTATGTCGTTCCCTGTTTGCCGATTGGTGGGGGAGGGGACGAATACCTCTTCTGCCCTTCCCACCTAAACCCTTTGAGTGGGGGGGGGGGCGGTCCGTTTTTATTGAGATATCATAGTTTGTGAACAAAATTAGTTGAATTAATATATAATTTTTATATTATGTCGCTCCCTTTCTGGTATTTTGGCCTATAGGTGGGGTTAGGGGGGGGCGATTGCATGTACTGCCCTCCCCACTCTAGCCCTCTGAGTGCTGGGGGGGGGCGGTCCTATTTTTGTGGAGAATCATAGTTTGTGAATAAAATTAGTTGAATATCTATATAATATAAACTACGTATTGATATGTGACCCATTGTAAATATGTCGTACCACACTCTAATCTCAAATTGTATCATTAGTAAATTTTGTACCAGGTGGGAGGGGCGATACATGCAATCGCATTTCCCCCATCGGACAAATCAATACTTTTTCTTTTTGTATTATAGTTAAGAAATTACAAAATTAAAAAAAATCTGTCACTAATATAATTTATATATACTATAAATTAAATTCTTATATCGAGTCGCCCCATACCTATTCTTTAATGCCAAATGCAATCTTTAGCAGAAATTAGTAAAAGAGCGAGGATTAATCGTTTTCACTCTACCGCCATTCCCATTTCCAGACAGAGTTTTTGTAATTTCACATGAAGTTATCATAAGTATTTTAAGAAAGACTATGCATTGGAAAAGTTAGAATTCAAACGAAATTTTTCAGTATAAGAGTCATGATTGAGATGAGTTCTAAAGTCAAATAACGTTTTCATAGTCGCCTTTTCCCAACCTTTACTCAATCTGATATTTTTCCAGCTAAATAAATATGGGACTATAACTCACAATTTATGCTAGAGTTTTCTTGAATACTATTTATCGAATAAGTTTTTTTTCGGCGGCGACGCTCAAAGCAAAATTCTAAATACGTGGGGTATCTTTTCAAGAAACAAATCGATTTATTTGCAATGTATTATGGGTCTATAAATTCAAATTAGAATATTTTTCAAGTACAACATTATTCGAAAGTTCGTTTTTTAATAGTATGAATAATGAGCTTCAGGTCAGTAGAATGCGTTTCTGCAGTGAAGAATGCAAGAAAACGCTTTTGGCGTCGGGGCTTCGCCCCGAACTCCATTGATGAATAATGAGCTGTACTTGTCAGGAGAATGCGTTTCTGCAGTGAAAAAAGCAAGAAAACGCTTATGGCGTCGGGGCTTCGCCCCGAACTTCACCAGAGAACCTTATAGCGCTTCCCCTAGTTGTTTTGTGTTTCGCCGAAGGTTGAGAAATGCTGCTTTTTTTATTCTCATATATATATATATATATATGTGTGTGTGTGCGTGTGTGTGTGTGCGCGTGTGTGTGTGCGCGCGCTGTATGCACGTTTATGCGTAGGGTTAGGGTTTACTGGGCGTTAGGGTTAGGGTTTAGAAAAAAATCGCCCCCCCCCCACTCCAAAGTTCTGGATCCGCTAGTGACACAGTGTCAGAAACAACTTGGTAAGAACACAAAGTTTGTGTGGACACAGTGAGAAACAACTTGGTAAGAACACAAAGTTTGTGTGGATACAGTGTCATAAAGAAACAACTTGGTAAGAACACAAAGTTTGTGTGGACACAGTGAGAAACAACTTGGTAAGAACACAAAGTTTGTGTGGACACAGTGTCAGAAACAACTTGGTAAGAACACAAAGTTTGTGTGGACACAGTGTCAGAAACAACTTGGTAAGAACACAAAGTTTGTGTGGACACAGTGAGAAACAACTTGGTAAGAACACAAAGTTTGTGTGGACACAGTGTCATAAAGAAACAACTTGGTAAGAACACAAAGTTTGTGTGGACACAGTGAGAAACATCTTGGTAAGAACACAAAGTTTGTGTGGACACAGTGTCAGAAACAACTTGGTAAGAACACAAAGTTTGTGTGGACACAGTGAGAAACAACTTGGTAAGAACACAAAGTTTGTGTGGACACAGTGAGAAACAACTTGGTAAGAACACAACGTTTGTGTGGACACAGTGAGAAACAACTTGGTAAGAACACAAAGTTTGTGTGGACCGGTTAATAATTGAGATAGATCTCATTGAAGCTTTATTCTACGCTAGCACAAGATGAGGAGGGGCGCCACATAATTCAATCCAATGAAGTTAGCACTTTGCCTTTCTCAGCCGAACTTTCAACGAATACAGGATAGTCCACATTCTAATGAGTGGCCAGGTAAGGGACGTCAGGAATTGAATGAATAGTCACGAGATGTTCACAAGAATGTCTACTGATATTTCTTAGTTAGTCAGACCTTGTATCTGTAGCCTGATAGTCAAACCCTGTATCTCTATTTTTCTAGTCAAACCCTGTATCTCTATTTTTCTAGTCAAACCCTGTATCTCTATTTTTCTAGTCAAACCCTGTATCTCTATTTTTCTAGTCAAACCCTGTATCTCTATTTTTCTAGTCAAACCCTGTATCTCTATTTTTCTAGTCAAACCCTGTATCACCAAACCTTTTTTATGAGTAAAAAGTGAAATAGTCTGAGAAAAAAAAAAAGAACAAAAACTAAAGCGAAATCTTCATTGAAAAAGAAATATGTTCACATACTAAACACACGAGTCTCAAGAAATATGTTCACATACTAAACACACGAGTCTCAAGAAATATGTTCACATACTAAACACACGAGTCTCAAGAAATATGTTCACATACTAAACACACGAGTCTCAAGAAATATGTTCACATACTAAACACACGAGTCTCAAGAAATATGTTCACATACTAAACACACGAGTCTCAAGAAATATGTTCACATACTAAACACACGAGTCTCAAGAAATTCTATGTGTGAAAACAAATATTCCACTCTAGATGTATTTCATGAATGCTAAATGAATCCACTAGCCCGCTGTTTACCGATACAAAACTTCAAAAATTATCCATCAAAGAAAAACACACACACACATGTACAAATGTTTATGTCGGAATAGTGAGTAGTGTACATCTCTATCCAAAGAAACATCCACTGGTTTCAACAGGAAGATGTTTTCATTGAAAATAGATTGCTTTAGAGCGGCCTGTTCCACTCACTCGGCTTGCTCGCTATCGTTATGTAGGTCGCAAAAAAATGTGGCGGGAATCCGCCCGTCACCTGCCATTAGTCCGTCCGACGATGCCAGAAGGCAGTCAGGTTCCGTCAACGTCTGTTACAACGTCTAAAAGTCTAAGGCAACACGCGAACCCGCCTCTCCCCCCCTAGGCAATGTGATAACATGCTCAGACGGCTTCATCCTGTTTGTTTTATGCACTAAAGTGCAGTGACTACCACCTGGGTTTAAACTTAACTACGGTAACCAGTAGGTTCAACGTAGGGAAATAAAATGTGATTTCCATCCACTGGCGGATCCGGGGGTGGGGGGGGGGCGGTAGGGGCAATCATAGTTTGTGAACAAAATTAGTTGAATATCTATATAATATAAACTACGTATTGATATGTGAACCCATTTGTATATTAAGTCGCACCACACTCTAATCTCAAATTTTATGATTAGTAAATATAGAATGAAAAAAGAAATGGTGGGAGGGGCGATACATGCCATCTCCTTTCCCTCATCGGACAAAGCAATACTTTTTCTTTTTGCAATATAGTTAAGAAATTACAAAATTTAAAAAAAATCTGTCACTAATATAATTTATATATGCTATAAATTAAATTCTTATATCGAGTCTCCCCACCCTTATTCTTTAATGCCAAATGCAATCATTAGCAGAAATTATAAAAAAGGGAGAGGATTAATCGTTTTTATTCTACCACCCCTCCTCTTTCCAGACAGAGTTTATGTAATTTCCCATGAATTTATCATAATTATTTTAAGAAAGACTTTGCTTTGGAAAAGTTAGAATTCAAATGAAAATTTTCAGTATAAGAGTCACGATTGAGATTAGTTTTAAAACCCAAATAATATTTTCCTAGTCGCCTTTTTCCAATCTTTACTCAATCTGATATTTTTCTAGCTAAATTTGGGGCTATAACACACAATCTATGCTTGAATTTTATTGAATATTATTTATCGAATATTTTTTTTCGGCGGCGATCCAAAGCCTTAATCTAAATATGTGGGGTATCAGATCGGTTTTATTTGCAATGTATTAAGGGCCTATAAATTCATATTAGAATATTTTTCAAGTACAACATTATTCAAAAGGTCCTTTTTTAATAGGATGAATAATGAGCTTTAAGGAGAATGCGTTTCTTCAGTGAAGAATGCAAGAAAACGCTTTTAGCGTCGGGGCTTCGCCCCGAAACTCACTGATGAATATTGAGCTGTAGATAGGAGAAGGCGTTTTGCAGTGAAAAATGCAAGAAAACGCTTTTGGCGTCGGGGCGAACTCCACTGATTAATAATGAGCTGTGGATGTCAAGAGAATGCGTTTCTGTAGTGAAGAATGCAAGAAAACGCTTTTGACGTCGGGGCTTTGGCGCGAAACCCACTCGGAAGGCTTACAGAACTCACCCAGATCCCCAAGCTTGCAAGAGAAAGGCCTCAATATGACTGTTTTTTTGTTTGTTTGTTTTTTTGCCGAAGGTTGAGAAATATTTTTGTTTATTCTCATATATATATATATATATATATATATATATATATATATATATATATATATATATATATATGTGTGTGTGTGTGTGTGTATGACTCGCTTGTTGGTTTGTAGCTGCAAACAGTAAACCTAAACTGAAGTAGTTGTTTTATATTCTTAATGTAAAGCTTGAAATTAACAGACTTTTTTTTCAACCAACTTGAACATAACTTTTACTTATAAATAAACATAGCTTTCAACTTCAATCTAGATGTACGTAGAAACACAAGTTAAAAATGAGACTTTAAATAAAATATGACGAATACCTAACTAAAAAAACAACAACACGTCTTTTCTATGAAACGTCTCTCTCTCTCTCTCTCTTTCACTTCTTCAACTTTAACACCAGTATTTATAAACTTGAACTAGGACAGAACACTTTCACTTTTTGATTTCATCAGAATCTCTTTTCGCCTACACAACCAGACTATCCGCTCACTTTTACTCACAGTTACATCAGAAACATGTACATTCACTCCATACTCCATACCACTAGGTGTTGCACTCAATTAATCTAAGACTACTTTAGTGTGAAACTGTAGCCGGGAGAGAAGTGTAATCTGTGGTTTGTAAGTCGAGAACCCCTGCGCCTGATCAGGATAATTTAGAGCCCAATATTGCTGTTGTTGTTGTTTTTTTAAGAACTTTTACCTCTTAATGTATCTGACGATTTTAAGTTTACTTTTACTTTTAACTAGCAGTAACGACCAGCTACTCCCGTTGATTAGTTCCCAGGCTGTATATTGTTTATTTTGTCACGGACCTCTTCCTATTTGTTGGTAAATATAATACTAATAGAAAGGCATTAAACGTCTCTCATACATTCATTGGGCCAGAGTATGCTACTATCTATCACGTTGAATTGAAATGGCCCGTAATATCGTGCACTATGTGCGAAGTTGGAGTAACCAGAAGTAGGGGAAATGGAGGATACGTTTTCCTTTTTGAAGTCAAAGAATGTTTGTCAAATGTTTGTCAAATGTTTGTCAAATGTTTGCCATGTTTCGGATGTTCCTTCAGAGTTGAAGATAATTTACTTCCCACAGGACGACGGCGGATGGCAGCGGGAAAGGAATGAACCCGGGACCACCGACAGGTCCGCATAACGCACTATTAGGCAGCCCTTGTTCTGATCTCCATCCAACGGGCATTGGCCTAAAAATTGAAAATGTCAGGCTTTCACTATGTTGTAGAATGCAATGGCAATCGAATTCAGTCTCTCGTCATTTCTACTATAAACTCTGAAACACACTCCTAAAGAATGTATTCAGTCTCTCGTCATTTCTAATATAAACTCTGAAACACACTCCTAAAGAATGTATTCAGTCTCTAGACGACTAAAGGAATGGAGCGTCAGTTTAAATCAAGCGCAGTTGATAGAAAGTACTGCAGCTTTAAAGCAGGACACACAGAGGGGGGGGGGGGGAGGATGCCTTTTTTTTTCGACTTCTTCCGTGGCTCCAAGTCGAGGCACACAGTCGAGAGAAATGGACTCTCCATTCACTCAGAGGACTTGTTACAATCTGAAGAAAATGTTTCCAATGCCCACAGGTTGCGACGTCGCAGGTCAGAATTGAGGCCTACTGTAACGGCTGGTCTCGGTTCAACAAGTCTGTTTGATTGAAGGATGAACTACTGCACTACGTCACGTCATTGGTTGTCACGACTGGTTCAACAAGTCTGTGTGATTGAAGGATGAACTACTGCACTACGTCACGTCATTGGTTGTCACGACTGGTTCAACAAGTCTGTGTGATTGAAGGATGAACTACTGCATTACGTCACGTCATTGGTTGTCCAGGCTGATTCGGGCAACCCTTTCTATGTCCTAATGGCACTAGAGAAGAAAGAGCACACGTAAGTATATGTCCTAGAATATAGAGTATGAAATGTTCAATTATATTTTGTGCCATTCGGAGTATTCTATTAAGTTTTGGTTTTTGTAGATGTAATTATGGTTCAGTGTTCTATGTCTTATTGCTACTATACTTTTGATTTGTCTCTCATGAAACGTCTCTAAATTTAATTAATTTTCTAATGGTGTTACTCTAAGTTAAATATGTGTTTGTTTGTTATAAATCTCACGGCTCTATCTTGCGTCTGTTCTAGTTTCTGTACGTTTTCTTGAGTTGATGGCTCCCAACTAGAGGATGCAGTTTATATTATTGGTCTAACCAAAGGTAAAATAGAGTTTTAAAGTCTACTTTCTCTTCGCCGTCCTCTCCTATGTAAGTTTTAAAAGTCTACTTTCTCTTCGCAGTCCTCTCCTATGTAAGTTTTAAAGTCTACTTTCTCTTCGCCGTCCTCTCCTATGTAAGTTTTAAAAGTCTACTTTCTCTTCGCAGTCCTCTCCTATGTAAGTTTTAAAAGTCTACTTTCTCTTCGCCGTCCTCTCCTATGTAAGTTTTAAAAGTCTACTTTCTCTTCGCCGTCCTCTCCTATGTAAGTTTTAAAAGTCTACTTTCTCTTCGCAGTCCTCTCCTATGTAAGTTTTAAAAGTCTACTTTTTCTTCGCCATCCTCTCCTATGTAAGTTTTAAAAGTCTACTTTCTCTTCGCCGTCCTCTCCTATGTAAGTTTTAAAAGTCTACTTTCTCTTCGCCGTCCTCTCCTATGTAAGTTTTAAAAGTCTACTTTCTCTTCGCAGTCCTCTCCTATGTAAGTTTTAAAAGTCTACTTTCTCTTCGCCGTCCTCTCCTATGTAAGTTTTAAAAGTCTACTTTCTCTTCGCAGTCCTCTCCTATGTAAGTTTTAAAAGTCTACTTTCTCTTTGCCGTCCTCTCCTATGTAAGTTTTAAAAGTCTACTTTCTCTTCGCAGTCCTCTCCTATGTAAGTTTTAAAAGTCTACTTTCTCTTTGCCGTCCTCTCCTATGTAAGTTTTAAAAGTCTACTTTCTCTTCGCAGTCCTCTCCTATGTAAGTTTTAAAAGTCTACTTTCTCTTTGCCGTCCTCTCCTATGTAAGTTTTAAAAGTCTACTTTCTCTTTGCCGTCCTCTCCTATGTAAGTTTTAAAAGTCTACTTTCTCTTTGCCGTCCTCTCCTATGTAAGTTTTAAAGTCTACTTTCTCTTCGCCGTCCTCTCCTATGTAAGTTTTAAAAGTCTACTTTCTCTTTGCCGTCCTCTCCTATGTAAGTTTTAAAAGTCTACTTTCTCTTCGCCGTCCTCTCCTATGTAAGTTTTTGTCCTTCTTTCCGTAATTATTTGAAGAGCATAGAGCTTAGTAGCAGGATCAAACTGAATGACCTCCTGACCAATGTTAGTTATGACTTTATCGTTTTAATAATGAAATAGTGTCTGAAAATTGGAAGAAATTAACATTATATTTTATTCTGGCTGAAACAAAAAATCAAACAGTGCACGCTTGTGTTGGTGATGAAGCGAACAGACATGACTGTTCACCTCTGGCCTGTCATCAGTTACTAATGGCCAGACACAGAGTCAGTCAATGGGAAAAGACTGGCATTATTCTGGATCAGACAGAGAAGCTTGAAATGTTTCAAGCACGCGCCTATTCACTGCGGACCAATAATTATTAACCGTTAGCAATTACCTACGTCAGCAAAGTTTCTTTTCATTTAAAGTCTGTGACGTCATTTATAACCTTTTTTTTTTGTTGTTTAACTTGATTTGTTAAATATTGCAGGAGAGATTTACTGAGTAACCTGCTCTTTGTTTTTAAAGTAGATTTTATAAATTTGATTCTGCATTGCTACTAAATCACACACAAATTATGACATCGCTTGGAACATGTCCAGTTTCTCCATTCTTCATTAGTCCCAACACCGGATACACCAAACAGCTTGATGGGGTTACCTCCCTCTCCAATAGGAAAACAACAAAAAAAGACAGAGACACAAGTGTACCATACAATGGTGATATTAGAAGTCTTTAGATACCTCCCTCTCCAATAGGAAAACAAAAAAAAAAAAGACAGAGACACAAGTGTACTATATAACGGTGATATTAGAAGTCTTTAGATACCTCCATTTCAGAAAGAGTTTCTAGGACTGACTGAATGTTTCAAAACAAGAAAAACATACACAATATATTTGTAAACAAATGACAATATCTCCTTTCTACATCTCAGTCAGCGATTATTTGGCTCTTTATAACTAATGAAAGTTAGATTTAATCAAGAAAAATATTTTAAAAAAAAAACTTTTTTTTTTGACAATACCTATTATTTTGCTCTTTATAACTAATGAAAGTTAGATTTTTTTAAAAATGTAACATTTTTTACCCCGCACAATTCCCCCCCCCCCCCCCCGACCAAATCCTGGTTAAGCGTATGTATCAATCTACTAGACTTTATACTATTCTAATTATAGGCCTTTAGATCTAAACTTAGAAGACTGTGCAAAATGTTCCAGAATGTATATTCATTTATTAAACTCTTAAATGAATACTTGAAGAAATACCCGAAAACGTAATCTTTTCAAAATATTCTAATCCTCTAGCTAATTTTTGTCTAACAAATTGAAACGATCAAACTAGAGGTTATCCAGTGTGGTCATCTAGCTATTAATTCTTTTCCGAAATATATACATCAACATAATTAACTGTCAAATTTCTAGGAAAATGGCTAGTTTTCGAGATCCGTGTCCACGCAGGTTTTTCCCATAAATTTACGCCTGAACATTTGAACAACTACATTGACAAACTTAGACGAAGACCTGGTAGAAAACAAACACAAAAATAGCGGTGTAAAATAGTTACTCCCATGAAAAAATGTAGTGTTACCCAACTTTCTAAAACGATTCTTTACAGCATAAAATGTCTCTCCCAACTTCCCCCTTTCTCTCTAACCCCATCTCGACTCATACTAAATGCATTATCCGCTCTTTTATCCCCAATCTATGCTTAAACTATTTTACCAAAATAAATTCTTAATTTAATTACATTTATAGTAATCTTTTTTTTTTGTTCAAAAAGTGAAATTGAAAATATATACGTAACTAAAAGCATAGCTAATGACATTTTACACACACACACACACACACACAAACACATAAGAGCATAGAATGTCATACAGGGTATAAGTTAAATCTGTTCGTTTTTCAAGTTCTACCCACAAAAGGTCTGTCAGTGTATGTCCTGCGTGATGTGTATATCGTTCGATTCCCGTGCACTGGACAACGCAGTAAGCCTGCGGATTAAGTCGGAAGTTGTCTGTCCGCTTATCACAGGGAGAGACCAACGGACTCCTACAAAATCACTGAGTTAATGAAATTATGAGAAGACTTGTGCTCAACGAGGTGAGATGAAACAAGAACAAAGCTTTCACTTGATGACTAGGAGGAACACCAAGTCAAATCAAGTTAGCCAGCCCACACAGTTAGTGCTACTGAACCTTTAGTTTGACATAAAATCCAAGGAATACACTCTATCAGAAGAAATACACTCTATCAGAAGGAATACACTCTATCAGAAGGAATACACTCTATCAGAAGAAATACACTTTATCAGAAGGAATACTCTCTATCAGAAGGAATACACTCTATCAGAAGGAATGCACTCTATCAGAAGGAATACACTCTATCAGAAGGAAAAAGAAAGAAGAGGTCAATTTGTAAAAAGTGATAATGAAAAGGTTGACTAGTAAAAAGATATATATATATATGAAAAGGTTGACTAGTAAAAAGATATATATATATATATATGAAAAGGTTGACTAGTAAAAAGATATATATATATGAAAATGTTGACTAGTAAAAAGTTATATATATATGAAAAGGTTGACTAGTAAAAAGTTATATATATATGAAAAGGTTGACTAGTAAAAAGATATATATATATATATATATGAAAAGGTTGACTAGTAAAAAGTTATATATATATGAAAAGGTTGACTAGTAAAATGATATATATATATATATATATATGAAAAGGTTGACTAGTAAAAAGATATATATATATGAAAAGGTTGACTAGTAAAAAGTTATAAATATATGAAAAGGTTTACTAGTAAAAAGATATATATATATATATATATGAAAAGGTTGACTAGTAAAAAGATATATATATATGAAAAGGTTGACTAGTAAAAAGATATATATATATGAAAAGGTTGACTAGTAAAAAGATATATATATATGAAAAGGTTGACTAGTAAAAAGATATATATATATGAAAAGGTTGACTAGTAAAAAGATAGATATATATATGAAAAGGTTGACTAGTAAAAAGATAGATATATATATATATATGAAAAGGTTGACTAGTAAAAAGATATATATATTTATATATATGAAAAGGTTGACTAGTAAAAAGATATATATATTTATATATATGAAAAGGTTGACTAGTAAAAAGATATATATATTTATATATATGAAAAGGTTGACTAGTAAAAAGATATATATATATATGAAAAGGTTGACTAGTAAAAAGTTATATATATATGAAAAGGTTGACTAGTAAAAAGATATATATATATATGAAAAGGTTGACTAGTAAAAAGAGGTACATGAAAACATTCTCTTGTAGGAAGAGATTCGTGAAAATGCCAACCTGTAGAAAGAGATACAGGAAAAGGCTGATTTGTAGAAGAGATTCATGAAATGGTTAACTTGTAGAAAGAGATTCATGAAATGGTTAACTTGTAGAAAGAGGTACTTGAAATGTTGACTAGTAAAAAAGAGATACATGAAAAGATGAATCCATCTGTTGATAACAATTGTTGAAACATCCGTCAGACCAAGCACAGCGTCAGAGACGTTCTAGACTTTCTGTTGACAAGATTCATAGCATACAAATACGAGACTTTGATAAAATTAATGCAATCTGGAGATGTTTTTAACTTGGCTACTTTTTATTGCCTAAATTTCAGTCTTAGATCAGACCTTATGTCAGTGCATCTGGTCAGTCAGTGTTAAATCAGACTTTATGTCAGTGCATCTGGTCAGTCAGTGTTAGACAGGGGCGGACTGGCTGTATGGGCAAACGGGCAAATGCCCGGTGGGCCGGTACCAAATGGGCCGGTCTGGTAGCGACCAAAGAAAAAAAATTTCAATGCAGACAACTTAAAACAAAAGTGACAGCAGCAAGACACAAAGGCTCGAACACGTTTTCTTGTTGTTGTTTTTTTATTCTTATTACAAATAATTTTGTTTGAAATTCAACAAGAATATCCCACCCAAAAAATACATATACACAGTACGTATTATCATTTGCAAAACGTAAGACCGTACTTTCTGCTATGAAAGAGCGGCATGAACTGCTTTGATGTCTTCGAGGTTGTGTTTCATTTTGCTGGTCGGCATGGGCCTTTGATGACACTCCCATTTTTATATTGCTCCTTCCCTCCCCCGTCTTTTAATGGTTCCAGTGAAATTTAACCAAAAAGAGGGATGAGAGAGGTTAAGTTAGAAAACACTGGTATAACGCAGCAAAAAAAAAAAAAAGGGTGCAACAATTAGCTATTTAACAATACTTAATAGAAATTAACTTTAACCCGCGAAATTGCAAACCACCCATCTTATTCACAGATCAATAAGGGTATAAAGTATAAAGCTCTACTTTCTGCGATTTGAAAAGAAAAATGAAGTTTCTTTTTGTTTATTTTTAATAACATAGATCTACACTTAAGGCTTACAAAAAATTATTTAATTAAAAAATAAAACTAGGTCTAAATCAATTTTTATACTATTGTTGTAACCCTGCCTTGCACCAGTGCTTGAGGTGCGCACTAGCGCACTAGTGAACTAATAACATTGCATCAGGGATTGTGAAGAGTCTGAATGTTTGGAAACTAAGAAGCCAGCTTTTGGTGCTGCCTGAAGGTTGTAGAAGGGACCTGGAGCGAAGCGGGGAAGGCTGTCGTTGGTCCACATTCGGGTTGCTGTCTAAAGGACTGGTAAATTAGTAGAAAGACTCTGAGGAAGCTGAAGGATGCTATGTGTTTGTCCTAGTGAATAAACTGTGTTGAGTTGCATGCCTATTCGTTGAGTGCCTAACCTAGAGTTACAGCAATTGGTGTCAGAAGTGGGATTTGGGCAGCTCAACGAAAGGAAAGAATGACAACGCTGAAGAAGTTAGACGAACTGAGCTACAAACAGTTGAAGGAAGAGCTCCAAGACAGAGAGTTGAAGATCGATTTTGCCAAAGAAAAGATGAGAGAACGCCTTCGACAAGCCTTGCTGGACGAAGATAAAGATCCAGACTCGTATCTGTTCGAAGTACAACCAGATATCAGAGAGCTCATGAATACCGTGACAGATCAGATGAACTCGTTCCAGGTACAGCTAAAAGAGGTCAACGAGCAGATCTGTACCATGATTAAACAGATAGGTATCAGTACCACGCTGAACAAGACTGATGAAACGTTTGATACCGTGATGAGCAAGACCGACGATCAGATGGCCACCATGTCGACAGGTATAAACAATCCGTTTCTCAACGGAGACGCCGTTGATGGTGGCGCTGTCTATGACTGTAATAGTGAGCCGTGCAATCTTGGCTCCTACGACAAGAATCCTAACATTTGTTGTGAAAGCACTGAGCACAGATCTGATCATGCTATCGTGATTCCTGCCTACACTCAGACGTTGAACAATAACTGTGATGACGGGACCTCCTCAAAGGGAGAATTCGAGCACCGGAAGACCTGCCAACTAAGTATTTGTCCTGATACCAGTATCAGCAAAAGAAGCGCTGATGGTGGTACAGCAGATGGACACATAGGACGTTGTAAACGTGCCCCACAGATATGTCTTTCAGACAAGCTTAAGGATTATACCGTGTTTGACAACCTGGCCTCCTGGGGGCCCACGGCACATCGAGAAAGCCTGCTGGAGCAACGTGTAAGACAAATGGTCTTGATGACCTACGCTATGACATCCACTGCATCGCTTCTTGCCATGAGTCTGCCGTCGGTGGTAACTAAGAGAAAGGCCAGACAACGAAAACGACTTCCCCTTAACCAAAGGCAGGTCAATTGGAGCAGAAGGAGAAAGCGGCACCTGCAGAGAGCAGTGTGGATTGCTTTGTGGGGAGCACGATCAATGCAATCTGTGACTCCCACTGACCGACCTCCACCTGCACTGGCCAACCGTGAACATGTTTCTTTTCGGGACGAAAAGACTAAGGTGGGGGTAGTGTTGTAACCCTGCCTTGCACCAGTGCTTGAGGTGCGCACTAGCGCACTAGTGAACGTAAACAGGAAGAGACTAGAACGGAGATAATAACATTGCATCAGGGATTGTGAAGAGTCTGAATGTTTGGAAACTAAGAAGCCAGCTTTTGGTGCTGCCTGAAGGTTGTAGAAGGGACCTGGAGCGAAGCGGGGAAGGCTGTCGTTGGTCCACATTCGGGTTGCTGTCTAAAGGACTGGTAAATTAGTAGAAAGACTCTGAGGAAGCTGAAGGATGCTATGTGTTTGTCCTAGTGAATAAACACCTGTATTTATTTCCTGTTACACTGTGTTGAGTTGCATGCCTATTCGTTGAGTGCCTAACCTAGAGTTACAGCACTATTATAATTAATGGCAAACTTATGCTTAGTATGAAGTCATTAATGATGAAAATTATTACAATAATTACAATAATTTATATAGCGCTGTCACATCCGATATTTAATAAAAGGAGATTTATATTTTAAATAATGGGTCATGGTATATTCATATACAAATCGCGTTTTTTGAGAATGTACTAGCAGGAAGCGAGAGCTTTTCACATTATGTAAGTGCCTCTCTAACCGATATGCTTTCTCTTATCTTTTAATGGAATGGGTTGCCTGAGTCAACCAGGAAAACCAATGATTTACCATATTTTAAGTCACAGATCAATATACATGACTAGATTGACACATGAAATGCGTAAGACGTAACAATCTTATTTTTTGAAGAAACGTCTGTAATCTATAAGTAATACCAAAAAGCTTCAAACTCATTAGGCTGCTATTGTATTGTTTATAGTTTTCAGACTAAATACATGTATAAATAGAATACATTATGTAATCCTAACGAATGCATACATCCAGTTTTCGATGCGTTATCAAACTTTATATATTTTGTAGAGAATTAGGCTTACACATATAATATAACACATGGGCGTAGCCAGGAGGGGAGGGTCTTCAAACCAACACTTGCCTCAGAACTCATTGTCTGAAAGGGAAACTTTACTTACTGCCCCAGTGCAGCCAACGTAAGCAAACTAAGTCACCAAATTTCATGAGCGTAGCCAAAAGGGGTTTTGTGGTTTCCCTTCCCCCTCCAATACAAAAACTAAAGCATTTTACCATTTTCTACCAGTCGGTGGACTCCAGTGAATAGCAGCTTTGTTTTTTTGAAATTTTTTTTGCGAAGAGTAGCAGGCTAATCGCACTGTAGATACTTCAGAAAATGCATTTTTAAAGCTTAAAATAACGGAAATAATGCTTGTTTCCGGGGCGAAGCCCCGGACCCCACTGGGGGAGCTCAGAGCGCTTCCCCGGACTCCCTAGCTGCCCTTTGGCGGTGTGTACTGTCTTTCCACTAATTATAGGAAGAGAGTATTCTAGGGTAGAAAAAACTTTGAAAGAATGAAAGATCAGAATGTAATGAAGATCAATTACATTTACACACACACCAATATATATATATATATATATATATATATATATATATATATATATATATATATATATATATATATATATATATATATATATATATATATATATATATATATATATATATATAAATTGCGGAGTGGGGTAAAAATCCCCTCACCGAAAATATATGACATGTCATTTGTGGGCCGGTTTGTATGGTAATGCCCGGGCCGATTTTGATACCCAGTCCGCCCCTGGTGTTAGATCAGACTTTATGTCACTGCATCTGGTCAGTGAGTGTTAGATCAGACTTAAAGTCACTGCATCTGGTCAGTGAGTGTTAGATCAGACTTAAAGTCACTACATCTGGTCAGTGAGTGTTAGATCAGACTTAAAGTCACTGCATCTGGTCAGTGAGTGTTAGATCAGACTTAAAGTCACTACATCTGGTCAGTGAGTGTTAGATCAGACTTAAAGTCACTGCATCTGGTCAGTGAGTGTTAGATCAGACTTAAAGTCACTGCATCTGGTCAGTGAGTGTTAGATCAGACTTAAAGTCACTGCATCTGGTCAGTGAGTGTTAGATCAGACTTAAAGTCACTGCATCTGGTCAGTGAGTGTTAGATCAGACTTAAAGTCACTGCATCTGGTCAGGGGTTGTAACAAAAAAAAAAACTCGACTGAAGATTTTTAGCGTGGAAGTATTCCCCAAAATGGGTTTTCAGTGCAGGGCGACCCAACTATTTCAAGTCAGATAAGAGAAATCCAAGAGAAATATCAAATCATAAACTCTTCAAACAAATCACCACTAATGGCCAAATATAGCAATAGCTAGAATATTCCAACGCATTGCAGACGTTATAATTTTGTTGTATAATCACTTGGCTTATCAAGAAATGTATCTTTAGGTCTGCATGCTGAACTGCACTTAAGTTGGCGGCAAAGTGGAGACAGAGTCATGGGAAAGTAATGCCAACTTTCAAAAGAGTATTTAAAAAAAAATGCAACATTGATATCTCTAACACGTCAAAGGAAATGGTTCAGCCGCGAGTCTGAACTAACCAAAACGCCTCCAAGTGAACAGGTTATTTTCATTTCAGCAAGCGACTCGTCTGTTCTGAGATTGTTTAATGGCCCGTGACATCATCAGCTACGTCACATGCCAGTGTAGTGACCCGACAAATGTCTTTAGCTCGACGTTGCACAATACATAGAAAGAAATCCAGCCTCGTTCTAGTCAACTCCCTTTGTGATCATATGCTTGGATATTTCTCTTGTAAGGGTTAACCTTCTGCGGCGGCCCGTGCAATTCTGATCAGGCCCGACTGGTCAAAATATATCGATAAAGTTCGATTCCACTCTACAGTTATTGATTCCTAGCAGATAGCCAAGTGATCTATTTTACGTGTTTGACTGTTGAACCGAAGCGCGTTAATTATTTAATACAGACAACATGGCCGCCACGCCAAGATCGAGCTTTGTGATACATCTAAAAACTCTTTTAATTACAAACATTTTTAATACAAACATTTGTTCACTACCAGAATTATTCTGTTAGTTCTATGTGGATTTATAGTAATATATATTTTAAATTAATGTAATGAACTAAAATGTCTGTTTGATCATAAATACATGTGCACATAAAAGACCGACACACACACACACACACTGTTATGTAAGTATTCCGTTGTGTACTTGAGATCTATAACAAACAATTATTAATAATTATTCCATTTGACTAAAGTAACACCAAACATACAAGGTTACAAAGATAGTTTGTGTGGAAAAACAAACTCAAAATCGGCCACCGAAGTGGTCCACCCAGGAAGGTAAAAAGGCAGGTTTCAATATTTTCAGAAAGAATACCAAAATCAAATTATATCAAAGGCAAATGACAGAGAAGAATGGAGAAAGAAAGTTGGCAGATCTCATGTGGTGCCCCAACGGTTCAGCAGACCATTGGATAGGTGAAAGTAAATGTGAAGTTAGATATGAACCTAGACTAACTGATGTGTTATAATGAGTATCTAAGTGATGTAATTGTTTTGTAAATGGTCGATCTCTTATTTAAAAAAAAATCCTTTAGTTAAGTGTTCCATAGCCGTTGTATCGCAATGCAGTTCACGCGATAATATGAAAAACTACTTATTAATTGTTGTTTAATTTAAATTATTTTCCACTTATATGAATACTAAATAGATTATTTCTATTTAAAAAAAAAGTGAACATTTTTTTTTTGTAAATGTAGTAGTTAGTGTGACATAACTTACTTAACTAAGCAATACAAATGTAATTTTTTTATATTTTTTAAAATTAAAACCGTTTGCATTAATGTGTTAAAAATGTGGTATATAGTAATATTCCTTACTAAATAGACTCCCGTGTTTGCTACTATTAAAATGAATAGTTGTAAAAGTGGTGTATTTTTATGAAAAAACTGCTTGCATACTTGATTTAAAAAATTAAATTTTTCTCTTTCAAAATAGAAAAAAATAAGCCGTTGCATCAGAACTTTGAATGGTCTAAAACAGGGGTGGGCAACATTTTTGTATCGAGGGCCGCATTTTAAAAAAGTTTGGGAATGGCGGGCCGCATATATATATTAGAAAGATAAGCTTGCTGTATAGAATTTCTTTTAATTCATATATACACTGTATTACGATTTTTTAAAATTGCTGTTGTCTTTTTAGATCACAATATCCCCACAAATATACAGTTTTACTTAATGTGCAGTATTTTACTTTTTGAACTCGTGCATAATGTTCCGGAACTGTGGAACTATCTTACTAGTTGTTACGCTTGTGTGTGACTGCTGTCAAATTACAGTCAGTCAACATTGACCAGTGATTATACTTGTTTAGTTTCCACAAAAAATACTTGCTCACTGAATGAGACAATTTATGTTCCGGAAGTTAAAAGTCGGGACGAGAGAAGCCTGCCCTTGTGGAGCATCACCAGAGAATGATGTCCATGTCCTTCAATGGTGCATACTAAATCAAGGGACCTGAACAAGATTCTCCAAAGACTATTCGGAGAACTGCCTGATCTGGAAACCACTACGCGGTTCTTCTCAGATATAGGATTACTGATCTGAACCCTTCAACATGTAAAATGAGAACGAAGAAGAAGAACTGATGTATGTCTACCCAAATAGTGTGAACAGCAGCAACGTTTTTTTAAGCGTGGAAATACAGCTTCTGGCACCCATAAAACTCCCGTGGTAGTGCTGACTGGAACTTCTCTTTGCTTTGAGTTATGTCCTCTGGAGCTGAATCGGCTTCTCTTAATAAGTGTTGTACTTTTAATCAATTCACTAAAGATAACTTCACCTTTCAGCAAAGGAAAATGACAAAAACTAATTTTTTTTGCTTGCCTCTAGAAGTGTGTACATGTTGTTTGAAGAGATTTAACATACATTTATATTTCAAATGTAAGCAATCAATTGCAGTATGTATGGTTTTGAAAATGAAATTTTGTCTTCCACTCTTCATTAGAAATATTAGTAACAAAGTCATAGTCAGTGTCCTTCAAGTAACATAACAATTTCATCCTTGAGATTTTATATTCTCCTCATTTGCCTTGCCCATGCTAAGCTGGCGATACATTGGATTATTTATTCATTAATCAGAACTACCCGTTGTTAATCCCTTAACTCTAGTAAATTATATTTTCATTTTTACCATTATAGTTTAGTGCTTAGATTATATGCAGACTTGTACAAACATTCCTGTTTCAAGTTTATGGTTCTCAGTCAGAGATCGAGCTCCATCAGTTGTTACACTTGCCATCTTGTTCCAAGCCTACCCAACACTCAGACATTGTGTCTTGAATTGAGTGTATTGATGTATAGCCAATAAGCATAATCTTCGTTTACTTAAAACGTTTTATAATGAGACAGTTTCAATAATTTATATAGATATTTTTTATTCTTTGCATTTTTATATCTATATACTGTGGGCACACCTGATTTCGGTAGGTGTCGGCGGGCCGCATAAAACACCTCGGCGGGCCGCATGTGGCCAGCGGGTCGTAATTTGCCCACCCCTGGTCTAAAATATTATGATGTCGGATTTTCACTATCTTTTCTAGTTTACGAGATCTAAACGGGACGGATGGACAGACAGAACATACAAAACTAATAGCGGCGTCTTTTCCTCTTTCGAGGGCAGCTAAAAATCACTAAATTTGGTGACTCTTCTTGACAGAATATTAAAAAGTATATGGCTCCTTTTGTCTCGAAAGGCAATGGATGCGCCCAAATGAGTCACTGGTTTTGGCTTAATCTTGAGACGGGGCAGAATCTGGTGTGGCTAATCAAGCCAATTCTAGAACGGCAGACTTTGCCACAATTCGTACATGTGTATGCCTCTGATTTAGGGCTAGCGGACAGGGCAGCTTTCTTTTTTTCCCTCTTGATTAAGGCCGCTTCAATTCTTTTGTTCTCAGCAAGGGTTGTCCCAGCACGCACAGTCTGTCTCCATGCACTCCGGTCTTTGGCTATGTTTTCCCACATACTTTCGCTGATGCCTGTGGCTCTCATGTCTCGCTTGCAGACATCTCTATATGTTAGTCTTGGGCGGCCCTTGGGTCTGACTCCTTCCACAAGCTCAGCATATAAGATATCTTTCGGGATTCTACCATCTGGCATGCGGGTGACATGTGCGAGCCAGCGTAATCTTTTTTTGTGTCAGGAGAGCATACATGCTGTTCATATTGGCCAATCTCAAAATTTCCTGATTGGAGACATGGTCCCTCCAAGAGATGCCCATTATGCGTCTCAGGTAGCGCAAGTGGAAACTATTCAATCTGTGCTCTTGGTACATGTATGTTGACCAGCTTTCACTGCCATAAAGGAGAGTGCTCACAACACAGGCGTTGTAGACTAGGATTTTGGTCGCTGTGGTCAATTTACCATTTTCCCAGACGCGCTTGGAGAGTTTTGCCAATGCTGTGGTAGCTTTTCCTATCCTTTTTGTCAGCTCGATGTCTAAGTCTAGGTTACTGATCAGTGAGGCGCGAAGACCTCTCCCACCGTCAGAGACAACCCGTGGCGTCCATACATTACGCCAATCAAGTTGGACTTATAACCCGTAACTGTTGTCTCCCGTGTTGTTTTAGCCGCTTTGCAGCAGCACCAGAGTTTCCTCTCCGGGGCGCATTCCTGGGCCTTGGATAAAGGGGTCATGGGTGGCCCATGCGTCATGATCCCTCTCTCGACCTTGCTGATGTGATCCAAAGGAACGCATCGCATTACATTTGGCACCAACTCAGTTGCAGAAGCTGCCGGAGGGAATTTCATAGCTGATACTCCCAACGCCTAAGGGGCTTCACTCCTGATTTCTCCTCGAGGTTGTCTCCTGAAGCCTCAGTACCGCAAGGCAGCGGGGGTTTGAAGTCAGAGTACCCCTCTCCTAAATGAACTGCCTTACTAGGCTGACGAGCTCCATCTGCCCGAAGCTCCCGGTTTTGTGGCGCCAGGTATCCGCCTTCACCCCTTCACCTGTTAGTAACAGCAGTTTCGCCGGGCTTAATATCTAAGCCACACGAGCAGGCCAGGTGCTGGACTTAGTTGTCAGAGGCTATTTGAGACGCATGCCATTAGGAGTATTTTATAGACAATTACAATTAAAAAGTAAGGTAGCAATAATACATAAAACAACTAAACCATAATTTACAAATACAAAAAACAACCTAACAAATACTCAGATAGACACAAAGAAAAGAGAAGGACACTTCCCCTATCAGACTATGCGATCTATAGGGCAGATGAGGATCACCTGTTTCTGTGGCCCACGGTTAACGAGGGTGTCATGTATAATCCGACACAATGCAGCACAATACAATGCAGTACATTGTTATAGCAATGATGTCTTCAATACATAGTTTGAAACTATCCCATTGCACGCGTTTGTTTCCACTGTTTCAAGTGCGGTTGGTTTGCCACTGACTTGATGAGTAATGTGTGCTGTACTCTTCAAAGAGAAAACTCCTGTGACTTTAGTCACATTTAGATGACAAGATGTACATATTTTATACACTGCAATTACATCAGTTAGCTGCTACACATGTACACAAACACTTGTACACATACACGATAGTTGAGGTGGATAAAACAAAGCATAGACACGCACATCAGATTCAGAAAGTTAAAAGCACTCACACAGATACAGAAAAAACAACATAAAAAGTAGAATACAAAAGAAACAAATGTTCCAACAGAAATCTTAATGCTCAATTAGTCTGGAGGCTTAACATTTGTCTACCAACATTTGTATTTACAACAAAAAAATAAGATGAAAAGCAATCAATCAATGTTCGATTTTTTTGATCTTGTGTAAACTTTTGGTCTTCTGTAAACTTTTGGTCTTCTGTAAACTGTTGGTCTTGTGTAAACTTTTGGTTTTGTGTAAACTTTTGGTCTTCTGTAAACTTTTTGGTCTTCTGTAAACTTTTGGTCTTCTGTAAACTTTTGGTCTTGTGTAAACTTTTGGTCTTGTGTAAACTTTTGGTTTTGTGTAAACTTTTGGTCTTGTGTAAACTTTTGGTCTTCTGTAAACTTTTGGTCTTCTGTAAACTTTTGGTCTTGTGTAAACTTTTGGTCTTCTGTAAACTTTTGGTCTTCTGTAAACTTTGGTCTTGTGTAAACTTTTGGTCTTGTGTAAACTTTTGGTCTTGTGTAAACTTTTGGTCTTGTGTATACTTTTGGTCTTGTGTATACTTTTGGTCTTCTGTAAACTTTTGGTCTTCTGTAAACTTTTGGTTTTGTGTAAACTTTTTGGTCTTCTGTAAACTTTTGGTCTTCTGTAAACTTTTGGTTTTGTGTAAACTTTTGGTCTTCTGTAAACTTTTGGTCTTCTGTAAACTTTTGGTCTTGTGTAAACTTTTGGTCTTCTGTAAACTTTTGGTCTTCTGTAAACTTTTGGTCTTCTGTAAACTTTTGGTCTTCTGTAAACTTTTGGTCTTCTTTTTAAAAATAAATATGAAAACAGTTTCTACATAAACAAAATTCATTTTTAACACGTTTGTATGTGTATGTTTATATATAGTATAACTGTAGAATTATATATATATATATATATATAATATTACTTTGTAGCGACAGTTCAATATATTCATGGAAAATATCGGATTGTTGTAGCCTCTGCAACAGACACACACACACACACAGACGTAATGCATAGATATGTTTAGATTTAATGTGAAATAAATATTTAAAAAAAAAAAAAGATATGTTCAATACGTTTTCGTAGGTCTAAAAACGTGGCTTATGATATTTCAAAGTCGAGTAATATTGTTAATGCAATGATGTACAGCTCATCTGCTAGCATTTTATTTGACTTCTATGTCGTAACATTACACTATTCTGATAGGCGTGACTGCCAGTTGCATTCACCTAAGTTTGAGCATTCATGGAGATTTTAAATTACATTCTAGAATCTTGAAAGACTGATACGAAATTCTGTATTATGACCAATCCAATTAAGTTTCCAATCAGCCTTCCTGGCGAGTGTTAAATACATCAGTAAATGTCAGTCAAGTCAGAATCAAGTTTGCGATGGTTTCACTCAACCGGAGAGGGGGGAGTCTTAGAAAGTTTGATAAGTCTTATAAAAGTATCGGATGCCACCAATAAACCAAATGTATACATTTAAACGCGTAGAAGTCAAGTCACATGCTCAAGACTTTAAGCCACTCTGTCAAATTGTAATACTGGGCGGAAGTTGGTGGAGGTAGGATAAGGGAGATAACTTTAAAAAGGGAAGCAGTTCAATTAAAAAAAAAATGTGTACTAGATCCACGCACATATTTTGTGTGGATATTTGTACACATTTTGTGTGGCTATTTGTACACATTTTGTGTGGATATTTGTACACATTTTGTCAGTAATCAATCAAACAAACTCGGAGTATTCTGAAGTCGTACTCCGAGCTCTTCATTTGGTCCATAAGGTTCAATAAACAAAATAAGTCACTGGGTGTTAATTAATGGTCAGAATACGTCATTAATCTAAGCATCCTAGCTGTCCGATGACTACAGGTGAAGTATCAACTAGAATGTCGATTTGTGTGTCAGCTGAACAAGAAAATAAAACTAGACCAAATGATAGACGTCTGTAAATAAACTTGAGTTACTTCCCACACATAGCGGGACATGCAGAACATATTATTGTTTATTTGAAAAAGTTACTAACTATTTAAATTAACTTCACCTGGATAACTAAGATCATTCATGACAACATTTGTATTTATTTTACTGTGTAGAACTATATGACATACCTATACTTTTCAAAATGGTTGTCATGACAAATGCTTGAGCTTTATAACATTATACAATTACTCTCCAACTGTAGTGAATTAGTGAAAACATGTGTAACTAAAATAACCACAACGTCTGAACATTAGAATGCCAGTGTCCAGAATGTATTTATATTTCTCTCTTTATACTTACATGAAGATAGCCGCCGTACATAGAGAACACAAAGACAGCTCGTGGCTGGATGTCTATACTGAATAAATTGACAGACATTTTGTCAGTCTAGAAGGAATACATAAACATCTGATTGCAAATCTGGAAGGAAAAGATAAAAACATCTCTCCCCCAGCCCCCTATTTTCTCTCCATCTTCTTTTCCCCATTGTTTTTCTCCATTTTTCCTTTGACGTTCTCTGATGAACATGGGCAGACGACATTGGTAGGATTTCCGGATTTTCTCAGCGCCTCGTAATACGTTGACCTCTAGTTCCGTCTACATACAGGAAGTTCAAACAGACGCTACAAAACAAGTCGTCATAGGAGGAGCTAAGGGAGGGTTTATTGTTTGTATTTTAATGTCGCTGTCTTCCTTGTGTTAAACTAAAAGCCACGTAAACAGACAGGTCATAAAGATTGCTAGAATTCAACATAAAGATTGCTAGAATTCAACATAAAGATTGCTAGAATTCAACATAAAGATTGCTAGAATTCAACATAAAAGATTGCTAGAATTCAACATAAAGATTGCTAGAATTCAACAAAAAGATTGCTAGAATTCAACATAAAAGATTGCTAGAATTCAACATAAAGATTGCTAGAATTCAACATAAAAGATTGCTAGAATTCAACATAAAGATTGCTAGAATTCAACATAAAGATTGCTAGAATTCAACATAAAAGATTGCTAGAATTCAACATAAAGATTGCTAGAATTCAACATAAAGATTGCTAGAATTCAACATAAAGATTGCTAGAATTCAACATAAAGATTGCTAGAATTCAACATAAAGATTGCTAGAATTCAACATAAAGATTGCTAGAATTCAACATAAAGATTGCTAGAATTCAACATAAAAATTGCTAGAATTCAACACTGTCCAAGTTGGCGTCATTCTATTTTCACAAATGTTGGACTTGAAAGAGAATCGATGACTAGACAAAACGCTACGCTTCTGATCTGACCAGACGATATTAGCACGTGATCTGGGGTTGTTTTTTTTTTGGGGGGGGGGGGGTGTCGGGGAAGCATAATAAGAGGAGACGACTAATCTCCTTCTGATGGTGTCGCGCCCTTTACCCCACCCCATGTATTCCCTCTTCATTGTCTCTCACTTGGGTATTCATCAAATTGACGTTCTTTCATTTAGACATCTAAATAAGCACTGAGGGCGCCTAGGTTAGGGCGTCAAGGAGTAGTTCCCCTCCAAGACGTCAAAATGGAGAGTGGGGGCCTGCCAGCCAGAAATATTGGGGCCCCAGACAACTAGATGGGAGGCGCGGTGGCTGAGCGGTAAAAGCGCTTGGTTTCCAAACCGGGTTCCGGGGTTCGAATCCTGGCCACAGAAACATTTGGCCTTTACATCATCTGCCTTATAGATCACAAGATCTGAAAGAGAACTTTACAGACAACAATGTACGCGTGTGCTCCTTAGCCCCTTCCCATCCCATAACACACATATGCCAAAAAAGGGCCCCACTTCTGTTGGGGCCCCGGACTACAGTCCTGTTTTATCCTTCGGCGGCGGGTCTGGTGGTGGTGGGTGGCGAAGGACTTATCGGTCTTCTAAAATTTCTAAACAAAAAAATCTACAAAGGATACATTTGCATTAAACGTGTGTTTAAGATTTTCGGTGTACACATTGTATTGATTAGAGCACAGTCGACATTTTACTGAATATTTCAAAATATCTGTTCCATGATACATTTCATACACTTTATAAAATATTTATAAATGTTCTTTCCTTTTGGTACACATGGCAACAATTGTAACAAGCCGGAAAAGCGACTCATTTACTATTGACACACCAACTTGTTATACAAATTATATTCAAGGCAAAGCTTTGCATGAACCAGACTAGTGCGGCTACTCTGCGGCAGTGCAACTCAAAACATATGGGGTCCAAATGCTCAGAGAGTGAATCATGCATCTCACAGCACGGCTTAATCCTTAGTGTTAGGTTAAAGGTCAGGGGTTATCTGGTTTTAGCGCGCTGTGCATTCTTAATGGTGACGTAACTTCAGATTCCGCCCTTTTAGCATCTCAACAAAACAAGTGTCAGGGTGGGTAGCGCTAGATGCTTTTATTTAAAAGTAAAAGCTTTAAAAGTATGCCATAAAGCGCTTGTAAATGTTTATTGTGTATTGTCTGACATTTATGTTTGTAAGCGGCCACCGAAAGAGAAAAAGACGCTATTAGTTTTGTGTGAAATGTCTGTCCGTTCGTCAGTCCGTCCGTCCCATTTAAATCTCGTAAACTAGAAAAGATAGTGAAAATCCGACATTATAATATTTTAGACCATTCCAAGTTCTGATGCAACGGCTACTTTTTTCTTTTCTGAAAGCGAAAAATCTAATTTTTTAAATCATTTAAACCATTTTTACAACTATTCACTATTAATAGTAACAATTACGAGAGATATTTTAGTAAGGGCGCACACTATTTATTGACTTTTTTTTTTACAATTATATTGCTAAGTTATGTAAGATCTGTCATACTAACTACTACATTTACAAAAAAAAATGTTTACTTTTTTTTTAAGAGAAAAAATCTATTTACTATGCATATAAGTGGAACATAATTTAAAACAACAATTAAAAAGTAGTTTTTCATATTATCGTGTGAACTGCAGAGACGCTATATAACCATGGAACACTAAAGGAATTTTTTTAAAGGAAATTTTTTTCTAGAGGCTTTGGATAAGAGATCGACTCTTTACAAAACAATTGGATCAATAAGATACTCATTATAAGACATCTGTTAGGCCAGGTTCACATCTAACTTCAACCTCACTTTCACCTATCCCTTGGTCTGCTTGACTGTTGGGGCACCACACATGATGTCATCCTTCTTTCTCCATTCTTCTTTGTCATTTGCCTTTGATAGAATTTCATTCTGATATTCTTTCTGAAAATATTGAAACCTGCCTTTTTACCTGCCTGGGTGGACCACTTCGGGGGCCGATATTGAGTTTGTGTTTCCACATGAACTGTCTTTTTAACCTTGATTTTTAACAGGTTTTAGATGTTCCTTCAGAATTGAAGAGTATTACATCTTAGCCAAAACCTCCCTCACGACTGCGCGGAATGGCAGAGGGCAGGGAGTTGTTGGCGGTCGTTGACTTGTAGCACTAAACTATAGACAGACAAATACACCGCTGTGGGAGTAGTAGATCTAGATCTTAACTTGTAAAACTGGAAATAACTTGAATAACTTCTTTTTAAACAATATTACGTATAACTTTTATTACAATATAGACGAATTTAACTTGAGATAAGATAAAATAAATGTAGAAGACTTTAGTAGTAATAGAAAATGGTATTCTGAACAAAATCTTACTCATTACAAAACACGTCTTTTCACTCTGACAATCAGGAGTCGTCTCTCCTACCTAAGACATTGTCCTAAGAAAGCTGACGACGATGCCGCTTATCTTGAATCATTCACGCTGCATAGCTAACCTCTTCCCACTGTCACCTTAGAAACACGCAAACTCCATAAATCTGGGTTCGAACCCAGGACTAAAGAGACGACAGTAAAGAACTCAAACCACACGACCAGGCACGATATGTATTGCCTAGTTATATATTTGCTCGGGGTAACATATGCATGACCTTATCCTACAAACGTATATTATATTAACTAATGATATTCCAACAGAATGGTACATGGGGTGGGGGAGGAGATTGTAGAACTGCTCTATTTCTTCTTGGAATGTATGTAGAAAGTTGCTCATTAAGCCTCAGCAGATGCTATGTCAATCTAGTTGTTTATCATCGTGTTAGCTATTTATAGATTCCACTACGCACTAAACATATGCTTCATACCACCAGGGAACACATGGAAATTTAAAAGAAAACAAAAAGTCAGGGATTTACGAAAGCAGCAAAAGATGGTAGTAAGGGGCGTAGCTAGGAATTTCCATCATTTGGGAGCCCGGGGGCTTGACCTTTTTTTGGGGGGATTTTCAAATTCTCCTTCCTCCTCCCCCCACACTAGCTACGCCACTGCTGGAAGTGAAAAATATCAAACGCATTTATGTAGATTTTCATACATGGCGGTAAAACTAAAATGTGATGTGGTGTACAAGATTAAAATAATGTGTTGATAAGGTATTTTTTATTGTATATATATCAGGAGTGGGCAAATTACGAACGCGGGCCACATGCGACCGCCGGAGTGTGTAAACACATAGAGGTAATTGTAAAAGAGCAAGGTGTATCCAGTGCACACACTACGGAAGTATTGATAAACAAAGTTTGAGTAAAACCCTACTAATCATCTAGTAATTTGTGTGCATTTTGTAGAATGGCAGAATCGAATTTCTGTTCTATTTCGTTTATAGCACAGTCATTTTTATATATAGTTGTCAACAGTTATCTTTCCAAATGGCGATTTTACTTTGTTTAGTCAATTTATTTCAAAACACACCCCAGTATTACTACAAAGTCACTGTCAAAAAACAAACCCCATTTGGGCAGTTGTTTGAGACAAACATCTATAAAAAAGCTAACAAGATCCTCGAAATAAAGAATCACCCTTTGTGTCAGGATTTTGTGATTTTACCATCACAAAAGAGATACAAGACACCGATAGCAAAGACAAACAGACACAAACACTCTTTTGTTCCCCTGGCAATCAAATCATTAAAGAAGAACAATCTGGTATAAACTTTGTCACATGTAAATTATGAGTGAGTCAGGTGTGAATGTACACTTTGGTTTCTTATAGTTATAATGTTTTTTTGTTTTGTGTAATGCACAAATTGTAAGACAAATTTCCTTACGGATAATAAAGATTATTATTATTATTATTATTATATTGTCACTACTTTTCTTCGTATCTCTTTCTCTTTTTTTTTTCTTTTCTCATATTGTATTGAAACAGTAAAGAGGATCTTCAAAACCGAAATGAAAACAAGGCAGATTACTCGTCTAAAATTTCACATTTCGTTTAATCATGGTTTAATGTGTCAATATTGCGCGTCTTTCCAGTTTCTGTTAGGGTCCAGCTAATTTCTACATAAGACAGTACGCAAAATGTCCATGAATGTCTATTATTTATTCAGCCATGATTCAACCATGATTCAATTCTTTACAAAGAACCATTTAAGTCCAGTGCGAGAATACCCACTGAAGCTGCACAC
This sequence comes from Biomphalaria glabrata, assembly GCF_947242115.1. Classification (NCBI taxonomy): domain Eukaryota; kingdom Metazoa; phylum Mollusca; class Gastropoda; family Planorbidae; genus Biomphalaria; species Biomphalaria glabrata. Next base: position 26,052,483 of record NC_074715.1, on the reverse strand, counting down.
AAATTAGGCAAATGTAATTTTAAGATGATTAGCTTTTGAAAAATCATTACGGTCAAACCAGAGTTTTCACTGTGTGGCCAATTAGCTAGAATTTTCCCCCCAAAGATATAAATAAACTGTCAAATTTCTAGGCAAATCATTCGAGACGTTTTTTGACAAACCAGTTTTCAGTTTCCACCCAGTTTGAACCCAATGAAGAGTTGGCAAGCTAGTAGCAGGACATGTCATTACAAAAAAATCATAAATCAACAAATGAACAGAAGGGAGAGTGGTCGCTTTAGCTCATCCTACAGCCAATGAAATTATTCACTTTACACCATGACTGTCTGTATAATCAATAATTGGATGTGATTAATCCATAATTAATTTGAATGCTACGCGCGAAAATATTGATCAGTTTTTGTTTTTTTTAGAAAGCAATATTGAAAGCTTATTGGTTCCAGGCTTTGTTGAAGAATATCAAAGCCACAGCGAACACTGGTGTATAGTACTGGCCAAAACTAAATCAAGATTGACTGATCTAAATAGCTAGATATTGACAAATGTAACTGCGGAACATGCCAGTATGTTCACTTGAACTACAGAGTACAGATTGGTCATGTCAACAAAGTCTGTCATCAAGTAGATGATGTCACTAGATATACAAGTGTCATGACAGAGTACACATTTCTAAGGAATCCAATATACTGGGAGCTGAAGTGAAGTATGTAAAGAAAGCGATCTATGCAATCTATCTGTCTATCTATCTATCTATAATAATAATAATAATTTTATTTATAAAGCACTGTTAACAAACAAAATGTAGGCCCAAGGCGCTGTAATAACATTGCAAACACAAACACGAGAGTTAAAATTACAAACTAATATACGAGAGTTAAAATTACTAACTAATCTAAACAAGTTCTTCGTCTGTCTCTGTCACTCTCTATCTCTCTGTTATGTCTACGTGGGGTGTGGCAAGTTATGTAGGTCATAACTAGCGCTACGTATCTACGTGAAATGCTGCACTATCTTCAGTGTACATTCTATTTTCCAGACTTAACATTAAGCTAACTCTATATTTTATCTATTACATCCACAAATCTATACATTAATTAAGCATTGTATTTTTCCAAGGTCCTGTCCAGTGGCGTAGCTAGGGTGGAGGGAGGAAAGGGGAGAATTTGTAAATCCCCCTTGGCCCCCACTTGAGGAGAGCCCCCTAATGAGTTTTTTTTACATTAAAAATTAAATATTACGCAAATGCAGGGTCCCCCAAAGAGGTCAAGGCCACCTCGGTCCCCAAACGATGAAAAATTCCTAGCTACGCCCCTGGTCCTGTCTATCTCAGCATTAGACACAATACAGAGTGCATCTGTCAAGTTGTCCATTCGACTGAAACTGAGGCCACATGCTAACGAATCGAAGTAGAGTCTACTCACATGGCATCTGATAACAGATGGACAATGCTAACACAGAAACAAGGGTCAGTCAATACATTGCCACGAAGAGAGTTCAGTGTTGACTTTGGAGTGATTCCAAATCTACATCCAGTTCAGAGTGTTGCATATTTATAGACAGATTCTATCAGCTCAAAAATGTCGTGGGACAGAAGTTTAGAAGTGTAAGTCAGTGTTCAGGTCAAACAATATTCTCATACAATAGAAGTGTAAGTCAGTGTTCAGGTCAAACAATATTCTCATACAATAGAAGTGTAAGTCAGTGTTCAGGTCAAACAATATTCTCATACAATAGAAGTGTAAGTCAGTGTTCAGGTCAAACAATATTCTCATACAATAGAAGTGTAAGTCAGTGTTCAGATCAAACAATATTCTCATACAATAGAAGTGTAAGTCAGTGTTCAGGTCAAACAATATTCTCATACAATAGAAGTGTAAGTCAGTGTTCAGATCAAACAATATTCTCATACAATAGAAGTGTAAGTCAGTGTTCAGGTCAAACAATATTCTCATACAATAGAAGTGTAAGTCAGTGTTCAGGTCAAACAATATTCTCATACAATAGAAGTGTAAGTCAGTGTTCAGGTCAAACAATATTCTCATACAATAGAAGTGTAAGTCAGTGTTCAGGTCAAACAATATTCTCATACAATAGAAGTGTAAGTCAGTGTTCAGATCAAACAATATTCTCATACAATAGAAGTGTAAGTCAGTGTTCAGATCAAACAATATTCTCATACAATAGAAGTGTAAGTCAGTGTTCAGATCAAACAATATTCTCATACAATAGAAGTGTAAGTCAGTGTTCAGGTCAAACAATATTCTCATACAATAGAAGTGTAAGTCAGTGTTCAGGTCAAACAATATTCTCATACAATAGAAGTGTAAGTCAGTGTTCAGGTCAAACAATATTCTCATACAATAGAAGTGTAAGTCAGTGTTCAGGTCAAACAATATTCTCATACAATAGAAGTGTAAGTCAGTGTTCAGGTCAAACAATATTCTCATACAATAGAAGTGTAAGTCAGTGTTCAGATCAAACAATATTCTCATACAATAGAAGTGTAAGTCAGTGTTCAGATCAAACAATATTCTCATACAATAGAAGTGTAAGTCAGTGTTCAGAGCAAACAATATTCTCATACAATAGAAGTGTAAGTCAGTGTTCAGATCAAACAATATTCTCATACAATAGAAGTGTAAGTCAGTGTTCAGAGCAAACAATATTCTCATACAATAGAAGTGTAAGTCAGTGTTCAGATCAAACAATATTCTCATACAATAGAAGTGTAAGTCAGTGTTCAGATCAAACAATATTCTCATACAATAGAAGTGTAAGTCAGTGTTCAGATCAAACAATATTCTCATACAATAGAAGTGTAAGTCAGTGTTCAGGTCAAACAATATTCTCATACAATAGAAGTGTAAGTCAGTGTTCAGATCAAACAATATTCTCATACAATAGAAGTGTAAGTCAGTGTTCAGATCAAACAATATTCTCATACAATAGAAGTGTAAGTCAGTGTTCAGATCAAACAATATTCTCATACAATAGAAGTGTAAGTCAGTGTTCAGATCAAACAATATTCTCATACAATAGAAGTGTAAGTCAGTGTTCAGATCAAACAATATTCTCATACAATAGAAGTGTAAGTCAGTGTTCAGATCAAACAATATTCTCATACAATAGAAGTGTAAGTCAGTGTTCAGGTCAAACAATATTCTCATACAATAGAAGTGTAAGTCAGTGTTCAGATCAAACAATATTCTCATACAATAGAAGTGTAAGTCAGTGTTCAGATCAAACAATATTCTCATACAATAGAAGTGTAAGTCAGTGTTCAGATCAAACAATATTCTCATACAATAGAAGTGTAAGTCAGTGTTCAGATCAAACAATATTCTCATACAATAGAAGTGTAAGTCAGTGTTCAGATCAAACAATATTCTCATACAATAGAAGTGTAAGTCAGTGTTCAGATCAAACAATATTCTCATACAATAGAAGTGTAAGTCAGTGTTCAGATCAAACAATATTCTCATACAATAGAAGTGTAAGTCAGTGTTCAGGTCAAACAATATTCTCATACAATAGAAGTGTAAGTCAGTGTTCAGATCAAACAATATTCTCATACAATAGAAGTGTAAGTCAGTGTTCAGATCAAACAATATTCTCATACAATAGAAGTGTAAGTCAGTGTTCAGATCAAACAATATTCTCATACAATAGAAGTGTAAGTCAGTGTTCAGATCAAACAATATTCTCATACAATAGAAGTGTAAGTCAGTGTTCAGATCAAACAATATTCTCATACAATAGAAGTGTAAGTCAGTGTTCAGGTCAAACAATATTCTCATACAATAGAAGTGTAAGTCAGTGTTCAGATCAAACAATATTCTCATACAATAGAAGTGTAAGTCAGTGTTCAGATCAAACAATATTCTCATACAATAGAAGTGTAAGTCAGTGTTCAGATCAAACAATATTCTCATACAATAGAAGTGTAAGTCAGTGTTCAGATCAAACAATATTCTCATACAATAGAAGTGTAAGTCAGTGTTCAGATCAAACAATATTCTCATACAATAGAAGTGTAAGTCAGTGTTCAGATCAAACAATATTCTCATACAATAGAAGTGTAAGTCAGTGTTCAGATCAAACAATATTCTCATACAATAGAAGTGTAAGTCAGTGTTCAGATCAAACAATATTCTCATACAATAGAAGTGTAAGTCAGTGTTCAGAGCAAACAATATTCTCATACAATAGAAGTGTAAGTCAGTGTTCAGATCAAACAATATTCTCATACAATAGAAGTGTAAGTCAGTGTTCAGAGCAAACAATATTCTCATACAATAGAAGTGTAAGTCAGTGTTCAGATCAAACAATATTCTCATACAATAGAAGTGTAAGTCAGTGTTCAGATCAAACAATATTCTCATACAATAGAAGTGTAAGTCAGTGTTCAGATCAAACAATATTCTCATACAATAGAAGTGTAAGTCAGTGTTCAGGTCAAACAATATTCTCATACAATAGAAGTGTAAGTCAGTGTTCAGATCAAACAATATTCTCATACAATAGAAGTGTAAGTCAGTGTTCAGATCAAACAATATTCTCATACAATAGAAGTGTAAGTCAGTGTTCAGATCAAACAATATTCTCATACAATAGAAGTGTAAGTCAGTGTTCAGATCAAACAATATTCTCATACAATAGAAGTGTAAGTCAGTGTTCAGATCAAACAATATTCTCATACAATAGAAGTGTAAGTCAGTGTTCAGATCAAACAATATTCTCATACAATAGAAGTGTAAGTCAGTGTTCAGGTCAAACAATATTCTCATACAATAGAAGTGTAAGTCAGTGTTCAGATCAAACAATATTCTCATACAATAGAAGTGTAAGTCAGTGTTCAGATCAAACAATATTCTCATACAATAGAAGTGTAAGTCAGTGTTCAGATCAAACAATATTCTCATACAATAGAAGTGTAAGTCAGTGTTCAGATCAAACAATATTCTCATACAATAGAAGTGTAAGTCAGTGTTCAGATCAAACAATATTCTCATACAATAGAAGTGTAAGTCAGTGTTCAGATCAAACAATATTCTCATACAATAGAAGTGTAAGTCAGTGTTCAGATCAAACAATATTCTCATACAATAGAAGTGTAAGTCAGTGTTCAGGTCAAACAATATTCTCATACAATAGAAGTGTAAGTCAGTGTTCAGATCAAACAATATTCTCATACAATAGAAGTGTAAGTCAGTGTTCAGATCAAACAATATTCTCATACAATAGAAGTGTAAGTCAGTGTTCAGATCAAACAATATTCTCATACAATAGAAGTGTAAGTCAGTGTTCAGATCAAACAATATTCTCATACAATAGAAGTGTAAGTCAGTGTTCAGATCAAACAATATTCTCATACAATAGAAGTGTAAGTCAGTGTTCAGGTCAAACAATATTCTCATACAATAGAAGTGTAAGTCAGTGTTCAGATCAAACAATATTCTCATACAATAGAAGTGTAAGTCAGTGTTCAGATCAAACAATATTCTCATACAATAGAAGTGTAAGTCAGTGTTCAGATCAAACAATATTCTCATACAATAGAAGTGTAAGTCAGTGTTCAGATCAAACAATATTCTCATACAATAGAAGTGTAAGTCAGTGTTCAGATCAAACAATATTCTCATACAATAGAAGTGTAAGTCAGTGTTCAGATCAAACAATATTCTCATACAATAGAAGTGTAAGTCAGTGTTCAGATCAAACAATATTCTCATACAATAGAAGTGTAAGTCAGTGTTCAGGTCAAACAATATTCTCATACAATAGAAGTGTAAGTCAGTGTTCAGATCAAACAATATTCTCATACAATAGAAGTGTAAGTCAGTGTTCAGATCAAACAATATTCTCATACAATATTGCTAGTTTACAAAAAGGCTCTGTCAGTCTTGAAAAAGTCAGACCTGAAATGTGTAGGACTATCTCTTCTTAGGAACTCACGTACAACATTAAAAAGTCTCATATAGTGATGACTACTATTGATAGGATGGTGGATACAATGTTAATTTACATTGTAAATCAGATAATTCCTGGGGTGAGTGTGTGTGTGTGTGTGAGTATGTGTGTGTGTGGACAGGGTGAACTGAACTTAAAGGTGTGAAAGGTGACAAGAAACATAGGCCCGTGTAAGACATGGAGCAGATTTGTCAACAATTTTCCATATCCGATTACAAGATAATGGCAAAACAGGAGAGAGAGAGAGAATTTCTTAAAAGGCATTAAACATGGACTTGGTACTTAAGTACAGAAGTAATCAAACTCAAACACTATGCCTAGTTCTGTCATCAGTAACCTATTCAGATTGTGTAATGCCTAGGTAACATTCATTGGAAACCTGGTAGATGGTAGATGGAATACAAGTTTCAAAGAAGGTCTCGCTGGTACTCTTTCATTAGATTGAAACCTTAAACAAGTAAAATATATAAAAATCCTTTAAAATAAAGAAAGCTTGTTTAAAGACAAAACACTATATTGATAAAAACTATATCTACCAATAATGTACAAGCTATTTCCCTTATTCGATATCAAACAAAATAATTAATGACCAATAATTCATTGACTCATTGAGAATTTGTGTTGATTGATTCGTGTTTCGTTAGTTACAATCATTAATTGTGTCAAGAATCAACTTGATGAGAGAATGTGTGATGGAGAAATAGTGTTAACAATTAGTCAACAAATTAAAACATATCTGTGAATACTGAAGTATTGGTTTCCCTTGTTGCTATTAAACAAAATAATGAATTAACTGTAATAAATTGTCTAATTTATTACTTTTTTTGTATTGATTACATGCCTGGTCTATGTTAATGAATAATTGTGCAAAGTTTCAACTTGATCCGAGAATGGATGTGGGAGAAATAACGTGTACACTTTTTTTTGTACCAGACAGAGTGAGTTGATAGAAGCTTTGTAAAAGTGGCGAACTGTTGATTCTTTTGTTGCCTCGAGAGAAACTCCTGTAAGCCAGGAACTACATGGCTAGATAATATACTGCAAGTCAGGAACTACATGGCTAGATAATCTCCTATAAGTCAGGAACTACAAGGCTAGATAAACTCCTATAAGTCAGGAACTACATGGCTAGATAATCTCCTATAAGTCAGGAACTACATGGCTAGATAATCTCCTATAAGTCAGGAACTACATGGCTAGATAATCTCCTATAAGTCAGGAACTACATGGCTAGATAATCTCCTATAAGTCAGGAACTACATGGCTAGATAATCTCCTATAAGTCAGGAACTACATGGCTAGATAATCTCCTATAAGTCAGGAACTACATGAACTTAAATCTAAATATGACTTCTTATACTTATTTTAAACATCATTTCTTTTTTTCTAACATAGCTCACAGAATATAAAGGTCAATTTGTATATGGGTACATAGCTCACAGAATATAAAGGTCAATTTGTATATGGGTACATAGCTCACAGAATATAAAGGTCAATTTGTATATGGGTACATAGCTCACAGAGTATAAAGGTCAATTTGTATATGGGTACATAGCTCACAGAATATAAAGGTCAATTTGTATATGGGTACATAGCTCACAGAATATAAAGGTCAATTTGTATATGGGTACATAGCTCACAGAATATAAAGGTCAATTTGTATATGGGTACATAGCTCACAGAATATAAAGGTCAATTTGTATATGGGTACATAGCTCACAGAATATAAAGGTCAATTTGTATATGGGTACATAGCTCACAGAATATAAAGGTCAATTTGTATATGGGTACATAGCTCACAGAATATAAAGGTCAATTTGTATATGGGTACATAGCTCACACAGTATAAAGGTCAATTTGTATATGGGTACATAGTTCACAGAATATAAAGGTCAATTTGTATATGGGTACATAGCTCACAGAGTATAAAGGTCAATTTGTATATGGGTACATAGCTCACAGAGTATAAAGGTCAATTTGTATATGGGTAAATAAGCCTTTCAATATTTATTCTTTTCCTCACAAGCCTTCTGTGTTAAATATCTGAGATATAAACAATGACTGTCCCCCTTTGTTTAACATGACACATCCACTTGCTCGTCTCGCAATCATCACAAGAAAACAAAATGTTCTACAGAATGTTGGATCAAAGTGTAGAACTACAGAACAAAACAAAATGTTCTACAGAATGTTGGATCAAAGTGTAGAACTACAGAAGAAAACAAAATGTTCTACAGAATGTTGGATCAAAGTGTAGAACTACAGAAGAAAACAAAATGTTCTACAGAATGTTGGATCAAAGAGTAGAACTACAGAAGAAAACAAAATGTTCTACAGAATGTTGGATCAAAGAGTAGAACTACAGAAGAAACCAAAATGTTCTACAGAATGTTGGATCAAAGAGTAGAACTACAGAAGAAAACAAAATGTTCTACAGAATGTTGGATCAAAAAGTAGAACTACAGAAGAAAACAAAATGTTCTACAGAATGTTGGATCAAAGTGTAGAACTACAGAAGAAAACAAAATGTTCTACAGAATGTTGGATCAAAGTGTAGAACTACAGAAGAAAACAAAATGTTCTACAGAATGTTGGATCAAAGTGTAGAACTACAGAAGAAAACAAAATGTTCTACAGAATGTTGGATCAAAGTGTAGAACTACAGAAGAAAACAAAATGTTCTACAGAATGTTGGATCAAAGTGTAGAACTACAGAAGAAAACAAAATGTTCTACAGAATGTTGGATCAAAAAGTAGAACTACAGAAGAAAACAAAATGTTCTACAGAATGTTGGATCAAAAAGTAGAACTACAGAAGAAAACAAAATGTTCTACAGAATGTTGGATCAAAAAGTAGAACTACAGAAGAAAACAAAATGTTCTACAGAATGTTGGATCAAAGTGTAGAACTACAGAAGAAAACAAAATGTTCTACAGAATGTTGGATCAAAGTGTAGAACTACAGAAGAAAACAAAATGTTCTACAGAATGTTGGATCAAAGTGTAGAACTACAGAAGAAAACAAAATGTTCTACAGAATGTTGGATCAAAAAGTAGAACTACAGAAGAAAACAAAATGTTCTACAGAATGTTGGATCAAAGTGTAGAACTACAGAAGAAAACAAAATGTTCTACAGAATGTTGGATCAAAGTGTAGAACTACAGAAGAAAACAAAATGTTCTACAGAATGTTGGATCAAAGTGTAGAACTACAGAAGAAAACAAAATAAAAATGAAAAACCAACAAACTAGAAAGCGAGTGCCAGGCTGCCGAGTCTTACTTCTATAGACTAGTCCCTCTGTAGTGCAGTACATTTCTGATGTGCCTATTTTGTATTGGTATTTACGAAAGACATAAGGAAAAGGTAAAAAGAGAGAGAGAGAGAGAGAGAGAGAGAGAGTATTGAAATAATGATAGAGAGAAGAATAAAGGTAGAAAAAAAAATAGTATCCCTCGGCTTAAAAAAAAGTTTTACTTTTACACTCAGCTATACTTGGGCTCCAGATAGTTGTATGTCTAGATAAGAGAGACCAGACACACTTATACACTCAGCTATACTTGGGCTCCAGATAGTTGTATGTCTAGATAAGAGAGACCAGACACACTTATACACTCAGCTATACTTGGGCTCCAGATAGTTGTATGTCTAGATAAGAGAGACCAGACACACTTATACACTCAGCTATACTTGGGCTCCAGATAGTTGTATGTCTAGATAAGAGAGACCAGACATCAATCTTATTTCTGTGAATTTGATCTCATAGTTCACTTCTGCGTACAACTCTAGAAGCACTGAGTTAACGGTAACACCTTCTGATTGAAACAGCAGATCAAACTGTGTAGAACAATACAAACGCTCGGGCGCGTGTCAGGAGAGGTTTCCACCTTTGATGGACGCCTCTGATGGCGGTCTGTCAGGTTATATTTACTTTACACGCCCTCTTAATGTATCCAAGAAAGCGCCCTCGTTAGTGGCCCATTTCAGACAGACGTTAGGAGATGTAAGCAAAGATAACTCTGGCTCAGCTTTCAGATGGAGAGATAACGTATGCTGCTTCTGCTCATCTATTTGTTGACATTAGATGGAGACCGCGGTTGGTAGGGCTCGTTCAGACGTGTAAGTGAGAGTGTGTTACCATTTCAAATGTGCTATTTAATGGTTGAACAGAGCTTGCGCTTTCAAGGTGGCTGCGACCTTAGACCTGGTAGCTAGTTAAACACATTTTTTAAAATAAATTAAAAAAAAACACACAAAAATTCAAATAATAGTTTATAAATTTTCAGCAATGACGAATTACTTATAAATAGCTAGATATTTGGTGTATCCGGTGGACAGAAGAAAAAAGGAAGCGTGGATTAGCGAAACAATTTTAAAAGTATATATATATTGGGGGGTGGGGCAACTTTTAGCGTTGAAAATTATTATTTAGTTGGCAGCAGTTGGTCTCGTTTAGAAGTTGGCAGCAGTTGGTCTGGTTAAGAAATTGGCAGCAGTTGGTCTGGATAAGAAGGTGGCAGTAGTTGGTCTGGTTAAGAAATTGGCAGCAGTTGGTCTGGATAAGAAGGTGGCAGTAGTTGGTCTGGTTAAGAAATTGGCAGCAGTTGGTCTGGATAAGAAGGTGGCAGTAGTTGGTCTGGTTAAGAAATTGGCAGCAGTTGGTCTGGATAAGAAATTGGCAGCAGTTCATTCTGCAATTATCATTTCCAAGTTGATCCAGACCTTGTAAATTCGAGGATGCAATGATACAACCTTGTACATTTCTATTTGGAAAACTTGGAAACAGTGCTCTGACTCTGAGTGCTCTATTGTTAGCAGTTGTTTGTGTTTCGTAATAAAAGGTCCCGGAGAGAACGTTGTCCCTTGTCTGCAAACCTTTCAGGCAGTACAACCTGACACAAGAGATGGAAACTTGCAAACTCTATACATCTTATCAAAGTAGCACAAACACACACACACACCTACACACAGAAATATACAATCTTATCTTTAAAATACAGACGTTCATTCAAAATGAAAGATAAGAAAGGAAGTGTCAGGTATTACGTTTCTTCTCATCTAGACATGACGTGATACTGGAGGTGCTGATAGATGAGATCTAGAGTGCATTATGAGATCTAGAGTGCATTATGAGATCTAGAGTGCATTATGAGATCTAGAGTGCATTACGAGATCTAGAGTGCATTATGAGATCTAGAGTGCATTATGAGATCTAGAGTGCATTATGAGATCTAGAGTGCATTATGAGATCTAGAGTGCATTATGAGATCTAGAGTGCATTACGAGATCTAGAGTGCATAATAAGATGTATTTCTTCATTGTATTCGCTAGCGCATTAAACTGGTTGTATATTTAAATGGCGCAAACAAAATTAATATCTTAAATTTATTCAATAAGAAATTCATTTGGGAAAAAATGCACACTAGCAAAATAAAAGTGATGCTCAGGCAGGCTGATGTTTAGACTCAGTGGAAAAAAATGGTGAATGTTAGTTGTAGAAGTAGAATAGGTTTTGTAAATATAGGCATGTACCATTTATGAGAGTTGAGAATTAGTGGTTATTTTTTTCTTTCTTAAAATGTGTGTTTATTAGAGGAATTCCTTATTTTAATTATTACATGGACAGATAAAGTGTTAGGGCATTCCAAAAATGTCGTGATAGTTCTTTGGTGAAGTGCTCAATGACGTAATAATTCCTTTGTGGAGTGCTAAATGACGTGATGGTTCCTTGGTAAAGTGCTAAATGACGTCATGGTTCCTTGGTAAAGTGCTAAATGACGTGATGGTTCCTTGGTAAAGTGCTAAATGACGTGATGGTTCCTTTGTAAAGTGCTAAATGACGTGATGGTTTCTTGGTAAAGTGCTAAATGACGTCATAGTTCCTTGGTAAAGCGCTAAATGACGTCATGGTTCCATGGTAAAGTGCTAAATGACGTCATGGTTCCTTGGTAAAGTGCTAAATGACGTCATGGTTCCTTGGTAAAGTTCTAAATGACGTCATGGTTCCTTGGTAAAGTGCTAAATGACGTAATGGTTCCTTGGTAAAGTGCTAGGTAACATGATAGTTAAGTGGTGAAGAGCTGATGACGCCAGTGCCTAGTGCTACATTCTCAAAGCAATGGTACACCTGTTGTTGTTTGTTTGTTTTCATGCAGTTTTTTTTTACTTTAGAATCTCCCACATTTCGTCCAACTCAGATGACCTCATGACATCTGTTAGGTGAACGCCTGAGTAATTTTAAGTCGTGCTGACCAGTCCACACCATGGCGAACAATGACCTACAGAAACCAATGAATGTTCTACCCCATGGTCTGTAGCTCACGTAAAGAGACACATTTCTCTTTCAATACATGCTAATGTGATTACAGATGTAAGCTTGAATACATCTACCAATGATTTGATACCAAGGACAATTACATAACACTCAGTTTAAAATACTGGATTAAGCTCAATACATAGAATCTACTAAATGTACTCACCTCACGAACACACAAGCATTGCGCTCCAGCGCCGACCTACCACCAACTCCTTAATCCACTCCCAACCACCTTCAACAGTCAACCCTCTTAGAGTCTCCCTACTATAAACCTAAATGTCTATCGCCTGTTTTTTCTTTTTGAGTCATTACCTGGGAAACCCCCTTTTTACCTTAATGTCCTACTTCAAGTAACATCTTTTTTTTTCTTAATTCGCTAGAAAACATTCACGTCTACACCCCACCCAACCTGGTTTTTTTTTCTTCAGGGCAGTAAAATGTAGCAATGGGAAAAAAAAAAGTGTGGGGGGGGGAGATTACACGAGTTTTAATGTTTTGACATGACTGACAAGATACGCTGAGATTCTTATCCCCCTTTCTCCCCGGTCCATCTGATAGACTGGAGGTGACGGACAGAAGTAGTACATTGGATTTGACATTTCAAATTCTTACAGATTTTTCCTTTTCTTTATTCCTGATTGAACGTTAATTCGTGTAGCAGACTTGAACACATTTAGTGGACATGAGCACATTAGTGGACTTGAACGCATTTAGTAGAATTAAACACATTTAGTGGACTTGAACGCATTTAGTAGAATTAAACACATTTAGTAGACATGAACACATTTAGTATATTTGAACACATTTAGTAGACTTGAACACATTATTTCTGAACCACGCCCTCTCCTGGTACCCCCTCCCGTCTTTAGGAATAGATTAATTTAGAGTAGGACTGTGCACTCACGTGTGTGTGGAGTAGTGTCCAGGAATGTAGTTTCTATGACACAATGGGAGGTAAGAGTGGAGGGAATGATACACGAATCGAAAAAGGAGATGGCGTGAGACCTAGAGAGAGAGTTGCATGAGATCGAGATACTTATAATCTGAAGGACTGCTACCCATTCTGTAACATATTTACAAAATATATTGGAGAGCTTCATATTTTAAATGGTAGCGGAAATATATCACCTATACATTTTGCTTAACGGTGCTAAAAATGGCTCAAGAATAATAACATGCTAGTAGAGTGTTTAGAGTGTTTAATTTCGTATGTTTTTGCACCGGATACACTAACACGCTTACTATTTATGAATTTCTCTTCATTTTATCAATTCTCCAATTCTCAAATAATTTAATAAGAGATTGCAAAGATTTGAAGGATATGAATTTAGATTCAAATAAGTTAGATTTATTTTTATTTAGGACTGTTGAAATGAGAATAGTCTTCAAATATTCGCCAATAACTTTTTTATCTAAAAAAGTAATCATTTGATATGAACAGAAGATTTCTATTGGATTCGCCTCCCATCAGAGTCTACAGTAGGAGAATGACCAAATCACAAAATGTTAAATAAAGTAATGTCTTACTATCATTTAACTCCATCGCGAAATACAGGCTTGGCTGACTTAACAGACTGAATTGACTGACTTAACTAACTGAATTGACTTGACTGACTTAACTAGTCACCTAACTGAACTGACCTGACTTCCATGATGTAATTGTGGTCATTTTACAAGGCTGCATATCAGAAATGTAGGTCTCAGCAGGGGCTGCGTAGCCACATGAAATACTGCACTCCTCATTAATATTCGGACTCGAAGACAAGCCATTATTGTTATCTCAAGAAATGTGCCATGAATGTATCTCGTGAAAGATGAATAGTTTGATTTTATTTCATACTTACAAAAAGACGAAGTCTGAAAACAAAAGTCCTTGACTTTAATCTTATTTGTCCTTGACTTACATTACTTCCAAGCAGCTGCAACTATTAGGTCTGGGTGGGGAAGGACGGAGCTGCTAGTCTCTCTACATCTATTGTAGTTTGAGTAGTCAAGAATTAGTTGAAACTCCTCGGTTATTATAATAGAGAGTATCATGACCTAGTAGCGTATCTAGGGGGGGGGGGGGGGAGGAGGGGGAGGAGGGGGCGAATTTGAAAATTCCCGCGGGCCCCCACCCAAATGAGTGTTTACATTAAAAATAAAATATTACGCAAAATGCAGGGGACCCCAAAGAGGTCAAGCCCCCCGGCCCCCAAACAATGGAAAACTCCTAGCTACGCCCCTGTCATGACCACTGCACAGCTTTCAAAGATACTTATCACATTTTTCCCCCTTAGTGTTTCCCAGTGGAAACCAAAATCACTCAATGACTGATACAAAGTAAAACGACATTATGTTATTATTTATCATCGTGGTGAGAATTATAAGGCGCATGCACATGTACATACACACACATTATACAACACGCACATATACTGTAGAACACACACGCCCACACACACACACACACACATAACATTTGTTCCTGCTGTTGTTCGACCGCCTCGGAGTTGCAGAGTTTAAGACATCAATCAATGACCTGGACCTGGATGGCCTACGAAATTCCTGCAGGCAGATAAAGTGCGTGTATGTTCTGGGTAATTTCAAGCAGGTGTTTTCATTCAATCGTAAATACCTTTACAGAGGTCAAAGTTCATGTATGTCTACTAACACATAACAAGACTCGAATGTTGTTCCCCTATTACATAATAAAGATAAATAACAGATAAAATAAAGAATTCAAAACGCATCAGCTGCTAGTGTTTCTAATGAGCTGTAGACGTTACTTAGGCCTAGTTGAACGAAGATTGTTGATTCAATATAAAGTAATATTACCAACAATTGTAGGTAATATCAACTACTTGCTTGTTTGTATCTGGCCATTTTCGGTCTAACATAAACTTATTGTTTCTACCAGCCTGAGATCAACATGGAGATTCTTCTCTTTCTTCTTCATTCTCATTTTTATGTTGGGGCGTTCAGATGACTAGACCAATACATGAGATGAACTGTTGGCGTGTTCAGGTGACTAGACCAATATATAAGATGAACTGCGCAGTGGTTTCCAAATCAGGGAGCTCTCCATATAGTTTTCTTTCTATTGGGGTGTTTGGAATCCAGTGTCTTGTACGGGCCTCATGGTTAAGAGAACAGTTTTGAAGGACATGGTCAGCATTTTCTGGTGACATTCCACATGGGCAGATTTCACTGGTTCCAATTTTGAGCTTGTCGGGATAAACATGGAGATTAGTGATAGGATCCTTATAAAAGATGGGATGTTGCTATAGCGCTTAAATGTTTGCCAGAAGACTTATGGTAGGTTAAAATAGATTGACGTGATGTAGCAATTTTATTTACTAGAAGACTTATGCAAGGTTTACATTGACAGCTTTAATTATCAGATATAGCCAAGATATTAGATGAGATAAATAAGGAGGTAATGTAAATTTTGTGCCCCAAGGGTCCAACAGACTAAGGCAGTGATGCCCAAAGTACGGCCCGCGGGCCAAATCCGGCCCGCGACGTGATTCCCTCCGGCCCGCCGAAATATTGGCACAAAGTGTAGAAAATCCCCCCTTTTTTTCCAAAAATTAGAAGGTGTAAAAATGTATCTTTATTTACGTTAGGCGCTTAGAGCCCTAGATTTTTCTCCTGATTGATTGGTTGTGGAACATGAATATAAGCGTAATGCAGCGAAGTCCCCCCTGGGGTACAGCTAGTAAAATTTTAGAATCATTCTGCTCTTTTTTTTTCTTCGACAACACAGGTTATTTTTTTTTGTTGTTGTTGTTTTAAGTTTCTCATGGAAGTGGCATCAAATTCTAACAAGAAGTTACGGTTCTTTCATCTGTGATGTCCCTGTCCATAGTCCTCTGACGTCTGCTATTATAGGATCACATAGACATTGTTCCGCTGGGCCTGGACTAGTTCACGTTACGTGCAGTTCTCGCCTATCACAAGAGGCGCTAATATTGAACGAGTGGATGGAGCCAGTGGACTGGATGTAAAATACACACACAACAATCACCACAAAAGTCAGAGCAAGCAGAAGCACTTCTAATGCCTTAAGGATAAGGGGTGGGGCTGTTAATCTTTTAATATATTTTTTCTTAAATCGTATTTTGTTCCGTTAATTGGATTTGATTTTTGAAAGGGGACAGAACTTCTGTAAGCATTAGAAAATGAGATTATCAAACGTCAACTAGGAGAGATAAGTCCAGCTTTCTATTTGTAGACAAGAGTAGGTCTGAAACATTCGTAATAGTACAATGTTGAACGACTGCAGAGTAAAACAAAACATCTCCAATGTCTATGGCACAATGTCTGCGATGTATTGCCCATCGATGTCTTCCTTCTAGTTTCATTGCACACGTTTTAACCACCTGACGAATGACAGTTTTTGTTTTGGTTTTATTGGCCTTCATCGAACTAATTGAATGAGGAAGAGAATTGATGACTATTTGATTAGAATGTCAACATCGTCAACATTCTTCTTTTGGCCGGAAATGACTTTATGTACCATAAGGACCAAACTGGACGACAACCGGAAGTCAGGAACAAGACGAGAAAGAACGGGATTTTTACAAATAGACAATGTGTAGCGAAACAAGACGTTAAGATGATAAGAAAAAAACAAAGATAGATACAAAGAGCGTAAATATAAGCGTTGTCAAATGACATGGATCACTAGAGCAACCATTGTGTGCAGCAAATAACTAAAGTAGATCTACTCACACTAACGGTACAACACTTCACCAGCCTACTACACACACACACACATTCGTACATACATCAGCTCTCTAGCAAGTTGAACACGTCTGATAGAGACCAAATAATATATCGATTGATTGACGTGAAGTGCAGTATTGAAGTAACGAAACAAAACCCGACTTCCGTCCGAGTGTATCCGGAATAAGCGTCAAACAGCTCGTGCTGGAACACTACTCTATCAACCATCAAATCTTTTCTTGGCCGGCCCCCCACTCCCGGACCACAATTCTTTTTTGTTCACTAAAGAGGTTTCATTATGCCAATGTGTTCGAGACTATATCATGGGGAAAGAATAGCCTATTATTAACAAAAATCAATGTTATCTTTGCTTAGGCAGTATCGAACGAAGCTTGCTCACTCTCGGCGAAATTATAACAAAGTCTTTGATTTCTACTCACATTAATGTTTTTGAAATATATTGCTGTCTTCTTAGTATAACGGTGGAGCAAAGGTACTGCATCAGGAGAATAAAGTGAATGCAAAGTCGAAGGCTGCCCCTGCAGGTAAAATTTAACTCGAGACGTTACACACACTCGATACCATATCGAATTAACAATAGTGACCAATATAAGACTAGAATTATTAGTCATATACTTTGAATGAAAAGAGAATCATTGTCGACTTTTTGGGATATCTTTCAAATTTTGCAAAAATTATATAGCATTCTCGAAATAACACGTACGGCTTTTGTTTTTCCTCACATAGTTTTAAAAATGGTTAATAGCTACGTGCATACAACATGTATATTTAATTTAAAAACAAAAGGGCACTTATTGGGGTGACGGCCTTTAGCCGTGACAGCTACAAACATATTTTAAACATGATTAGATCTAAACGTGACAGTCAGACATACGGATGGACAGACATACGGATGGACAGACATCACAAATTGCAACTAAAACAAATCTCCTGCTAGGCTCAACTCGACACAAACTAATGACAGGATAAAAAACAAAACAAATGTAGATTTGAATCAGTGGCCGAGTATGAAGACGCTTTGCTTAAAACAGAGGATCTTGTATTTGAAACCCAACGGTGGCTTATACAATATTAAATGGACTAAAAATATATAAAAACTTTGTTTCAATTTTTTTTTTAATTTTAAGTTGGGAGAATTTATCCAGCAGCGGCGGCGGGAGGTGGGGGATACGTTTGAGATTACGTCCCAGAATTCCATTTAGACAGGCTGATATAATGATATCATAACCAAACGAGTCAAAATAAATAAATAAATAAAAATGATACAATTATTATTGCACGCTTTCGGAAAATGGGAGAATAATTTGGCAAATAGCTGAATGTGTATTTGGGTTTCTTGATTTGAAATTCCGACGGAGTCTAAGACTTTATGATTATAAAAGCAATTCTGTTATTTCTGTTGAAATAATTAAAATGTGCACTGGGATAACTATTAAATCTACCTGCTTGGAGTTTAGACTGGAATATGTAATGATATGAAAGATTCTTTAAAACCATTTTATTTATATCCATTATTCTCAGAGGGAAATTTGGGAATCATAGAATGCAAAATATTTGCTAAACAGACGATTATCAAAACAGACAGACAGGCAGCAGACATGTGCGTTGATTGTGGGAGGACGTATGTGCCTTGTAAACGGATAGAAACAAAAAAAGATGTAGTGGAAGACATTGCGCTACAATGGTAGTGGTCTACAATGGTAGTGGTCTACAATGGTAGTGGACTACAATGGTAGTGGTCTACAATGGTAGTGGACTACAATGAGTTGACAGTGTAGTGACAACGTGTAGTGACGGTGCATTGACAGTCTCGTACAAAACCACCAAGTACTCACAGCTTTCTTCTCATCGGCTGCAAGTCTTGCGGCGTAGCGGGCTATCAATCTGTGCTCGTCATCTCTACGACATGACTCAGTACTGGATGTCATCTTGCGTAGGCTGCAATCAAAGGGAAAGTACCGATAGTAACACTCACAAGAAATACATCATCAAATAATCAAAGTGAATAGTACAATTACCGTAATTTTCAACAACCTTAGTTGCCTATTGCCTATATTATAATTCCTAACGGTGCTTAGTTGTTTTGATGAAGTTGTGTTTAATTTTCCATTTTTCAACAAAAATATCTGAAGTTTTCGTTGAGTCTAACACTAGTGATGCAATCAAAGATTTCAAATCTATTCGCTGATAATACACAGTACGAATCTCAAAATGTATAAATGTGCACAACTAATGTAGTCTAGTGGGACCTGGGAATTGTTTATCGAGCGAACAAACACATTGAACTATACACGTAAACAGACCATCAAATCTCAAAAAAGATGGATCCTATCTCAGTCCAGGAATGAAACAAAACAATCAAGATTCAAAGGTTAGGTTGACATTCGCTTTGGTGGTAGAGAAACCAGCCAGTTTTCGTTTGACTAGCTTTTTCTTAATTCCTCTATTCAGCTAGCAAATTCGTCATCGGATCAAAAAAAAAAGTCGGTGGTAACGGTTCTCAAAAAACGGCTCTAACGACGCTCCTAGAAATTTGACAGTAAATGTATATCTTTATGAAAAGAATCATCAGCTAATTGGCTAATATGAATCACCAGCTAATTGGCTAATATGAATCACCATCTAATTGGCTAATATGACTTATTTTAAGTTAGGACTTTGAATGACGCGATGAAAACTGGGCATAATTTATGATCCAAACGACTCTCGCAATCACAACAATCCCCCCCCCCTTTCACCAGGCAGTCAATGTGTCTAAAGTACTCTAAAGGAATGGCAAATATCTGATAGAGTTTGGGCTCAGTAGCGAAAACCAGCTGGTAGCACTGTGTTTGGTAATCAAGAGAAAGTCCGACTAAACGAAATGCAGCTAAACATAAGGTACAATTATACAACCTAGGTCTATTAACCTAAACTAAGTCAGAAGACATTTACATCTCGTATTTGGTTGTACTATGAATGTACCATAATGTAACACAATAATGTGAGTAGAGCAGTGGGAGGGGAGGCTGGCTGTTTCAATATACACATTGAGTTCTAGTGTCTCATCAAATTACAAACTTGGTTTTAAGCTCAAGAGGTTAGTCTCGTTACCTGTCTATAGTCTACACTATTTCTTTACTGGGGAGACACGTTTAATATCAACATTGGTGCAGACAGTAATTCAAATCATTGGTGCAGACAGTAATTCAAATCATTGGTGCAAACAGTAATTCAAATCATTGGTGCAGACAGTAATTCAAATCATTGGTGCAGACAGTAATTCAAATCATTGGTGCAGACAGTAATTCAAATCATTGGTGCAGACAGTAATTCAAATCATTGGTGCAGACAGTAATTCAAATCATTGGTGCAGACAGTAATTACAATCATTGGTGCAGACAGTAATTCAAATCATTGGTGCAGACAGTAATTCAAAACATTGGTGCAGACAGTAATTCAAAACATTGGTGCAGACAGTAATTCAAAACATTGATGCAGACAGTAATTCAAAACATTGGTGCAGACAGTAATTCAAATCATTGGTGCAGACAGTAATTCAAAACATTGGTGCAGACAGTAATTCAAATCATTGGTGCAGACAGTAATTACAATCATTAGTGCAGACAGTAATTCAAAACATTGGTGCAGACAGTAATTCAAATCATTGCTGCAGACAGTAATTCAAAACATTGGTGCAGACAGTAATTCAAAACATTGGTGCAGACAGTAATTCAAAACATTGGTGCAGACAGTAATTCAAAACATTGGTGCAGACAGTAATTCAAAACATTGGTGCAGACAGTAATTCAAATCATTGGTGCAGACAGTAATTCAAATCATTGCTGCAGACAGTAATTCAAAACATTGGTGCAGACAGTAATTCAAAACATTGGTGCAGACAGTAATTCAAAACATTGGTGCAGACAGTAATTCAAATCATTGGTGCAGACAGTAATTCAAAACATTGGTGCAGACAGTAATTCAAAACATTGGTGCAGACAGTAATTCAAATCATTGGTGCAGAAAGTAATTCAAAACATTGGTGCAGACAGTAATTCAAATCATTGGTGCAGACAGTAATTCAAAACATTGGTGCAGACAGTAATTCAAAACATTGGTGCAGACAGTAATTCAAATCATTGGTGCAGACAGTAATTCAAAACATTGGTGCAGACAGTAATTCAAAACATTGGTGCAGACAGTAATTCAAAACATTGGTGCAGACAGTAATTCAAATCATTGGTGCAGACAGTAATTCAAAACATTGGTGCAGACAGTAATTCAAAACATTGGTGCAGACAGTAATTCAAAACATTGGTGCAGACAGTAATTCAAAACATTGGTGCAGACAGTAATTCAAAACATTGGTGCAGACAGTAATTCAAAACATTGGTGCAGACAGTAATTCAAATCATTGGTGCAGACAGTAATTCAAAACATTGGTGCAGACAGTAATTCAAATCATTGGTGCAGACAGTAATTCAAAACATTGGTGCAGACAGTAATTCAAATCATTGGTGCAGACAGTAATTCAAATCATTGGTGCAGACAGTAATTCAAAACATTGGTGCAGACAGTAATTCAAAACATTGGTGCAGACAGTAATTCAAAACATTGGTGCAGACAGTAATTCAAATCATTGGTGCAGACAGTAATTCAAAACATTGGTGCAGACAGTAATTCAAAACATTGGTGCAGACAGTAATTCAAAACATTGGTGCAGACAGTAATTCAAAACATTGGTGCAGACAGTAATTCAAATCATTGGTGCAGACAGTAATTCAAAACATTGGTGCAGACAGTAATTCAAAACATTGGTGCAGACAGTAATTCAAAACATTGGTGCAGACAGTAATTCAAATCATTGGTGCAGACAGTAATTCAAAACATTGGTGCAGACAGTAATTCAAATCATTGGTGCAGACAGTAATTCAAATCATTGGTGCAGACAGTAATTCAAAACATTGGTGCAGACAGTAATTCAAAACATTGGTGCAGACAGTAATTCAAATCATTGGTGCAGACAGTAATTCAAATCATTGGTGCAGACAGTAATTCAAATCATTGGTGCAGACAGTAATTCAAAACATTGGTGCAGACAGTAATTCAAAACATTGGTGCAGACAGTAATTCAAATCATTGGTGCAGACAGTAATTCAAAACATTGGTGCAGACAGTAATTCAAAACATTGGTGCAGACAGTAATTCAAAACATTGGTGCAGACAGTAATTCAAAACATTGGTGCAGACAGTAATTCAAAACATTGGTGCAGACAGTAATTCAAATCATTGGTGCAGACAGTAATTCAAAACATTGGTGCAGACAGTAATTCAAAACATTGGTGCAGACAGTAATTCAAAACATTGGTGCAGACAGTAATTCAAATCATTGGTGCAGACAGTAATTCAAATCATTGGTGCAGACAGTAATTCAAATCATTGGTGCAGACAGTAATTCAAATCATTGGTGCAGACAGTAATTCAAAACATTGGTGCAGACAGTAATTCAAAACATTGGTGCAGACAGTAATTCAAAACATTGGTGCAGACAGTAATTCAAATCATTGGTGCAGACAGTAATTCAAAACATTGGTGCAGACAGTAATTCAAATCATTGGTGCAGACAGTAATTCAAAACATTGGTGCAGACAGTAATTCAAAACATTGGTGCAGACAGTAATTCAAATCATTGGTGCAGACAGTAATTCAAATCATTGGTGCAGACAGTAATTCAAATCATTGGTGCAGACAGTAATTCAAATCATTGGTGCAGACAGTAATTCAAAACATTGGTGCAGACAGTAATTCAAATCATTGGTGCAGACAGTAATTCAAATCATTGGTGCAGACAGTAATTCAAAACATTGGTGCAGACAGTAATTCAAATCATTGGTGCAGACAGTAATTCAAATCATTGGTGCAGACAGTAATTCAAAACATTGGTGCAGACAGTAATTCAAAACATTGGTGCAGACAGTAATTCAAATCATTGGTGCAGACAGTAATTCAAATCATTGGTGCAGACAGTAATTCAAAACATTGGTGCAGACAGTAATTCAAAACATTGGTTCAGACAGTAATTCAAATCATTGGTGCAGACAGTAATTCAAAACATTGGTGCAGACAGTAATTCAAAACATTGGTGCAGACAGTAATTCAAAACATTGGTGCAGACAGTAATTCAAAACATTGGTGCAGACAGTAATTCAAAACATTGGTGCAGACAGTAATTCAAAACATTGGTGCAGACAGTAATTCAAACATTGGTGCAGACAGTAATTCAAATCATTGGTGCAGACAGTAATTCAAAACATTGGTGCAGACAGTAATTCAAAACATTGGTGCAGACAGTAATTCAAAACATTGGTGCAGACAGTAATTCAAATCATTGGTGCAGACAGTAATTCAAATCATTGGTGCAGACAGTAATTCAAAACATTGGTGCAGACAGTAATTCAAAACATTGGTGCAGACAGTAATTCAAAACATTGGTGCAGACAGTAATTCAAAACATTGGTGCAGACAGTAATTCAAAACATTGGTGCAGACAGTAATTCAAAACATTGGTGCAGACAGTAATTCAAAACATTGGTGCAGACAGTAATTCAAAACATTGGTGCAGACAGTAATTCAAAACATTGGTGCAGACAGTAATTCAAAACATTGGTGCAGACAGTAATTCAAAACATTGGTGCAGACAGTAATTCAAAACATTGGTGCAGACAGTAATTCAAAACATTGGTGCAGACAGTAATTCAAATCATTGGTGCAGACAGTAATTCAAAACATTGATGCAGACAGTAATTCAACTCATTGGTGCAGACAGTAATTCAAAACATTGGTGCAGACAGTAATTCAAATCATTGGTGCAGACAGTAATTCAAAACATTAGTGCAGACAGTAATTCAAAACATTGGTGCAGACAGTAATTCAAATCATTGGTGCAGACAGTAATTACAATCATTGGTGCAGACAGTAATTCAAAACATTGGTGCAGACAGTAATTCAAATCATTGGTGCAGACAGTAATTCAAAACATTGGTGCAGACAGTAATTCAAATCATTGGTGCAGACAGTAATTCAAAACATTGGTGCAGACAGTAATTCAAATCATTGGTGCAGACAGTAATTCAAATCATTGGTGCAGACAGTAATTCAAATCATTGGTGCAGACAGTAATTCAAAACATTGGTGCAGACAGTAATTCAAATCATTGGTGCAGACAGTAATTCAAAACATTGGTGCAGACAGTAATTCAAATCATTGGTGCAGACAGTAATTCAAATCATTGGTGCAGACAGTAATTCAAAACATTGGTGCAGACAGTAATTCAAAACATTGGTGCAGACAGTAATTCAAATCATTGGTGCAGACAGTAATTCAAATCATTGGTGCAGACAGTAATTCAAAACATTGGTGCAGACAGTAATTCAAAACATTGGTGCAGACAGTAATTCAAAACATTGGTGCAGACAGTAATTCAAAACATTGGTGCAGACAGTAATTCAAATCATTGGTGCAGACAGTAATTCAAAACATTGGTGCAGACAGTAATTCAAAACATTGGTGCAGACAGTAATTCAAAACATTGGTGCAGACAGTAATTCAAAACATTGGTGCAGACAGTAATTCAAAACATTGGTGCAGACAGTAATTCAAATCATTGGTGCAGACAGTAATTCAAAACATTGGTGCAGACAGTAATTCAAAACATTGGTGCAGACAGTAATTCAAAACATTGGTGCAGACAGTAATTCAAATCATTGGTGCAGACAGTAATTCAAATCATTGGTGCAGACAGTAATTCAAAACATTGGTGCAGACAGTAATTCAAAACATTGGTGCAGACAGTAATTCAAAACATTGGTGCAGACAGTAATTCAAAACATTGGTGCAGACAGTAATTCAAATCATTGGTGCAGACAGTAATTACAATCATTGGTGCAGACAGTAATTCAAAACATTGGTGCAGACAGTAATTCAAATCATTGGTGCAGACAGTAATTCAAATCATTGGTGCAGACAGTAATTCAAATCATTGGTGCAGACAGTAATTCAAAACATTGGTGCAGACAGTAATTCAAAACATTGGTGCAGACAGTAATTCAAATCATTGGTGCAGACAGTAATTCAAAACATTGGTGCAGACAGTAATTCAAATCATTAATGCAGACAGTAATTCAAAACATTGGTGCAGACAGTAATTCAAAACATTGGTGCAGACAGTAATTCAAAACATTGGTGCAGACAGTAATTCAAATCATTGGTGCAGACAGTAATTCAAATCATTGGTGCAGACAGTAATTCAAAACATTGGTGCAGACAGTAATTCAAAACATTGGTGCAGACAGTAATTCAAAACATTGGTGCAGACAGTAATTCAAAACATTGGTGCAGACAGTAATTCAAATCATTGGTGCAGACAGTAATTCAAAACATTGGTGCAGACAGTAATTCAAAACATTGGTGCAGACAGTAATTCAAATCATTGGTGCAGACAGTAATTCAAAACATTGGTGCAGACAGTAATTCAAAACATTGGTGCAGACAGTAATTCAAATCATTGGTGCAGACAGTAATTCAAAACATTGGTGCAGACAGTAATTCAAAACATTGGTGCAGACAGTAATTCAAAACATTGGTGCAGACAGTAATTCAAAACATTGGTGCAGACAGTAATTCAAAACATTGGTGCAGACAGTAATTACAAACATTGGTGCAGACAGTAATTACAAACATTGGTGCAGACAGTAATTCAAAACATTGGTGCAGACAGTAATTCAAAACATTGGACACAAGTCGTAAAATGAGCAGGACATTTCTTTTCCAACATTTGTGTCGGTTACTTTCCCTCGAGACTTTTTGGTATTTTCCCTGGACTTACCTTCGAGTCTGTGGACAACTCAAGTCCAAGGAATGTGTACTGTAGTGATCTTTAAACCCGTTATGGACTGGACCAGGAGTGGGTGGACTGTAGAAAGATAAAAGAATAGTGCACTGGACCAGGAGTGGGTGGACTGTAGAAAGATAAAAGAATAGTGTACTGGACAAGGAGTGGGTGGACTGTAGAAAGATAAAAGAATAGTGCACTGGACCAGGAGTGGGTGGACTGTAGAAAGATAAAAGAATAGTGCACTGGACCAGGAGTGGGTGGACTGTAGAAAGATAAAAGAATAGTGCACTGGACCAGGAGTGGGTGGACTGTAGAAAGATAAAAGAATAGTGCACTGGACCAGGAGTGGGTGGACTGTAGAAAGATAAAAGAATAGTGCACTGGACCAGGAGTGGGTGGACTGTAGAAAGATAAAAGAATAGTGCACTGGACCAGGAGTGGGTGGACTGTAGAAAGATAAAAGAATAGTGTACTGGACAAGGAGTGGGTGGACTGTAGAAAGATAAAAGAATAGTGCACTGGACCAGGAGTGGGTGGACTGTAGAAAGATAAAAGAATAGTGCACTGGACCAGGAGTGGGTGGACTGTAGAAAGATAAAAGAATAGTGCACTGGACCAGGAGTGGGTGGACTGTAGAAAGATAAAAGAATAGTGCACTGGACCAGGAGTGGGTGGACTGTAGAAAGATAAAAGAATAGTGCACTGGACCAGGAGTGGGTGGACTGTAGAAAGATAAAAGAATAGTGCACTGGACCAGGAGTGGGTGGACTGTAGAAAGATAAAAGAATAGTGTACTGGACAAGGAGTGGGTGGACTGTAGAAAGATAAAAGAATAGTGTACTGGACAAGGAGTGGGTGGACTGTAGAAAGATAAAAGAATAGTGCACTGGACCAGGAGTGGGTGGACTGTAGAAAGATAAAAGAATAGTGCACTGGACCAGGAGTGGGTGGACTGTAGAAAGATAAAAGAATAGTGTACTGGACCAGGAGTGGGTGGACTGTAGAAAGATAAAAGAATAGTGCACTGGACCAGGAGTGGGTGGACTGTAGAAAGATAAAAGAATAGTGCACTGGACCAGGAGTGGGTGGACTGTAGAAAGATAAAAGAATAGTGCACTGGACCAGGAGTGGGTGGACTGTAGAAAGATAAAAGAATAGTGCACTGGACCAGGAGTGGGTGGAATGTAGAAAGATAAAAGATTAGTGCACTGGACAAGGAAATAGTAACTGCTGAAACATTGTAGACACACTTGAGGTAAAACATTTCATATTTTGTTTTTACAATTAAACATTTACAGAGTGTCTACAAAGTGTAGTGATGTCTTCAAAGTGTATGATGTCTACAAAGTGTAGTGATGTCTACATAAAGTAGTGATGTCTTCAAAGTGTAGTGATGTCTTCATAAAGTAGTGATGTCTTCAAAGTGTAGTGATGTCTACAAAGTGTAGTGATGTCTACAAAGTGTAGTGATGTCTACATAAAGTAGTGATGTCTACAAAGTGTAGTGATGTCTACAAAGTGTAGTGATGTCTACATAAAGTAGTGATGTCTACAAAGTGTAGTGATGTCTTCAAAGTGTAGTGATGTCTACAAAGTGTAGTGATGTCTACATAAAGTAGTGATGTCTACAAAGTGTAGTGATGTCTACAAAGTGTAGTGATGTCTACATAAAGTAGTGATGTCTACAAAGTGTAGTGATCTACAAAGTGTAGTGATGTCTACATAAAGTAGTGATGTCTTCAAAGTGTAGTGATGTCTACAAAGTGTAGTGATGTCTACATAAAGTAGTGATGTCTACATAAAGTAGGGATGTCTACAAAGTGTAGTGATGTCAACATAAAGTAGTGATGTCTACAAAGTGTAGTGATGTCTACAAAGTGTAGTGATGTCTATATAAAGTAGTGATGTCTACAAAGTGTAGTGATGTCTACAAAGTGTAGTGATGTCTACATAAAGTAGTGATGTCTACAAAGTGTAGTGATGTCTACAAAGTGTAGTGATGTCTACATAAAGTAGTGATGTCTTCAAAGTGTAGTGATATCTACATAGTGTAGTGATGTCTACAAAGTGTAGTGATGTCTACATAAAGTAGTGATGTCTAGAAAGTGTAGTGATATCTACATAAAGTAGTGATGTCACAAAGTTTAGTGATGTCTACAAAGTGTAGTGATATCTACATAGTGTAGTGATGTCTACAAAGTGTAGTGATGTCTACATAAAGTAGTGATGTCTACAAAGTGTAGTGATGTCTACATAAAGTAGTGATGTCTACAAAGTGTAGTGATGTCTACAAAGTGTAGTAATGTCTACATAGTATAGTGATGTCTACATAAAGTAGTGATATCTACATAAAGTAGTGATGTCTACATAGTGTAGTGATGTCTACATAAAGTAGTGATGTCTACAAAGTGTAGTGATGTCTACATAAAGTAGTGATGTCTACAAAGTGTAGTGATATCTACAAAGTGTAGTGATGTCTTCAAAGTGTAGTGATTTCTACAAAGTGTAGTGATGTCTACAAAGTGTAGTGATGTCTTCAAAGTGTAGTGATGTCTTCATAAAGTAGTGATGTCTTCAAAGTGTAGTGATGTCTACAAAGTGTAGTGATATCTACAAAGTGTAGTGATGTCTACAAAGTGTAGTGATGTCTACAAAGTGTAGTGATGTCTACATAGTGTAGTGATGTCTACAAAGTGTAGTGATGTCTACAAAGTGTAGTGATGTCTACATAGTGTAGTGATGTCTACAAAGGATGACTGAACGCCATGCGACTTTGAGAACTATTGTTGAATACACTATCTATGAAAGATACTTACACTATGAAAGATACTTACACTATGAAAGATACTTACACTATGAATGATAGATCTAAAGTTTTTTGTGGAGTGTCTGGAAATTGTGGCAAGGTTGAATTAGTGGACTTGGAAGGGACACAATCCAATGACTTTTTAATTGCTCGCCCTACTTGCTTTGACCCTGACCTCTGCATTAAAACAAAATATGCTTACACGTGTTAAGTACTAACAGCAAATCAGAACGCTCTAAAATAAAGTTCTTTCAATATTCCAAAAGTCTAAAAAGACTTCAAATTTTAAAATATTTATTGCTGAACATGTAAATATTTATGCTCTTTAAAAGATCTAAAAGACTTACGTAGGATGTATGTTCCTTCATGTCATGATCGTTGCTATGGTTACCCGAGGTCTTCCCTCTCCAGAAACAGTCCTGGCATAAATTATAATTACAGCAGCGCCGACATTTGTAGCGGAAGCCAGCGATGGAAGTTTTCCGGCATGCCTCACACTGAACTGGATGGATGACTGAGACAGAGATAAAATAAGAGATACATTCTTCAAGGATCATTTTATTGTCACGACTGCTTCCCAGTTTCAACTAGAAAGAAGAATTAGCTCCCTTGGGGGAAGCAATGAGAAAAACATTCTTGTTCTCCGTGTGTGTGTGTGTGTGTGTGTGTGTTATGAGGTCATAGACTAGAAAGTACTTATTTCAATGTTCTCCGTGTGTGTGTGTTATGAAGTCATAGACTAGAAAGTACTTCTTTCAATGTTCTCCGTGTGTGTGTGTGTGTGTGTTATGAAGTCATAGACTAGAAAGTACTTATTTCAATGTTCTCCGTGTGTGTGTGTGTGTGTTATGAGGTCATAGACTAGAAAGTACTTATTTCAATGTTCTCCGTGTGTGTGTGTGTGTGTGTGTGTTATGAGGTCATAGACTAGAAAGTACTTATTTCAATGTTCATTGTAGACCCACTCTGTCACTTCCTACACATCGTGGCTTATGGGCTGCTGGAAACTCCTTTGCCCTCCCCACTAGCTTTCTCAAGTGTACTTAAGGAATTAGGCTAAAGGTCCTTGAGACCCTTGCCCAAAGGAAGGAATTTCTCCCAGTGGCAAGGAATGAAAGATTATCTTTTCACCGACCCTCAGTCCGAATAGGATCATATTTATTTAGAGTTCCACAGCCCGATTCCTCTTGCCCTGGCAAGGCTGGGGATCAAGCTCCACAAGGGAGTCCTTCATATTACTACAATATACCCCCATATTTTAGCGATGGACGGTTACTATCTTAGCGTGCGACAACGTGAGGAGGAGCTTGATGGGTGGGACAAAGGTTTGCGAGTTACTAGATACAGGACACACAAGGCGATGGTTTCCCTCCAATCGATTTCTCGCAATAAAAAATTCTTATTTCAAGCCTTTGTAGAAAACGATAGAGAGAGAGAGAGAGAGAGCGCGCAATCTGACAGTACTGATTGTTTTTGTTTAATGGTTTATACTAGTTTATAGTGACTGTTATACACTTGTAAATAGATGTGTGGGCGCCATTTAATTGAGTGATGTCTATTTTACAAAATTCTGTAAGTCAAATTAACACTTAACTTGACAGAGATTACTTCAATTTTTAATCTGACTTCACATTCACTTTTTTTTTTAAGTAAAAAATCTACATTTTCAAACGAAATGTGAAAAATAAACACATTCATTTTCTTTTATCAAAGGGGGATAACACAGAAATAATTATGTTGCTATTGAAGACTTACCATTTTCTACATGGGCCATTCTGTTAAGAGCAGGTAACCACATCAGACACTGACGACCTGGTATAGTCATCATTACTGACAGAAAGTCATTTACTGTAACTGGGTTCTAAAAAGACAAGGGAAGTAAAACTAAGATATAGGTATGCCTCGTCGCCTGCCAACTCAGTCAAACTAGAAGGATGGAATAAGAAATTTAAAAGCCTTTATTTCTAAAACATTGCCAACTTTGAGGAACCCAGGTAATCAACTAATTACTAAACTAACATTCCTTTCAGAAACAGAACATGGCGGTAGAACTCTTATGAATATTTTTAAAGATCTTTAAAAAAAAACAGCTTAAACTTAACTCAATAAGTAGCATTTATTTCCCTTTTCGGATACCAAACAAAGTAATAGATTACCAATAATTAATTAACAAATTGATTAATTTTTTCGATTCAATTATTGTTTGTCAGGTTCAGTAAATAATTATGTAAGGGTTCAACTTGATCCGAGAATGGGTGTGGTAGAAATTACGTGTGCAGTAATTGTACAAGACAGACAGACAGACTGATATAAGCTTTGCAAACATTGAATCTAATAAGGCTCTTCGTGAAGGCTATCTTCTCAACATAATGGGAAACTTTTCATATAGATATGTGTGTGTGTATATATATATATGTATGTATGTATATGTGTGTGTGTGTGTGTGCGCGTGCGTGCGCATGTGTGTGTGTGTGCGTGCGCGTATGTGTGTATTACTAGTTATCTTCTCACAAAAAGGAAAACTTGTATGTAACCTCGCAATCTTATGATAGTTTATTGGGCACCTCGCAATATTAACATTGAAATCTTTTATTGAAGGCCTCATAATATTATCATTGTAATCTTTTATTGGGGGAACTCGCATAATTAATACAAATACATCTGTAAAAATCAACCATGTTGACATACTGAATCAAAGAATGTTCTGGAAGCTTCTTCAGAGTAGCGGAATGACGTCCCCTCATAAACTGCAGCAGGCAGGAGCAACAGGTCACGAAGATACTCATCGAAGCGTGACCTGATCATGTGACCTGATGAATCTGATATCAGTGTAAATATATCTGGTGGGATTTAAAAAAAAAAAGTTTAATCGAATAATTGAAATCATTAAACAGGAACCTGATAGTTACAAAATTTTTGTTTAGAAACATTAATAATTTGATAAAAACAATTCGTTTTTTTTATTAATAGATAAAGAATCAGAATGTGTTTTTTTATATAACATTTTAATAACATTTTAAAATACTTATTATTTATTATGGGTGATAAAGATAAAGTGCATGTGTCCATTCCAATATAGCAGTATAAAAAGAAATCAAGAGCTGATCATGTGTCTGACCCAGTGTCCAGTAGAACTAAAAGTATTATCTTATCTTATCTTATATAATACAGATGTTACTTCAAAAAAGAAGATGATTACGTCCTACGTGTCATGCATTTAGTCATGCATATTAACCAATGACTTAAATTCTGCCAAGTCACTGGTTTTCCTGGCTAGCTTAGGCAACCCATTCCATGCTCAAATAGCACTAGGGAAGAAGGAGTATTTGTACAAATTTGTCCTAGCATATGGGACGAGGAATGTGCCTTTATCTTTATGACTTTCAGAGTATTTTATTATAATTTTGTTTTTGTATTTGAAGATTATGGTTCAGTGTTTTATGTATCTTTACTTTTGAGTCTTCTGTTCTGAAGGCTTTCTAAATTTAGTGATTTTACTAAAGGTGTTAGTCAAATGTGAATATTCGTTTGTTATGAATCTCACTGTTCTATTTTGTGTCTGTTCCAGTTTCTTAATGTTTTCTTGAGTTGAGGGGTCCCAAACGGAGGATGCATATTCTATTATTGGCCTAACCAAGGTTAAATAACATTTCAGTTATATGTTCTTATTTCATTTATAGAAATTTCTTTTCATAACCCTAATGCTTTGTTTGATTTTTTTTTTATAGTTTCATCAATATGTGGATTCCATGACAGTTTTTCATTTATTATAATACCTAGGTATTTTGCGTTTTTAGTCTGTGTTACTGGTTTGCCATGAATAAGATAAGTGGAATTAATTTGTTTTAAGTTTTTTTGTTACTCTTAACAACTGACATTTTTCTGGGTGGAAAGACTTGCTCCAATTTGATTCCCATTTCTGTAATTCATCTAATTCTCTTTGTAAAATATCTGTGTCTTGTGTTGTTTTTATTGTTCTATATATTATGCAATCATCTGCAAATAATCTGACTTTTGTTACTGAAGTAATGCAATTTGGTAAATCATTTATGTAAATTAAAAATAGTAGTGGACCTAAGACTGTTCCTTGAGTTTACTGTTATTGGTGTTGATTTAGAACCATTTATTATTACAGTTTGTTCTCTCCCTATCAGAAAATCCTTAATCCACTGATGCAATGGTCCATTAATGCCGAAATATTTTAATTTTTTAAGCAAACTATGGTGGTGAACTTTGTCAAAAGCCTTGGAAAAATCTAGTAAGATAGCATCTATTTCTCACTATTATGTAAACCTTTTGAAAAGTCATCAATTAGTCCTATTAGTTGTGTTTCACATGATCTATATTTCCTAAAGCCATGTTGTTATGGGGTGAGGACATTATGTTTGTCTAAGTGGTTTATGATGTTGCTACATAGTATGTGTTCTAGGATTTTACATGTGATGCTGGTAAGTGATACTGGTCTGTAGTTTCCTTGGTCAGATTTTTCTCCTTTTTTAAATAGGGGGGTGACATTAGCTTCTTTCCAGTCCTTTGGTACTCTGCCCTGATTAAGCGCTGCCTGAAAGAGTATTTTGAACACTGGGGCTAGCGCATTGCTTAGTTCTTTGAGTAATCTAGCTGGAATACCATCAGGTCCAGACGCTTTATTTGGTTTGGTGTTGGCTAATAGTTTTTGAATTCCATTTTCTTGTACTACTATATCTTCTATGTTGTCTACTTGGTTCAAATTAAGTAATATGTCTTTGTCTCCTGGGGCTGAGATTGCTGATGCAAAGTATTTGTTTAGGATGTTTGCTTTAGTTTCATTATCATTATGTATTATGTTATGTTCATCTTTTAATGGCGCTATGCCTGTTGTTTTCATTTTCTTAGACTTAATGTATGACCATAGGTTTTTGTTATCTTTAGATATTACATTGTTTATGTATTCACTCTGCAGCTGTCTGCTTACTTTTTGGGTTAGGTGTTTAATTTTTATATACTTTTTGTAAACTCTTTCTGCCTTAGTTTCTTTAAATTTTCTATATAGGTTTTCCTTCTGTTTACAAAGCTTCTTTAGTCTATTGTTAAACCAGCATTTATTTATTTTGTTTAATTTGTATTTAGTTGGTATATGATTTTCTATAATGCTTTTCAGATGATTTTTAATGAAATTCCAGAGGTCATCGACTGGTTGGTTAATGTCTTTTTCTAATAAGAATGTTTGTTGAAAGTTTAATGCAGCTTGATGTAGTTGTGTTAGGTTACATTTATTCCAGAGTAAGATTTTTCTTTTGGGTTTTGTATTGGCTACTGCTTTTATTTATTTATTTTTATGATTTCATGGTCTGATAGACCAGGGATAATATTATAATCAACTACTAATCCAGGTCTGTTGGTTAAGAAGAGATCTAATGTGTTGTTTAATCTATTATAAGCTAAGAACTGATCATTTCAATTTCTAGTGTCCATTAGAACTTATTGTAATATAGGTTAAGCCAAGAACTGATCATGTAACTGACTGGTGTCCACTAAAACTAACTATTAGAAACCCCTTTTTACTTACATCGTAGCTTGTCCACCAGTTTACCTGAAGACAGGTGAGAAAGCGCGACCTTCACAGCCAATGCACGTATATGTCCTGTAGATTCTCTGAGAGGGGCAGAAATAAAAAACGAACAAAATCAAGAAAACGTTCGTTTTGTATTTCAAACTAAACTCAAGATCTAATCAACTACATTATATAAATGTCTTCAACGCAGTTCGCATCCAGTCCAAATCTAATCAACTACATTAGATAAATGTCTTCAACGCAGTTCGCATCCAGTCCAAATCTAATCAACTACATTAGATAAATGTCTTCAACGCAGTTCGCATCCAGTCCAAATCTAATCAACTACATTAGATAAATGTCTTCAACACGCAGTTCGCATCCAGTCCAAATCTAATCAACTACATTATATAAATGTCTTCAACACGCAGTTCGCATCCAGTCCAAATCTAATCAACTACATTAGATAAATGTCTTCAACACGCAGTTCGCATCCAGTCCAAATCTAATCAACTACATTAGATAAATGTCTTCAACGCAGTTCGCATCCAGTCCAAATCTAATCAACTACATTATATAAATGTCTTCAACGCAGTTCTCATCCAGTCCAAATCTAATCAACTACATTATATAAATGTCTTCAACGCAGTTCGCATCCAGTCCAAATCTAATCAACTACATTAGATAAATGTCTTCAACGCAGTTCGCATCCAGTCCAAATCTAATCAACTACATTAGATAAATGTCTTCAACACGCAGTTCTCATCCAGTCCAAATCTAATCAACTACATTAGATAAATGTCTTCAACACGCAGTTCGCATCCAGTCCAAATCTAATCAACTACATTAGATAAATGTCTTCAACACGCAGTTCGCATCCAGTCCAAATCTAATCAACTACATTATATAAATGTCTTCAACGCAGTTCGCATCCAGTCCAAATCTAATCAACTACATTATATAAATGTCTTCAACGCAGTTCGCATCCAGTCCAAATCTAATCAACTACATTAGATAAAGGTCTTCAACGCAGTTCGCATCCAGTCCAAATCTAATCAACTACATTAGATAAATGTCTTCAACACGCAGTTCGCATCCAGTCCAAATCTAATCAACTACATTAGATAAATGTCTTCAACACGCAGTTCGCATCCAGTCCAAATCTAATCAACTACATTAGATAAATGTCTTCAACACGCAGTTCGCATCCAGTCCAAATCTAATCAACTACATTAGATAAATGTCTTCAACGCAGTTCGCATCCAGTCCAAATCTAATCAACTACATTAGATAAATGTCTTCAACGCAGTTCGCATCCAGTCCAAATCTAATCTATTATTTTAAATTATTTTTTTAGGCCCAATGTATAAGTTTAAAAGCTGACAACTTTATATGTAACGAATATAAGTAAGTAGACTATTGCAGGTATGATCAGAAGTATGCACCAGTTCAACAGACGTAGTAATTAACTGGTGTATGGTAGGTAGCATGTAAGCAGCTAAATTAGTGTAAAGTGAAATGAAGTATGTGGAATAGATGTTAATTCACTAATGAACAGGTCGGTGGAGGCCTACCACTAACGTGTAAACCAACAAGACTAAACGTGTATATAAAATTCTCATTAATCTTTGTTGCAAAAGATTGTTTAGCCTAAAGAAAGCATGAAGTCAAAGATCAAAACATCACTAGACTTAGCACTGTTGACAGCTACAAAACAATCACTAGACTTAGCACTGTTGACAGCTACAAAACAATCACTAGACTTAGCACTGTTGACAGCTACAAAACAATCACTAGACTTAGCACTGTTGACAGCTACAAAACAATCACTAGACTTAGCACTGTTGACAGCTACAAAACAATCACTAGACTTAGCACTGTTGACAGCTACAAAACATCACTAGACTTAGCACTGTTGACAGCTACAAAACATCACTAGACTTAGCACTGTTGACAGCTACAAAACAATCACTAGACTTAGCACTGTTGACAGCTACAAAACAATCACTAGACTTAGCACTGTTGACAGCTACAAAACAATCACTAGACTTAGCACTGTTGACAGCTACAAAAAATCACTAGACTTAGCACTGTTGACAGCTACAAAACAATCACTAGACTTAGCACTGTTGACAGCTACAAAACATCACTAGACTTAGCACTGTTGACAGCTACAAAACATCACTAGACTTAGCACTGTTGACAGCTACAAAACAATCACTAGACTTAGCACTGTTGACAGCTACAAAACAATCACTAGACTTAGCACTGTTGACAGCTACAAAACAATCACTAGACTTAGCACTGTTGACAGCTACAAAACAATCACTAGACTTAGCACTGTTGACAGCTACAAAACAATCACTAGACTTAGCACTGTTGACAGCTACAAAACAATCACTAGACTTAGCACTGTTGACAGCTACAAAACAATCACTAGACTTAGCACTGTTGACAGCTACAAAACAATCACTAGACTTAGCACTGTTGACAGCTACAAAACAATCACTAGACTTAGCACTGTTGACAGCTACAAAACAATCAAACTACATGGCCTGGATAATAAATAATAGTTCTGTTTGTTTTTAAAGGGCAGCAACTCTCTCTTCTAGGATACTATAATTATAATTTTAGATTGGCGGGAGGGGGCGAAGATGTCTTAATACTAAACAGTAGATAGTGTCTTAGAGTATAGGGCATCACATTACAATGAGAAATGCTGACAACTGAGAAGCTATTGGTCAATATGGCATCACAATACAATGAGAAATGCTGACAACTGAGAAGCTATTGGTCAATATGGCATCACAATACAATGAGAAATGCTGACAACTGAGAAGCTATTGGTCAATATGGCATCACATTACAATGAGAAATTGTTCCTAACTCTCAATAAAAATGGAATTAAACAATGAATGGTTATGGATACTTGGAGAACTTTTCCAAACGGGACATAGTCTTTAGTTTATAGTCAATTTTATCTACTTATTTATTGTGTAGCGGTTTCAACGGAGCAGTAGTAACCCTTAAAAGTAAAAAGCAAATTTATGGATTAAATGGGAGAAAGACAGAAAGTGAGAGAGAGAGTGTGTGTGTGTGTGTTAGAGAGAAAGAGAGAGATAGAGAGAGAGAGAGAGAGAGAGATTGGGAAGAGATTATGGATAAAGAGCTCTAGGAACTTGTCAACAGAAGAACAAATTAGGTCCCCTTTATTTCCTTATTCCAGTTTAAACGCTAACAAAATGTGTTTGATCCACTTCAGATTGCAACAAAATGTGTTTGATCCACTTCAGATTGTAACAAAATGTGTTTGATCCACTTCAGATTGCAACAAAATGTGTTTGATCCACTTCAGATTGCAACAAAATGTGTTTGATCCACTTCAGATTGCAACAAAATGTGTTTGATCCACTTCAGATTGCAACAAAATGTGTTTGATCCAATTCAGACTGTAACAAAATGTGTTTGATCCACTTCAGATTGCAACAAAATGTGTTTGATCCACTTCAGATTGCAACAAAATGTGTTTGATCCACTTCAGATTGTAACAAAATGTGTTTGATCCACTTCAGATTGCAACAAAATGTGTTTGATCCACTTCAGATTGCAACAAAATGTGTTTGATCCACTTCAGATTGCAACAAAATGTGTTTGATCCACTTCAGATTGCAACAAAATGTGTTTGATCCACTTCAGATTGCAACAAAATGTGTTTGATCCACTTCAGGTTGCAACAAAATGTGTTTGATCCACTTCAGATTGTAACAAAATGTGTTTGATCCACTTCAGGTTGCAACAAAATGTGTTTGATCCACTTCAGGTTGTAACAAAATGTGTTTGATCCACTTCAGATTGCAACAAAATGTGTTTGATCCACTTCAGATTGCAACAAAATGTGTTTGATCCACTTCAGATTGCAACAAAATGTGTTTGATCCACTTCAGATTGTAACAAAATGTGTTTGATCCACTTCAGATTGCAACAAAATGTGTTTGATCCACTTCAGATTGTAACAAAATGTGTTTGATCCACTTCAGATTGCAACAAAATGTGTTTGATCCACTTCAGATTGCAACAAAATGTGTTTGATCCACTTCAGATTGCAACAAAATGTGTTTGATCCACTTCAGATTGCAACAAAATGTGTTTGATCCACTTCAGATTGCAACAAAATGTGTTTGATCCACTTCAGATTGCAACAAAATGTGTTTGATCCACTTCAGATTGTAACAAAATGTGTTTGATCCACTTCAGGTTGCAACAAAATGTGTTTGATCCACTTCAGGTTGTAACAAAATGTGTTTGATCCACTTCAGATTGCAACAAAATGTGTTTGATCCACTTCAGATTGCAACAAAATGTGTTTGATCCACTTCAGATTGCAACAAAATGTGTTTGATCCACTTCAGATTGCAACAAAATGTGTTTGATCCACTTCAGATTGCAACAAAATGTGTTTGATCCACTTCAGATTGCAACAAAATGTGTTTGATCCACTTCAGATTGTAACAAAATGTGTTTGATCCACTTCAGGTTGCAACAAAATGTGTTTGATCCACTTCAGGTTGTAACAAAATGTGTTTGATCCACTTCAGATTGCAACAAAATGTGTTTGATCCACTTCAGATTGCAACAAAATGTGTTTGATCCACTTCAGATTGCAACAAAATGTGTTTGATCCACTTCAGATTGCAACAAAATGTGTTTGATCCACTTCAGATTGCAACAAAATGTGTTTGATCCACTTCAGATTGCAACAAAATGTGTTTGATCCACTTCAGATTGCAACAAAATGTGTTTGATCCACTTCAGATTGTAACAAAATGTGTTTGATCCACTTCAGATTGCAACAAAATGTGTTTGATCCACTTCAGATTGCAACAAAATGTGTTTGATCCACTTCAGATTGTAACAAAATGTGTTTGATCCACTTCAGATTGTAACAAAATGTGTTTGATCCACTTCAGATTGTAACAAAATGTGTTTGATCCACTTCAGATTGTAACAAAATGTGTTTGATCCACTTCAGATTGTAACAAAATGTGTTTGATCCACTTCAGATTGTAACAAAATGTGTTTGATCCACTTCAGATTGTAACAAAATGTGTTTGATCCACTTCAGATTGTAACAAAATGTGTTTGATCCACTTCAGATTGCAACAAAATGTGTTTGATCCACTTCAGATTGCAACAAAATGTGTTTGATCCACTTCAGATTGCAACAAAATGTGTTTGATCCACTTCAGATTGCAGTCAAACAAATTGATTGTACACAATTGTGCACCTAGCATGATCTGAATTTAATAATAGGTCGACATCTGTTTTCCGTTGCTAGGTAAACTAAGGTGGTTAACTCCGAACAGTTTTACCCCATAAAATTTAGCAAGGGCGATGCACTCGCATTAATTAACAATGAACCTAGCTTTATATATATATATATATATATTCCACTCTTAACTCTTACACAAACAAAATTTGTTTAACTCAGAAAAAAAAAAGGGGGGGGGGGGGAGGAAAGTAGCATTACACATTTCTGAAAGGTGTTTCTTCATTCATCTATAGGAAGTATTGGGTTCTTTGACATCTGATTCTAACCTGAGGTAGGCAATGATAATGCTGGTATTCTACAGTACACTTATTGAAACTTTTAGTTCTGATAATGCATTAGCTGTAGGAACTTTTTATTTATTATATCAGAATACCTCTCTCTGCTTTTATTTTATTTCATCCCCCTCACCCCCTTCTCTCTCTCTCTCTCTCTCTCTCTCTCTCTCTCGTCTGTAGGAAATTGATTTCCAGAGAGACCGGAAGTGCACATCCCACTTTCTAAATCTCTCTCGAATGTCTGAACTTCAAGACCTAGATTTTAATTCGTTCAAAATAAACAATCCTTGGACTTTGGACATTTTCTTTGGAAAATCTCCTGGAAAAAAAAGTGTTCAGTTTTTCTTCACAAAATAAAAAGTGTTATATGCTTTAAAAAAAAAAAAATTACATTTACACAAACTTTAGCACAATAGGAAAATCATATCTTGACTTGCATTGATTTTGGACATGGCCAGGTAAGTTTTTGAACCTTAATAAATGGCCAGTTAAGTTTTTGTACCGTAATAGTGGCCAGATAAGTATTCGTATTTCAACAGTGACCAGATAAATCTTTAAAATTTTAAGCTCAATTTCATTCTTAGAAAAAGGGGCCCCAGAAAGTTTAGGTCTAACATTTTATTTTATTATAGTCACTGCACGCAGACACAAATTCTGTGTAATGTTGGCTACGTGTGTTGTACAAATGCTGTGTAATGTTGGCTACGTGTGTTGTACAAATGCTGTGTAATGTTGGCTACGTGTGTTGTACACAATGTGCTCTGACCACAACCAGAAAACAAAGTAACGAATTCTTCAGGGAAGATAACACCACAAATTTGTTTTGTTTAGTTTAGCAGACTGATCTAATCTACCTAATAGCAGCTAGCTTATCAAACCTGTCATATGCCGACATCAGCCAATTTAAGGTCAGGCTGACACATCTGTCCACATGCACAGCCTGAGCCTGGGGCAGTCGCTTGTTCAGCTGCCCGAATGCTGTGTGCAGCACGGACTCGAGCCTAGGGGTGTCGATCTCGCTGTGTGGGTCCAGGGTGTGAAGTTGATTCTCCCTGAACGCTTCAATCATGTTCCAAATGTCAATCTGATAGACTGGAAATTGCAATAAATTAGTGTCACGTTAGTTAATAAAATTGCAATAAGTGGTTCTCACGTTAATTCAAAAGTTCCAATTTCTGTTCTCATCAAGCTCTAAGTTTTCTAAAATGAAAGGAAAATGTTCGCTCAAGGGAGCTGGTGATATAAAGATCATCTGTTGTAGTGATATGCACCTACATAAGCCTGAATAACATACTTTTGTCCCAAAAAAAAATATACAAGACAATACTGATTCTACCCAGCACAACCTGTTTGTTTTTTGAAATGCTGAAACAGTTGAAACATGACAAGAGAAACATTCTCCGAGATTTAGTGTGAGATCTTTTTGTCAATAAAACATTTAGTTTTTTTGGTCGCTGGAATTACAAAAAGTTTTTTTTTTAAATAAAGACAAGTCAGCAACGTCACATTCACACAGCGATTCACCTTCACCTTCACCTTCACCTCTCCTTGACTCTGTTGGACAGTTGGGGCACCAGAATTGATCTGTCGACAGTCTCCCTCCATTCCTCTCTGTCTTTTGACAGTCTCTTTCTTTCACATAGTCTGGTGTCCGACTTCTTGGAACTGTTCTATCATTGCGGGCCTTGTGATACGGCCGTACAGTCTTAGTTTGCGTTTTTTTTGACGATGGTCAGACGGTCATCTTTGGGCCCAATCGTGATCCTGTTTCGGATTTTCTCGTTTGTGATGCGGTATTTGTTGGTGATACACGGAATCCTTTGAAAGTATCTCGATTCCATGGCTAGAATCCTTCTCTCTAATTCTGCAGTTGAGTTCAACATTCACAAATGTACAGCAATGTCGCAGGGAGCGCATCAATCTGATTATTTTTTGGTACAAGTTTTTGTTTATATTTTTTTTTACATTGTCTTGAGCTTCAAGTGTTGCTAACTCTGCGATTCTGGCCACTAAGATTCAGGTCTGGTACGTTTGGCATGAAACGACAGCTTTGAGATATGTGAAACTATGTACAACGGACAGCGTTGAGATATGTGAAACTATGTACAATTGACAGCTTTGAGATATGTGAAAATATGTACAACGGACAGCTTTGAGATATATGAAACTATGTACAATTGACAGCTTTGAGATATGTGAAACTATGTACAATTGACAGCTTTGAGATATATGAAACTATGTACAGTGGACTGCTTTGAGATATGTGAAACTATGTACAATGGACAGCTTTGAGATATGTGAAACTATGTACAATGGACAGCTTTGA
This sequence comes from Biomphalaria glabrata, assembly GCF_947242115.1. Classification (NCBI taxonomy): domain Eukaryota; kingdom Metazoa; phylum Mollusca; class Gastropoda; family Planorbidae; genus Biomphalaria; species Biomphalaria glabrata. Next base: position 26,010,323 of record NC_074715.1, on the reverse strand, counting down.
GATATGTGAAACTATGTACAATGGACAGTTTTTCTTCTCCACTATTAAACCAACTGGCAATCTCTACTTAATCTTTGCTATTTCATGAGTTCCATTGAAACTATGTCTGCGGTGCACCAAATAATTGTTTTAATTGATTCTATTCTAATCGAAATAAACCTGTTAAAGTTGTGTAGAACATATCAGCTAGATCAGCAAGTCTAAGCTGTATTCATGCAAGCTGTATTCATGCAAGCTGTATTCATACAAGCTGTATTCATGCAAGCTGTATTCATGCAAGCTGTATTCATGCAAGCTGTATTCATGCAAGCTGTATTCATGCAAGCTGTATTCATACAAGCTGTATTCATGCAAGCTGTATTCATACAAGCTGTATTCATACAAGCTGTATTCATGCAAGCTGTATTCATACAAGCTGTATTCATACAAGCTGTATTCATGCAAGCTGTATTCATACAAGCTGTATTCATACAAGCTGTATTCATGCAAGCTGTATTCATGCAAGCTGTATTCATGCAAGCTGTATTCATACAAGCTGTATTCATACAAGCTGTATTCATGCAAGCTGTATTCATGCAAGCTGTATTCATGCAAGCTGTATTCATACAAGCTGTATTCATACAAGCTGTATTCATGCAAGCTGTATTCATACAAGCTGTATTCATACAAGCTGTATTCATACAAGCTGTATTCATGCAAGCTGTATTCATGCAAGCTGTATTCATACAAGCTGTATTCATGCAAGCTGTATTCATACAAGCTGTATTCATACAAGCTGTATTCATGCAAGCTGTATTCATGCAAGCTGTATTCATACAAGCTGTATTCATACAAGCTGTATTCATGCAAGCTGTATTCATACAAGCTGTATTCATACAAGCTGTATTCATACAAGCTGTATTCATGCAAGCTGTATTCATGCAAGCTGTATTCATACAAGCTGTATTCATGCAAGCTGTATTCATGCAAGCTGTATTCATGCAAGCTGTATTCATGCAAGCTGTATTCATGCAAGCTGTATTCATACAAGCTGTATTCATACAAGCTGTATTCATGCAAGCTGTATTCATACAAGCTGTATTCATACAAGCTGTATTCATACAAGCTGTATTCATGCAAGCTGTATTCATACAAGCTGTATTCATGCAAGCTGTATTCATGCAAGCTGTATTCATGCAAGCTGTATTCATGCAAGCTGTATTCATACAAGCTGTATTCATACAAGCTGTATTCATGCAAGCTGTATTCATACAAGCTGTATTCATACAAGCTGTATTCATACAAGCTGTATTCATGCAAGCTGTATTCATGCAAGCTGTATTCATACAAGCTGTATTCATGCAAGCTGTATTCATGCAAGCTGTATTCATGCAAGCTGTATTCATGCAAGCTGTATTCATGCAAGCTGTATTCATACAAGCTGTATTCATGCAAGCTGTATTCATGCAAGCTGTATTCATGCAAGCTGTATTCAGTGCTCTTGGGCGACTGGTATTTGTGACGACACGAGGGTTCAAGGTACGCAACCCATTAGCTATCCTATCCTATTGTTCCTTTGGAAAAAGGTACGCAACCCATTAGCTGTCCTATCCTATTGTTCCTTTGGAAAAAGGTACGCAACCCATTAGCTGTCCTATCCTATTGTTCCTTTGGAAAAAGGTACGCAACCCATTAGCTGTCCTATCCTATTGTTCCTTTGGAAAAAGGTACGCAACCCATTAGCTGTCCTATCCTATTGTTCCTTTGGAAAAAGGTACGCAACCCATTAGCTGTCCTATCCTATTGTTCCTTTGGAAAAAGGTACGCAACCCATTAGCTGTCCTATCCTATTGTTCCTTTGGAAAAAGGTACGCAACCCATTAGCTGTCCTATCCTATTGTTCCTTTGGAAAAAGGTACGCAACCCATTAGCTGTCCTATCCTATTGTTCCTTTGGAAAAAGGTACGCAACCCATTAGCTGTCCTATCCTATTGTTCCTTTGGAAAAAGGTACGCAACCCATTAGCTGTCCTATCCTATTGTTCCTTTGGAAAAAGGTACGCAACCCATTAGCTGTCCTATCCTATTGTTCCTTTGGAAAAAGGTACGCAACCCATTAGCTGTCCTATCCTATTGTTCCTTTGGAAAAAGGTACGCAACCCATTAGCTGTCCTATCCTATTGTTCCTTTGGAAAAAGGTACGCAACCCATTAGCTGTCCTATCCTATTGTTCCTTTGGAAAAAGGTACGCAACCCATTAGCTGTCCTATCCTATTGTTCCTTTGGAAAAAGGTACGCAACCCATTAGCTGTCCTATCCTATTGTTCCTTTGGAAAAAGGTACGCAACCCATTAGCTGTCCTATCCTATTGTTCCTTTGGAAAAAGGTACGCAACCCATTAGCTGTCCTATCCTATTGTTCCTTTGGAAAAAGGTACGCAACCCATTAGCTGTCCTATCCTATTGTTCCTTTGGAAAAAGGTACGCAACCCATTAGCTGTCCTATCCTATTGTTCCTTTGGAAAAAGGTACGCAACCCATTAGCTGTCCTATCCTATTGTTCCTTTGGAAGTTTTGAGTGTGGGTATGAACATATTTTTGGAACCTATTGCGACCTGTTACATCTAGTATGTTGAATAAACAGTTGATTTAGCAAACATAAATGGGAACAATCGCACCTGGTCCACTCTGACTCCACACGCACCTGGCCAGCATGACCTGATTGATACTTGAGGTGCTTAAGTCTGCCAACAATCTCTTCGTCACAAGTCGATAATAACAGGCGATTGAATAGATTTAAAAATGAAATGAGTTTTATAACCTAATGGTTGAGTTAGAGACAAAGGTGTCTGGAGATGTTGCTCCAGCTATTACCCAACATACACTTTTGTATAAACGTTTGAGATTCTCGTTTTGGAACACAATACCCTAAATCTTGAGGACAAATATTGTGAGGCTTTCATTAATAGTATCGGGATAAAGAACAAAGAAATTTAAAAGTGAACTTACGGTGAGTCTGTTTCTGGATAAATCTCAACTTGCAAGCCGTTCTGTACGTGGCAAAAATTATGACATCATAGTTCTGGGCTCCTTTGAAATAATATTTTAAAAAACAACATGAATCAAAGTTGTGTACAAGAGTGTGAGTTGGTTTGGTGCCTATGCATGTACTTATGTATGTATATATGAAATTTCTATATGTATATGTGTGTTTGTATGTATTTATGTATTTTATATATTTGTTTTTAGGTATATGTTTGATTGTATATATTTTTCTTTATGTTTTTGTTCGTATGAATGTATTAATGAATGGTTTGTTTCTACGAATGTATGTTTGAATTTTAGAGCATTATGTATGTAATGCATGTATGCAGTTCGTATGAATGTATTATATATTAGGTATGTATGAATGACTATTGAAAGTTGTCTAGATAAATAACTTACTCATTTCAGACATAAGCTGACGTAATTGTGCCTTTGCTTTAGGAACTGTGCACGTCATTTCCACAGACATGCTGATACCCGCGTCATCTTCAGTCAGATAGCCTGCAGCCAGATACCAAGAAAACAAAAAGCTCAATTTCCAAATGTAAACAAAATGTAATAGTTTTAAGATGCGTTTTTGTCCCTGTTCAATGAATTGTGTTTGAAAAAGTCGGAGTCATTAATGAGTTCTAAATTCTCAGACTATAAAGATGTAGATGTAATATAAAGATGTAGATGTAATATAAAGATGTAGATTAAATTGTTGAAACAAGAAAGTCAACAAATCTTCAAGATCACTAGGGCAGACGTTCAGTTCAGAGAAAAAAAAAACTGGAACTCATTACATTATAATGAATACGTCTCATTCCTAGTGTCATATCTTATACATCAAATGTATTGAATACAAAGACGTCTAATGACAGGGTGTAAGATAGAATACAAGGACGTCTAATGGCAGGGTGTAAGATCGAATACTATGACGTCTAATGGCAGGGTGTAAGATCGAATACTATGACGTCTAATGGCAGGGTGTAAGATAGAATACTATGACGTCTAATGGCAGGGTGTAAGATAGAATACTATGACGTCTAATGGCAGGGTGTAAGATCGAATACTATGACGTCTAATGGCAGGGTGTAAGATAGAATACTATGACGTCTAATGGCAGGGTGTAAGATAGAATACTATGACGTCTAATGGCAGGGTGTAAGATCGAATACAAAGACGTCTAATGAAAGGGTGTGAGATCGAATACAAAGACGTCTAATGACAGGGTGTGATATTTAATACTAAGACGTCTAATGACAGGGTGTGGTATGGAATTCAAAGATGTCTGTTTATAATGTGTCATATGGAATTCAAAAACACCAAGTTATAGGGAATGTAATCTGTTGTTTGTTTGTTTGTTTGTTTGTTTGTTTGTTTCCGCAATGGTGATTTTTTTTTCTTTTTAATCTCACATTTATATATTTATATTATTAGAAAGCATAATTGGTATGAAACAGGATTGAGGATTGATAGATTGTGGTCTAACAGGAAGATGCCCCTGGAGCTAAAGAAAAACTTTGTTCAGAGATAACACTGTCTGTCTAGCTTTCAATATACCGAACTAATAATAGCATATACATGTAAGTGGGGGAAGATAAGACACCATGTCCAGTAGAAAAAGGTCAGTGTGATACTAATTATGCCCGTGGTAGAAAGACCTGTAAGATTAGATACATTAAGCTGACCCTTAGTGCTGATGATTCCAGTCTGTGTCCAATTTCGGACAAAAGGATTTAATATTGTGTAATCCGAAACCTACTTTCAAGAAAGGTTCCTACTATTTCTAGATGAAGTGCACAGTTACGCCCCTGGTTACTGGTCAGTGTGGTTGGTTTGAATATTAAGTGCCACCCCAATAAAACCCACGGCTTTCCGACACTGACTGCCAAGCGGAGCTAAGTTCTCTTCTACCCACTGGTGTGTCCGAACAACAGAACAGTAAGAAGGGACGGAAGTCAGCCCAAGGGCGCCCTCGCGCCTGCCTGCTGGTGAGGACTCGTTCTCCGCAACTAATGAATAAAACATTGGACAGCTGTGAGGGCAAAGTGAAAGTTGCTTTAATATGGCACGGTTTATAAGAGAGAGAGAGGGGGATGGAGGGAGAGAGAGAGTAGAAAAAAAGAGAGGTCGAAAGAACAAAAGAGAGAAATAATAAGACAGAGAGCAAAAGAGAGAGAGAGAGAATAAAAGAGAAAAAAAAAGAGAGGATGAGAAATGAATAGAAAGTAAGGCAGATTAAGAGAGGATGAGAAATGAATAGAAAGTAAGGCAGATTAAGAGAGAAAAGGAGTGAGAGAGAAAGTGGGAGAAAGGGACAGAAATATATAGAGAGGAGAGTTCTGGAGAAGGTAAGAGATAGTAGAGAAATAAAAAAGACAAGAAAGAGAGTATGAGATGAAGAGTAGAAGGAGAGTTGAAGAGAAAAGTGAAAAAGAGAAAAAGAGAAGAGAAAGATGAAGCCAGAACGAGAGAGGTGACAAAACCATTTAGAGAGATGGGGGGGGGGGGGGGAGAGGAAAGAAAAAAAAAAGACTCAACAAGAGATGAAGATAGTTACTAGGTTTAAGAAAGTTTGAAGGCTCGGTAGGAGAAATGAATGAGTCTACTAGTCATACACATATGTAGTACGATGTGCGACTGAGAGAAGGGGAAGGGGGGTAGAGTATAATTTATGTAACTCTCTATTGGTTCTTTTAGATCAGACCTTGTTTAGGGTTTAGACATTGTAACAATTAGACATTGTAACAATTAGACATTGTAACAATTACACATTGTAACAATTACACATTGTAACAATTACACATTGTAACACTTACACATTGTAACAATTGCACATTGTAACACTTACACATTGTAACAATTGAACATTGTAAGAATGACACATTGTAACAATTACTGATTGTAACAATCAGACAATGAAAAGACAGAGATCGAGATGAGCTCTAGAAGGTAAACAGTGAGTCATGGAGAGACATCATACAATATTTCGCCTCTCGAGAATGGGAGATGATCCTTCGGAGATAACTTTATACAAACATGTGTATGCCTTGAGTTAGAACACTTGTACCCCTTTTTCCTCTCGATTATTTAGCAGACGTTAATTTTATTTTATAGTGAAAATTTTGTTTATGGCACAATTATTGTGAAATCTACACTTTTCAATTACAAATGATCAATTTTAGATGTGTCTCGCTATATGATAGATTTCTATTTTATTTTGTGGATTGTTCTCTCTCTTGTTTGTGGCACTCATTCTCTGCCCACACCCTCACATTTCGTTTTGCACTACACCCCTCCAGCTTGAGGCACCCTGGAGACGCCACCGATTGATTGATTCTCTGAGCTATTTACGTTGTCTCTCTCGTCCATAGTGAGTGGGGGGAGGGGGTTGGGTCGAGAGAAGAAAAAAAAAAGATCTTGTGTTGGACACGTGACTTTATCTTCTGCTTTGATCTAAAAATAGTTGAAGATTCACTAAAATATTTTTATTTCGTCTGATTTGAACATTTTGTCGACTATCCCAGAGCATAACTTTGTCTCTCAAGGTTTTCTTTTTAGTCTCCCTTTGAGAAAAAAAGTACGTTATCCCCTCCCCCCCCCCCCCCACTCCCCAATTAGCAACTATTTAGAAAAGTCCGGGGCGATACCCCGATGCCAAGCGATTGCTGTCTGAGCTGCAGAAATACATTCTACTAGCGTCTGCAGCCTAAGACCGAGAATGACTTGAAAACTTTAAGAAGATAATTGAAGTCTTAGCCTAGTCATATGATCTACTAAACACTTTCATTCCAACAGTACAACTCAGGCACACATCAAGTCTATAAAACACACACATACATAACGTATTTACACCTTACACACAAACACCCACACAGCTATACAATCGATTCAAAAATAGAAATAGAAATAAATTTCAATTTCTAAATGAAAGAAACAAACAGCGATCTGTGTCGGCAAGGGAGCTGACATCTTAGTGGTGTGCGATTCCGTGGCAAATACAAAGCCCACGCGACGTCTTAAGTAAACCCACATGCAGCCCACGCCTATGTGCCAGACAGGATGCTAATCACCGTCCTTCCCATGAGCATATCAAAACTGACTTTTGCTGTGGAGTTCTTTCTACTGTCAACTTCCAGAGATAAACACCAGATGCTTGATGTTTCTCTTTTCTAGTCTCATGTTATCTTTGGCAGAGTCGGACTTTGTTCTCTTGTGGAGTTTATTGTTTTTGTTGTTGGGAGTGAATCGAATGGCTACTTACTTGTTTCCTGAGTTGGCTTTGGGTATATGTGTATTCATGTGTGTGTGTGTGAGAGAGAGAGAGAGAGAGAGGGAAAGGGGGGGGGGACAAAGAAAGGGAAATAATCAATCAGCTTTAAGGTTGTTAAGAAAATATGTTAGCGTTGTTTTTAAGATCTACTTTTTTGCATTGCTCGTACTTTGTAGTCCACTTATTGGCTCCCTTAGTTGTGTCAACAGAGTTATCGTTAATGGGTCAACATGTTTCATGATTTGAAATGGAATCGGCCAGTCATTAGATGATGTGGAGTATATGAAGATATTTATATAATATGTAATATGGGCAATTAGCACAGATCTAATGGATGTTTTTTACCGAGCCACTGGTCCACCTCATGGCATAAGAGCTTGTGAACAAGTTACTGTTGCTAGGTTGTGGTTCATGTATAAAAACATTAAAGAAACATTCGCTTTCCTTTTATGCAGATGTTTTGCTCTAAAAATGAAATATCTTTGAAACATTACGAAACAGAACTGAATATTGTTTCATGTCTTTTCATTGCCATTAATTGATAAAAACCTAAATTCGTATAATTTCATTGATAAGCTTGGTGACGTTTTGCTGCATGGCTAAATGTGTACTCAACTTGGCAACAAAAGAATTACTTTCAGACTTTCACAAAATGTCATTAACTCTTAGTCTAGCTAGCTTGGATGCAAGGCCCTTAAATTTTTGTAATTTTTATATGCACATAAAATTTTAGTATTCAATGCAGAATGTCAAAAAAGAATTTGTGATCGCAAGTTTCAGAAGACAGTCGTGAGTGTTAGATGAAAAAGTTGTTTAAAAATTCTTTCATTGTGTGTCGGTGGTGCGTAATTCTATTTTTCTTGCACCAATTAGTTGTGTGTGCTGAATCTTAGAACGCACCTAGTTACTGTATTGATTTTTGTTTATTGGGCCTCTTTCTCAACATGATGGGGGGGGGGGGGGAGGGGGGCTCTGTAATGCTTACTTATTGACTGAAAAGTATGATTTATCTACCGATAGTTCTCGTAGCGAAAAATCACTTTTCACATCTAATTAACTCCCTTTACATGTTTTACTTTTCAGTGTAGTATATTGAATCTTTGAGTAAGTAAACTTGACGCGTACACAATGTGACAGATACACACAATCTGACGCACAATCTAACACACATTGCGACAAACAGTGCTTTTAAGATAGTTCGGAAACAAGAGAAAGATTTCCCAACATTTTGATATGCAAGTGACAATTTTTGACATCTCTTTCAATTCTGCGAGTACCCTATTTACGTTTCGGAGTTTGGAGAAAGTATTTAGAATTTCGGGGAAACTTTATTATTTATATCGCGTTTGACAGTACATACAGCAGCTGGCCAGACGTTTTGAACTGACCGGGTTGTTAGGTCACACTGTGCCTGTGTAAGAATGTGTTTATTGTTAGACTAAAAAGTATCGAAGACGTTAAAATGATATTGATGTAGACAAATATATTTTAGAAATATTTAGAAAAAGATGAAGAGGGTTGAAGAAAAGTCTAGCATTGATGTAAACAATCCAGAAATGTTTTTGTACAATACTATTTAAGGGATGTAACACTAACTTTCGTCACTGTGCTGTATTTATTCATTAATAATATTAGATGTCAGTCAAGTTAGTGTTCTTTTTGTACAAGGGGTTTAGGTGAATGGGACTTTTTCCATTGCTGGATTACTTGTTTTATGGAATAGAGTTTGAAAGCATTAATCTCAAGGAAAGACTACACTCTGTTTCTTCTGTGTACCCAAATAGAGGCACATCCGAACTTGCATATGTCAATGTACCATGGGAAGAGAATACTTCTCTCCTAAGCTAGTCCTGATACTTTTCATTCTCAAACTAGCAGGAATGCCATTTGGTTGAGTTGATTATTTTTGTTTGTTTTTTAATTGTTCATCAAAGTTTACACTGGAACAAACAAAATATGCGCAGAAATTGCTGAGAAAATGCAGTAGACATATGTGTGTGTGTGTGTGTGTTTTATCATGTTTTTAAGAGCGTTAAATATGTGTATATTTGTCTGTGTGAGTGTGTGCGTATGTATGTATTAGTGTGTCTGAGTGTGTTTCTGTGTTTCTCTTAGCTTAGCCTGCTTCTGTGTTTCTCTTAGCTTAGCCTGCTTCTCTGGTGCAATCTCTTGGGTTCAATGAAATAACTGACTCTAAAAACCCACACACGTTCATGCGCGCAAAGGGATACATGAAAAAGGGGGATGGGGCGAGAGTAGGAACCTCGTTGCTGTAAATGTCAGGCCTTGCTTTCAAACAGATGACCCTCCAGGCCATGTTGATCAAATTGTGGACATGGGGAAGAAGCGCCCCGTGGCGGGGCGTGAAAGAAAAACATCGTGAGGGGAAACAGGATTGGAGAGCTAAGATTGGATTTGTCAATGAAGAGATGTGCAATGATCTAAAGAGCAGCTTCCCAAGTTCTCAGCCTTCCGCAGCGACGCCCCTGGAACTGATGTTCACATATCTATGATTATATAGATGCGCACTTATAATAATAATGATAATTTTTAGTATCCCTAAGGAAATTTGTCTTACAATGTGTGCATTACACCAAACAAAACAAAACACTGTAACTATAGAAAAGCAAACTATACATTCACACCAGACTCACTCAAAATGTTTAGACCAAATAGTTGAATAGTATTTAATGATTAGATCGTCATGGGATAACAAGAGTTGTTGTGTATGTTTGTCTTTGCTATCGGTGTCTTGTGATGTTACCATCACACTAAAGAGATACATCTTGCTATCGGTGTCTTGTGATGTTACCATCACACTAAAGAGATACATCTTGCTATCGGTGTCTTGTGATGTTACCATCACACTAAAGAGATACATCTTGCTATCGGTGTCTTGTGATGTTACCATCACACTAAAGAGATACATCTTGCTATCGGTGTCTTGTGATGTTACCATCACACTAAAGAGATACATCTTGCTATCGGTGTCTTGTGATGTTACCATCACACTAAAGAGATACATCTTGCTATCGGTGTCTTGTGATGTTACCATCACACTAAAGAGATACATCTTTTTAGCATTTTTTATGAATGCTGACCAAATGTGATTTGTTTTTCGCCAATGACCTTAAAGCTGCATTCAGGATTTTATGAAGTTTTTAATGTTCAGATTGCCATACCAAGCAGTGATATTAAAACTTAAAATGTTGCAGATGTGAGCATGATAAAGCATCGCATTGGCCTTTTCGCTAACCTTAAATGAGGACATTTTTCTAAGTAATCGTAATCATTAATGCGATTTTTTGCTGATATAATCAGTATTTGCAGTAAAATTAAATTTATTGCATGACACAATATTGCCGTATTAACAGTTTGCAGTATTTCAATGTTCTGTATAGAAACAATGTTATATAAAACTTCCGGCTATATGTATATAAGTCTTAAACAGGGAAGTTTCTCCAAGACTAGACACACAGGGGAGGCAATTTAATTAGTTTTGTTTGTCGTGAAACGTTTTTATTTTCAAACTTCTTACCTCTCGCTGACAACAATCAATGATTGACACTCTTTCCCAAGAGTTATCCAATTTTAAATCTAGTGCCATATAATTGTATAGGCTGGAAAAACAATTTGCTTTTAGATGTCATCTTAAGATTTATAACACTCCAAGAGTTTAGTTTTATAACACTTCAAGAGTTTAGTTTTATAACACTTCAAGAGTTTAGTTTTATAACACTTCAAGAGTTTAGTTTTATAACACTTCAAGAGTTTAGTTTTATAACACTTCAAGAGTTTAGTTTTATAACACTTCAAGAGTTTAGTTTTATAACACTTCAAGAGTTTAGTTTTATAACACTTCAAGAGTTTAGTTTTATAACACTTCAAGAGTTTAGTTTTATAACACTTCAAGAGTTTAGTTTTTCGTTTTTGGCTGAAAACTTAAAAATAGTTAAATTGTTAGTGTATCCGGCGTACAGAATAAACGCTGTGTTGGTAAGTGATTAGTTGGAAGGGTCTAGACTCTAGAATGTGAACTAGAATATGAACTATAATATGAACTATAATATGAATTAGAATATGAACTATAATATGACTTATAATATGAATTAGAATGTGAACTAGAATGTGAACTATAATATGAATTAGAATATGAACTATAATATGAACTATAATATGAATTAGAATGTGAACTAGAATGTGAACTACAGAACCAAATTGTCTAAAGCTCTATCGTTTGTATCCCAAAATGTTTTCGTAGTGAGATATGCATGATGTTCACTTTCGTACTGAGCTATGCATGATGTTCACTTTCGTATTGATCTATGCATGATGTTCACTTTCGTATTGATCTATGCATGATGTTCACTTTCGTACTGATCTATGCATGATGTTCACTTTCGTATTGATCTATGCATGATGTTCACTTTCGTATTGATCTATGCATGATGTTCACTTTCGTATTGATCTATGCATGATGTTCACTTTCGTAGTGAGCTGTGCATGATGTTCACTTTCGTATTGAGCTGTGCATGATGTTCACTTTCGTATTGATCTATGCATGATGTTCACTTTCGTAGTGAGCTGTGCATGATGTTCACTTTCGTATTGATCTATGCATGATGTTCACTTTCGTAGTGAGCTGTGCATGATGTTCACTTTCGTACTGAGCTGTGCATGATGTTCACTTTCGTACTGAGCTGCGCATGATGTTCACTTTCGTACTGAGCTGTGCATGATGTTCACTTTCGTATTGAGCGGTGCATGATGTTCACTTTCGTAGTGAGCTGCGCATGATGTTCACTTTCGTACTGAGCTGCGCATGATGTTCACTTTCGTACTGAGCTGCGTATGATGTTCACTTTCGTACTGAGCGGTGCATGATGTTCACTTTCGTACTGAGCTGTGCATGATGTTCACTTTCGTACTGAGCTGTGCATGATGTTCACTTTCGTACTGAGCTGTGCATGATGTTCACTTTCGTAGTGAGCTGCGCATGATGTTCACTTTCGTACTGAGCTGTGCATGATGTTCACTTTCGTACTGAGCTGTGCATGATGTTCACTTTCGTACTGAGCTGTGCATGATGTTCACTTTCGTATTGAGCTGTGCATGATGTTCACTTTCGTACTGAGCTGTGCATGATGTTCACTTTCGTACTGAGCTGTGCATGATGTTCACTTTCGTATTGAGCTGTGCATGATGTTCACTTTCGTATTGAGCTGTGCATGATGTTCACTTTCGTACTGAGCTGTGCATGATGTTCACTTTCGTATTGAGCTGTGCATGATGTTCACTTTCGTATTGATCTATGCATGATGTTCACTTTCGTATTGAGCGGTGCATGATGTTCACTTTCGTACTGAGCTGTGCATGATGTTCACTTTCGTACTGAGCTGTGCATGATGTTCACTTTCGTACTGAGCGGTGCATGATGTTCACTTTCACTCTACAATGTCTTCTGTATTTTTAAATAATGTGAAACTGAGTTGGTCTAATAAGCGAGAGTTGATACAAATATCAATTTCTAAGCATGGATTTTATAAATGATTGAAACTTCTAGCTCAAGTCTTTATTAACAGCTGTGACGATGAATCGAGCGTCTAGTTCAGCGTGAAAATATCCAATAAACAAAAAAACAAAATGTAGAAAAATTTTTTTAAAAAATTATCTTAAGGGGAGGAATTTTTTTTTTGAAATTATCTAAAGGGGAGGAATTCCGTCCTTAAAACTGTATCAAACAATGTACATGTTATTTCCCTTATTTGATATCAATCAAAATAATTAATTATCAAAAATTTATTGACTAATTGAGTATTTTTGTTTATCGATTCATGTTTTGATAGGTACAATAAATCATTATTTAAAGTATCGACTTGATCGGAGAATGCGTGGGGGAGAAATAGCTGTAACAAATATTTGAGGGGACTAAACACAACACATTTAGCCACATATGTAAATACTGAAGTATTAGTGTTGCTGTTAAACAAAATAATTAATTACCAGTAATTAATTGGTAACTTTTTAATTGATTATGTTAATGAATAATTGTGCGACGTTTCAACTTGATCCGAGAATGGGTGTGGGAGAAATAACGTGCACTGTACACACTATTTATAAGACAGACACAGTTGATATAAGTTTTGTACAATTGAAATGTGACGTGAAATTGTTCAATTGGCTCTAGCAAGGTACATAATGATATTAAAGTACAATAAAAGTATGATGCATGTAAAGCAATCCGAGTGACCTACTCCTACGCTTGAGAATTACCTCGATCCTGAAGCTCTTTGTTGATGTCACTTATGACGTTAGCGAACCTGTACTGGTTCACAGACAACGTCTCCATTGGGAGGTCGAAGGTCAAGGCAGCAACCACACAAAGCTGACGACCAAGGTTCAGGCCCTGCGCTAACTCGGGGATGGCTCACGTCTTGCGGAAACTGCCCTGAACATGGTCATGATTCCAGTCCACTAGTGTGTGATATGTGGCTAGTCAATGATTCCAGTCCACTAGTGTGTGATATGTGGCTAGTCAATGATTCCAGTCCACTAGTGTGTGATATGTGGCTAGTCAATGATTCCAGTCCACTAGTGTGTGATATGTGGCTAGTCAATGATTCCAGTCCACTAGTGTGTGATATGTGGCTAGTCAATGATTCCAGTCCACTAGTGTGTGATATGTGGCTAGTCAATGATTCCAGTCCACTAGTGTGTGATATGTGGCTAGTCAATGATTCCAGTCCACTAGTGTGTGATATGTGGCTAGTCAAGGATTCCCGTCCACTAGTGAGTGATATGTGGCTAGTCAATGATTCCCGTCCACTAGTGAGTGATATGTGGCTAGTCAATGATTCCCGTCCACTAGTGAGTGATATGTGGCTAGTCAATGCCACATGCTCCTAGTAGAATTAATTGGCGTTAATCTGCAAAATAATGAAACATAACTTTGAGAAAGTGAAATAAAATAGTTTAATAGCTTTAGATTAGTTTCAAAACGTACTGTAAATACACTTTTCCCCACCATAGAAATAAATCAGTTTATAAAACAAACAAAAAAACAAAATAAACTTTACATTCTGAAATACAATATGCTTAGAAAACTGTACACAGCAAAAATATCTGAGCAATAGGAAGTTCTGTTAATCTTAGAATTAAACTTTTAGACTCCTACTGATGGGATGAAACTTTCTTATATACGTCTAGTGAATTTAGGCAATTGTTAAAACAACAACCAACAACATGCTCATGCTTTTACCCAGTTGTGTTTTATTGAGGGGAACACGAACATGCTCCATGTTGTAACGAGTCGAGTCTGAGACTAAAACTCAATACTGAGCCAGTTTGATATTGACCAAGAAGTAGTCGAGAGGAAAACTTCCAAATTAAAAACAACCAACGTGTCACAGTGTGTGCTCTCCTGTTGGCGAATCTAACTGGGTCTTTATTTTGGAATTCCCATAAACTTGTAAAGTCATCATAGATCTCAATTAAACAAAGGGAAATAATTAAACTTTACCACTTTTTAAATTATCTCCCTTAGCGTTCTGGAGAAGAAAGAAAATCAGAAAATGTATGTCCCAATTTGTTTTCAGAGCCGGAAAGGATTATTATTATTATTATAGCTTTTATATAGCGCTACTTTCATGCTTATAGCATACTCTGAGCGCTTTTGGTCCAATCTCATTTGTGGACAAGTAGGGGGTAGGGGGTATCTAGGAGTTGGTTTTCCGTGCTGCCTTTAGGCGCTCAGTAAACACAACTCTGCCCGAGTCGGGTGTCGAACCTCGAGCCCCCTTCTAGGTAGCCAAGGATTATATATATATTATATATATATACACACACACACTCTCTCTCTCTCACACACACACATACATACATACATGCATGCATGCATACATACATACATACATACATACATACATACATACATACATACATACATACATACATGCATACATACATACATACATACATACATACATACATACATACATACATACATAAATACATACATACATAAATACATACATACATACATACATACATACATACATACATACATACATAAATACATACATACATACATACATAAATACATACATACATAAATACATAAATACATACATACATGCATGCATGTATACATACATACATAAATACATACATACATACATACATACATACATAAATACATACATACATACATACATACATACATACATGCATGCATACATACATACATACATACATACATACATACATACATACATACATACATACATACATACATACATACACACATACATACATACATACATACATACATACATACATACATACATACACACATACATACATACATACATACATACACACACGAATGCATATATATATTTAGGGAGAGGGGTGGGGCGCGATCTTTAACCGCATTATTATGTAGAATACTTTCTTGAATCTAAGCAACATTTTTATCTCTTACTAATCATTCAGAATAGTAAAAGGACATTTCCCCCTGCATTGAATTAAAGTATCTCTCACTGTGTACAGACATTTTAGATTATATATTCTATAAATGGTGGATTTAAACTATGTAAAGAGATGCATTGTAAAAAAAACTATTCCTAGACTCATACACACCAACTACTAAAACGTATTCCTAGACTCATACACACCAACTACTAAAACGTATTCCTAGACTCATACACACCAACTACTAAAACGTATTCCTAGACTCATACACACCAACTACTAAAACGTATTCCTAGACTCATACACACCAACTACTAAAACGTATTCCTAGACTCATACACACCAACTACTAAAACGTATTCCTAGACTCATACACACCAACTACTAAAACGTATTCCTAGACTCATACACACCAACTACTAAAACGTATTCCTAGACTCATACACACCAACTACTAAAAAGTATTCCTAGACTCATAAACATCAACTACTAAAACGTATTCCTAGACTCATACACACCAACTACTAAAACGTAGGTCTACACACACACACACAATAAAAATAATAGTACGTGATGTAGAAGTAGAAGTGGCACTATATCGCCTCTTCTATTTCGGTTGTTAACGGCAAATGGACCATATCTGCAACAGGTACAAGAATCTTGAATAATGTGTAAACAGCAAATTGTTCGTGTGGATATCGGCTTTAGCGTTTCCTCTAGACCGAAACTTTTCACCCAACAAAAGCCACTTCTCCCAATATGATTCTCTCTTCTCTGTCTTAATACCATTGTCTCCATGTCATTTCTGGACGTTTTTTTTAACCCATGTATGCCGCATCTGTAAGTAGAAAGTAGGACCACTCTATTGACGATCGCCCATACCTCGTACCCCCACTGAATTAGCCAATTTTAAAACATTTTGAAATCAAATGTCCTACAATGTTATACTTTTTGTTTTGAGTAGCAAACATTTCAAACTCCACCTCTCCCCTCCCCCTTTTCTTTAACAAACTTTATATCAACTCACTGCATGGTCAAAGTGTGTACACCCAATCTCGGATTACTCTGAAATTTGGCACAATTATTTATTTTACATGACAACACAAGAATGAACAAGGTTACAAAGACAGTTTGTGTGAAAACACAAACTCAAAATCGGCCCCCGAAGTGGTCTACCCAGGCAGGTAAAAAGGCAGGTTTCAATATTTCCAGAAAGAACATAAGAATGAAATTATATATCAAAGACAAATGATAGAGAAAAATAGAGAAAGAAAGTTGACAGATCTTGTGTGGTGCCCCAGCAGTCCAGCACAACACCAAAGGATAGGTGAAAGTTAGATGTGAACCTGGCCTAACTGATGTCTTATAATGAATATCTAATTGTTTTGTAAAGGAATATCTTATTCAAATCCTCAAGAAAAAAAACATTTCGGTAAAAAAAAAATAATTTTTAAATAGTTAAGTGTACTATTTTAATAATGTTGCACTGCAGTTCACGCGATAATATGAAAAACTACTTATTAATTGTTGTTTTAAATTATGTCCAACTTATATGCATACTAAATAGATTTTTTCTCTTTAAAAAAAAGAAAACTTTTTTTTTGCAAATGTAGTAGTTAGTATGACAGAACTTATTTAACTTAGCAATACAAATGTAATAAAAATTTTGTTTTACAAAACATCTAAAACCATTTGCATAAATATGTTAAAAATATAACATTATTTTAATTGTCTTTCTGAGGAGCCTGCCGTGATTGTTACTATTAATAGTGAATAGTTGTAAAAGTGGTGTATTAAAAAAAAAACAACTGCTTGCATAAGTGATTTAAAATTAGATTTTTCGCTTTCAGAAAAGAAAAAAGTAGCTGTTGCATCAGAACCTTGAATCGTCTAAAATATTATGGTGTCAGCTATTCACTATCTTTTCTAGTATACTAGATCTAATAAGGGACAGAAGGACAGGCATTCCACACAAGACTAATAGCGTCTTTTCCCCTTTCGGAGACCGCTAAAAAAATCAAACAATTAGTTACTTAACTATTGGTAATAAATTATTGTGTTTAGTATCTGAATCAAGGGAAAGAAATTGTACTTGACTGAAGTGGTGGTATAAACTGAATTAGTCCCCTTTAGATGTCATCGAGGCTTAGCGAACACAAACATAATCTTGCTCGTTCATAAGCTCTTTGCTAGCAGAGTGGTTACCGGGTTGGAGTGATAAGCCAGAGAAGGCTTTAGCCAACGCGTCTGAATTCAGGTCGTTCCACCTTTTTTAAAAATTATATTTATAAATCAATTTTCATAAAGATCACCCAGATACACCCTGCTTTTCCTCTACCCCTTTCCAACTGGCCGAGACAAGTGATGGGCTCATAGCGTAGTGAGACAAGTAATGGGATCATATCGTAGTGAGACATGTGATGGGCTCATAGCGTAGTGAGACAAGTGATGGGATCATAGCGTAGTGAGACAAGTGATGGGCTCATAGCGTAGTGAGACAAGTGATGGAATCCTTGCGTAGTGAGACAAGTGATGGGCTCATAGCGTAGTGAGACAAGTGATAGGATCATAGCGTAGTGAGACAAGTGATGGGATCATTGCGTAGTGAGACAAGTGATGGAATCCTTGCGTAGTGAGACAAGTGATGGGCTCATAGCGTAGTGAGACAAGTAATTGGGATCATAGCGTAGTGAGACAAGTGATGGGATCATAGCGTAGTGAGACAAGTGATGGGCTCATAGCGTAGTGAGACAAGTGATGGAATCCTTGCGTAGTGAGACAAGTGATGGGCTCATAGCGTAGTGAGACAAGTGATGGAATCCTTGCGTAGTGAGACAAGTGATGGGCTCATAGCGTAGTGAGACAAGTAATGGGATCATATCGTAGTGAGACATGTGATGGGCTCATAGCGTAGTGAGACAAGTGATGGGATCATAGCGTAGTGAGACAAGTAATTGGGATCATAGCGTAGTGAGACAAGTGATGGGCTCATAGCGTAGTGAGACAAGTGATGGAATCCTTGCGTAGTGAGACAAGTGATGGGCTCATAGCGTAGTGAGACAAGGGATGGGCTCATAGCGCAGTGAGACAAGTGATGGGATCATAGCGTACTGAGACAAGTGATGGGATCATAGCGTACTGAGACAAGTGATGGGATCATAGCGTAGTGAGACAAGTGATGGAATCCTTGCGTAGTGAGACAAGTGATGGGCTCATAGCGTAGTGAGACAAGTGATGGAATCCTTGCGTAGTGAGACAAGTGATGGGCTCATAGCGTAGTGAGACAAGTGATGGAATCCTTGCGTAGTGAGACAAGTGATGGGCTCATAGCGTAGTGAGACAAGTGATAGGATCATAGCGTAGTGAGACAAGTGATGGGATCATTGCGTAGTGAGACAAGTGATGGAATCCTTGCGTAGTGAGACAAGTGATGGGATCATTGCGTAGTGAGACAAGTGATGGAATCCTTGCGTAGTGAGACAAGTGATGGGATCATAGCGTAGTGTGACAAGTGATGGGATCATAGCGTAGTGTGACAAGTGATGGGATCATTGCGTAGTGAGACAAGGGATGGGATCATAGCGTAGTGTGACAAGTGATGGAATCCTTGCGTAGTGAGACAAGTGATGGGCTCATAGCGTAGTGAGACAAGTGATGGGCTCATAGCGTAGTGAGACAAGTGATGGGCTCATAGCGTAGTGAGACAAGTGATGGGCTCATAGCGTAGTGAGACAAGTGATGGGCTCATAGCGTAGTGAGACAAGTGATGGGCTCATAGCGTAGTGAGACAAGTGATGGGCTCATAGCGTAGTGAGACAAGTGATGGGCTCATAGCGTAGTGAGACAAGTGATGGAATCCTTGCGTAGTGAGACAAGTGATGGGATCATAGCGTAGTGTGACAAGTGATGGGATCATAGCGTAGTGAGACAAGTGATGGAATCCTTGCGTAGTGAGACAAGTGATGGGATCATAGCGTAGTGAGACAAGTGATGGGATCATAGCGTAGTGAGACAAGTGATGGAATCCTTGCGTAGTGAGACAAGTGATGGGATCATAGCGTAGTGAGACAAGTGATGGAATCCTTGCGTAGTGAGACAAGTGATGGGATCATAGCGTAGTGTGACAAGTGATGGGATCATTGCGTAGCGAGAAAGCTTAAAGCATGAAATTGTGCTAGACAAAAACAATTAGTACAAATCTCTCTAATTGCACAGATTTATTATTTATTTCTAAGACTGATCCAAACTAATTGATACACTTAATAGAAGCTTTGCCTTTGAAAAAAAAAGTAATTGTTTTAATTTTGTTTTAAATTTCCTTCATCCATCCACTCGCCTTTTGTCATCTCCATGGTAACACTCCCTGGGTCCTTATCGTCCTCTTCGTGCACTACGTACATTAGACCTCCTCCTATTAGACCAGTCACCACAAAGCTAATGACATCGCCTGTATCGGGATCTAACTTCATCAAAGTATAGGTCAGTGTTGTCGGGAGAGGTTGCTGTTACCAGTATTGCTAACAAGAATTAATATTTAAAAAAAAGCAAAAACTAAATATAACCGATTTATCGAGACTAATTTTTTTTATTAATTAATACATTTTTTTCTATTTTTTTTTTAACAAAGAATTTTTTTTAGTATTATACTCGACAATGTCTTTAAATAAATATAATATGGTATTAACTACTTCCAACTATTTTAGTTATACTAAATTACCGTATATCATATTTATTTATATAAACACGAAGCATTGAAAATATTGTGATAGTAAGTGTATGTGTTTTGCGTGGCAGAAAATTAGAAAAGGTTCAAACAAACCTTTCAGATCTATTCGATAGCAAGTGGACTGGATACAAAAAGCAGAGAAGTCTATGACATTATTGCATGTGATCGGCCAAGAAGCAGTGCAAGTCTATAACACTTTCCAATGGACCGACAATGAATGTAATGAATGTGAGATTAGCAAGTCCTTCCATACACTTCACTGCATTCTTAATAAGTTCGAGAAGTACTGCCTACCAAGAAAAAATGTTACGATTGAAAGACATGTTTTTTTCCAGCGATCTCAAAATGAAGGAGTCATTTGACAGCTTTGTCACTGACATCAAACTCAAGGCAAAGACATGTGAGTTTGATTTGCTTAAAGATTCCCTAATGAAGGATAGGATAGTTGGTGGCATAAGGAATGAGAACACCCGAGCAAGACTTTTGAGAGAACCAGATCTAGACCTTAACATGGCAGAAAATATATGTCGGGCAGCTGAGGAACTGAATGGCAGCTTAAGCTCATGAATGAAGAAAGTGGGGTACAAGTTGTGAATTCAGCTACCAATAGCTTTAAAAGAACAAAAGGAAATGTGAGTTGTAGCTATTGTGGCAAGGAACACAGACCACGTCAGTGCCCAGCTTATGGGGAAACCTGTCACAAGTGTCATAAAAAAGGTCATTTCTCGTCAGTGTGCAGATCAAAGCCTGTAAGTATAGTGAAGTCAGAAGATCGAGATGACTCAGTTGAGGAAACATTTTTCATCGGCAGTATTGGCTCTCATAGTCTAAGCAACGAATGGAACTCACTCATTACTGTAGAAAACAAACAAGTCACATTCACGTTGGATACTGGAGCACAAGTCAATATTCTCCCATACAGAATCTTCAAGCAATTAAAAAGAAAGAAACTTCTCAAATCAACATCCAGACTTACTACTTACAGTGGAGAAAGATTGAAGGTTGTTGGCAAAGCACACATTAAATGTACTGTTAAAAGTAAGACAGCCATAATAGAATTTCAAATTGTGGAGACACATTCAAAGCCAATTATGGGTCTACCAGGCTGCCAACAAATGAATTTAATCAGAAGAGTTGACTTTATCGAGGACGATACACTCTCAGGCTACGCAGATGTATTTACTGGCTTAGGCTGCATGGAAGAGGAATATACTATAAAGGTCAATTCCAACATTAAACCTGTTGTACACGCAGCAAGGAAAGTCCCAGCGGCACTACGTGAGGAATTAAAAAATGAATTGAGAAGAATGGAAGATGAGGGTGTCATTGAAAATGTAGATCATCCCACTGCATGGCTCAACTCACTTGTTATTGTTGAAAAGAAAGGAGGCGGATTAAGGATTTGTCTAGACCCTAGAGACCTCAACAAAGCCATTCAAAGAGAACACTACCAATTACCTACTATAGAAGAAATAGCTAGTCGACTAAGTGGCAGTCAAGTGTTCACGGTATTAGATACAAACAGTGAAACAGCTTCTAAATAAAGCTAGAACGTCAAGTCAAGACCCATATATGGCCCACTTGCAATTTCGAAATGCTCCATGCCCTGATGGACCTTCACCTGCACGGCTGCTCATGGGCCGCCGTCTGAGGACAAATCTTCCGACAACGGAGGCCTATCTCAGACCTCAAATCCCAGACAAAAAAGAAAATGCTTGGAAAACAAGAAAAAGTAATCAAGCAAAATATTACAACAAAACAGCGAGGCGCACCGAGCGACCACACATTCAGCCTGGGAGCAAAGTGTGGATGCAAAAGAAGTCTGGCGATTTATAGGAACCAGCAGTGGTCATCTCAGAAGCGGAGATCCCGAGATCCTACTGGGTAAAAACACCGAATGGGATAACATACCGACGAAATAGAAGAATGTTAAGAGACACATGTACAAAATCAAGGGTCATGCCTGATATTTTTAAATGGACACTCCAGAGACAGTCATTAATGGTCAAACCACACAGCCCGAGAACGTGAGCGATACAAATGTGCAACATCAACAGACTAACACTACCAATCCGCCGCCTGTAATAACTCGATATGGTAGGCAAGTGCGGCCACCAGTACGTTACCCTGACGCAGATAATTAGATACATGTATATCTTTTTATTATTATGCAATTTCTATATAATTAATGTCTATTTGTAAACCTAGACTCTTGTTTTTTTTACTACACATTTTATAATTTATATTGTTACTATTGATAATATTATCAATTGAACATTATGTTGTGTTAAACATGTATTCAGTTTACTAATTTGTTTATAGCGAGACAGAAATCATTTGTATAGTCAATTGATATCTCAAAGCTTTAAGGAGGGAGATGTGATAGTAAGTGTATGTGTTTTGCATGGCTGGTAGTGCAGTGTGTGTGCCTGTGTATGAAATGACCAGTGGACCTTAAGTGTACATGGTTGAGTGAACAGCAGTGTGTCAGGACTGTGTGTAAAAGGAAGTCAGTTTAGAGAACAAATGGCTGGAGTAAAGATCATAAATAGAGACTAATAAAATCATTGTGTTTATTGAAGCTCATGTTGTTTTAGTCTATTACAAATATCACATACCCAAATCTATAGGTTTAAACCTACAACTCTAGGTTGTCTCGAAAAGGGCTCAAAAAGATCAAAGAGTTCAAAGTATGTAAATACAAAGACCTACCTAGAACGCTATCCCGTTAATGTTCAGCAGACTGACTCAAGTCATGACCTACGCTGACTAGGGGCAGGCTAGTCTGCTTCACTATGTGATGTGTAACATTCATATAATAAACAAATAGAATGTTTCTTTATTTTCTATTAAAATATTTTTCTGACAAACCACTTTATTAAAATTCTACATTAATACAAAAAAAAGTAAAAATTTAAAATTGATGAAACAATTTCTCTGTCTAGCGTTTAACTAAAAATATTATCATAAGCTAATTTATTGGTAACGTAATTCTTTATTCTTTACCTACAACATGAAGTGTGAAGTACACAAATGCTCGGTGACCGGTCATTTCATCCCCGTTCATTTTATCCCAGGTCACTTTATCTTTGGTCACTTCATCCCCGGTCATTTTTTGTCTCAGCCAGTGTGGATTGTTTCGTAAAGGTTTTGTCTTTATACCCTCAGTTCGTCTAATTATAACTATGTTTATTGAGAATGCTTTTTGATACTTTTGGCATGTTATTATAAAGTGTTTATAGTGTCTCCCCCTCCTCTCTTCATACTTGTTGAGAAACAAAAGGATTTGGATTCATACATACATACATATATACATACATATATTACCAACAAAGTGCGAAATCAAACATTCTCTATTTATGAACAATATACTAGTGTATAGAACCTGTACTTCTGACATGAGATCTGGGGGGGGGGGGTACATCTACGTGAACTCTGGGGGGGGGGTACATCTACGTGAACTCTGGGGGGGGGGTACATCTACGTGAACTCTGGGGGGGGGGGTACATCTACGTGAACTCAATGAGACACAGTTCTACGATTGTAGGGTTTACAAAAAAAAAAAAAAGAGATATTTCCAACCTTCTATGGATCTGATCTTCGACCTTTCGCTACTAAATTTTTGACATTTTCATTTCTGTGGTTTGGGAAGGGTGGTGAATTATACTAATGACTTATGTCTAGAGATGGAGTTCTTTTAATGCTAGAATGTAGTATGCATCTATGGGCAGTTTGTACTATCTCATTGGTGGCCAGTGGTGCTACCTCATTGGTGGCCATTTTACTACCTCATAGGTGGCCAGTGGTATTACCTCATTGGTGGCCAGTGTTCCTACCTCATAGGTGGCCAGTGGTTCTACCTCACTGGTGGCCATTTTACTACCTCATTGGTGGCCTGTGGTACTACCTCATATGTGGCCAATGGTACTACCTCATTGGTGCATATGTACAAATCAAAATACATTTTTATGACTTTTCGTGTCAACAAAAGTGATGCTTAGAAATATGAATTTAGGAAATTTAGGCACCGGATATTTAGGCACCTCGTATTTACTACTTTCAAAATTAAGGTCGCTAATTAAAGAGTGCCTAATTATCCGGTGCCTAATTTTCCGCCTTGTCAAAAAGTGCCTAATAATCCAGTGCCTAAATTTCCGGGTGCCTAAATTTCCGGGTGCCTAAATATCCGGGTGCCTAAATTTCCGGGTGCCTAAATATCCGGTGCCTAAATATCCGGTGCCTAGAAATATATACTCATTTTTTTAGCATTTCCAAGAGGCTAATTGAAATGTGATTAATCACCAGTTACTTACTGGGTTAATGTTCCACGTGATAATTAAACATAAAGTAATAGTGCCCTTCGTATCACGTGATGTTCTTTTCCCCCTTTATTTATAAAGACTCTCTGTGATACGGAGTACAGAATGTAAAGGATCTCAAATATGGCCTAAATAGCCTCCATAGTGCAAGAAACAAGGTAGTCTCTACATTCCAGTATTCCGTAGTGAAAGAAACAAGGTAGTCTCTACAGTGCAGTAGTCCATAGTGCAAGACACAAGGTAGTCTCTACAGTGCAGTAGTCCATAGTGAAAGACACAAGGTAGTCTCTACAGTGCAGTAGTCCATAGTGAAAGACACAAGGTAGTCTCTACAGTGCAGTAGTCCATAGTGAAAGAAACAAGGTAGTCTCTACAGTGCAGTAGTCCATAGTGAAAGACACAAGGTAGTCTCTACAGTGCAGTAGTCCATAGTGAAAGACACAAGGTAGTCTCTACAGTGCAGTAGTCCATAGTGAAAGACACAAGGTAGTCTCTACAGTGCAGTAGTCCATAGTGAAAGACACAAGGTAGTCTCTATAGTGCAGTAGTCCATAGTGCAAGACACAAGGTAGTTTCTACAGTGCAGCAGTCCATGGTGCAAGAAACAAGGTATTCTCTACAGTGCAGTAGTCCATATAACAAGAAACAAGGTAATCTCTACAGTGCAGTGGTCCATGTCCGACGTAAAACCAAACAAAGTTACAAAAGACAGTTTGTGTGGAAACACAAACTCAAAATCGGCCCCCGAAGTGGTCCACCCAGGCAGGCTTCAATATTTTCAGAAAGAACATCCGAATGAAATTATATCAAAG
This sequence comes from Biomphalaria glabrata, assembly GCF_947242115.1. Taxonomy (NCBI): domain Eukaryota; kingdom Metazoa; phylum Mollusca; class Gastropoda; family Planorbidae; genus Biomphalaria; species Biomphalaria glabrata. The sequence continues at coordinate 25,984,714 of NC_074715.1, read as the reverse complement.
ACAAATGAGAGATAAGAATGGAGAAAGAAGGTTAACAGATCTTGTGTAGTGCCCCAACGGTCCCGCAGATCAAAGGATAGGTGAAAGTGAATGTAAAGTTAGATGTGAACCTGGCCTAACTAGTTCCCCTTTCAGACCTTGTGGTCTATAGGGCAGATGATGTAAAGTTCATCTGTTTTTGTGGCCTACGGTTAACGAGGGTGTCATGTAGCCAGCACAACGACCAACCACCTTTACTTTTCCCCAACTAATGTCAGGTACCCATTAGAGCTGAGTGGACTCAGAGGCGCCCAAAGATTCCAAAGTTGAAAATCCCAGTCTTCACCAGGATTCGAACCCGGGACCCCGGTTCGGAAGCCAAGCCTATTCGTTTTAAATTAGGTCTAACTTATGATGCATACTAATTAGCTTTTTCTCTTCAAAAAAAAAACTGCTTGCATAACTGATTTTAAAAATTAGATTTTTCGCTTTCAGAAAAAAAAATAGCCGTTGCATCAGAACTTTGAATGGTCTAAAATATTGTGATGTCGGATTTTCAATATCTTTTCTAGTTTACGAGATCTAAACGGGACGGACGGACAGACGGACAGACATTTCGCACAAAACTAATAGTGTCTTTTCCCCTTTCGGGAGCCGCTAAAAACATTCCACTCTGGCCAATGTTGAACTTCAGTCGTAATTCGAGCTTGTTAAAGTGCATAAGATTGAATAAGAGCAGATAACAACCCACAGTGTGAGCATCTTGTCTTTCATGTCTGCTAATATCTACACCTTACATTTTTCGTTTCGCCAGTAGAGAGTAATATCCCCTTTAATTGAGACTGATATTGACTTGATGAATCAATGCATTAAAGTTCATTAAAATCTATCACGTCAGATCCAGACACCACGGCTTCATATCAGATTTTTTTCCTTTTATGACATAATACATGCCCATCGAATTTTTTATTTTCACATTTCTAGATTATAAAAAAAAACAGTGATTTTTTTTAAATGACTCCTAAATAACACCAAGACAATGGATGTCTAGCACATAATACAGATCTGTCCTAGCTGTTCACCATGCTGTTCACATTAAAAGGGCGAGCAGCTTTCGACTAAAATAGTTTCGCTTATTTCTCTGAACGAAAAATTATAAAATGTTAATGTTGATCGAAAAAAAAAAAGGTTTTTAAGACGTAGGTTATTAATAGAATTAATTAGGGGAGGTAAATATTTAAATTGTGTAATTTAATCTGTTCTCTACTGTCTTGATATTTTGAATATCTAATTCTACCAAACAATTGCACACTAGTCTAATGTGGTATGCAGGTTTACATCCCTAATTTAAAACTGCAGTGAATTACCGAGTACACATTGGAAGAACTGTAGGTCTCATTAATACAGTTACATCCCTTTGTTTACTCGATAGTAATGTAAAAGGAATGAATAAGGTTTATCTACATTCTTTGATAAACTAGGCTAGGTTTATGAACTGCGATACAAGATTTTAATTTGTTTTGAAGAATTGAAGATTAAAGTAAGGAACTGGATCTATTACTATAAAGAATATTGTCCGAAAATCTTAGTACGAATAGGTTAGGGCGACAGAAAGAGTGCAGGTCCACAAATTAAGTTTAGCTTTAAGTTCTATAGACTTGATATATGGTATTTTGGACTAATGTGTGCGTGTGTGTGTGTGGAGGGTGTGTGTGTATGGAGGGTGTGGGTGTCTATGGAGGGTGTGTGTGTATGGAGGGTGTGGGTGTCTATGGAGGGTGTGGGTGTCTACGGAGGGGGTGTGTGTCTAGGCAGGGTGTGTGTGTATGGAGGGTGTGGGTGTGTATGGAGGGGGTGTGTGTGTGTATGGAGGGGGTGTGTGTATGGAGGGTGTGGGTGTCTATGGAGGGTGTGTGTGTATGGAGGGTGTGGGTGTCTATGGAGGGTGTGTGTCTATGGAGGGTGTGACTCAGTGTTTTTTTTGCTTTTAACAGTACTTTGAAATGAAATGACTTTTAAAGCAGCCTGAAGGAAGACTTGGTTTTATTTGATCATTAGAGTTAGCCCAAGTTGAGCCTGAGTTGAGACACAACAGAAAAAAAGGGAAATAAAATGTCTCCAAAGCGTAGACAAAGTTTGTATTCAACGGAGGATTTAGGACAGGAGAGATGATCAATTCGTTGAACCATTGTTCTCCCTCATTTTATCCTTATTTTCATATAGCAGTCACTGACAGTCAGCACTGGGGGAGAACAGTGTAAAACATTTAGACTTTTTTTGTGTTGAGAGACTAAAAGTAGATTATGAGTCCACACAAACCTCTGCTACCCAAGGACGTTTCGGGATATAGAGATCAGTAGATTACAAAATATAAAAATATTAAAAACCTGTTTATTTTTTTTTAATCAAGTCCTATTGTGGTGTATAAAATATATTATGCATATATGTTTTGTAAATTGTATATCTATACCACGCATATTCTGCTATTAGTCTAACCAAGTGTTATGAGGTGTACGTGTGTGTTACGAGGTGTACGTGTGTTTTATGAGGTGTACGTGTGTGTTATGAGGAGTACGTGTGTGTTACGAGCTGTACGTGTGTGTTATGAGGTGTAAGTGTGTTATGAGGTGTACGTGTGTGTTATGAGGTGTACGTGTGTGTTATGAGGTGTACGTGTGTGTTATGAGGTGTACGTGTGTGTTATGAGGTGTACGTGTGTTATGAGGTGTAAGTGTTTGTTATGAGGTGTAAGTGTGTTACGAAGTGTAAGTGTGTGTTATGAGGTGTATGTGTGTGTTATGAGGTGTACGTGTGTGTTATGAGGTGTAAGTGTGTGTTATGAGGTGAAAGTGTGTGTTATGAGGTGTACGTGTGTGTTATGAGGTGTACGTGTGTGTTACGAGGTGTACGTGTGTGTTATGAGGTGTACGTGTGTGTTACGAGGTGTACGTGTGTGTTATGAGGTGTACGTGTGTGTTATGAGGTGTAAGTGTGTTATGACGTGTACGTGTGTGTTATGAGGTGTACGTGTGTGTTATGAGGTGTAAGTGTGTTACGAAGTGTAAGTGTGTGTTATGAGGTGTACGTGTGTGTTATGAGGTGTAAGTGTGTGTTATGAGGTGTACGTGTGTGTTATGAGGTGTACGTGTGTGTTATGAGGTGTACGTGTGTGTTATGAGGTGTACGTGTGTGTTATGAGGTGTACGTGTGTGTTATGAGGTGTAAGTGTGTTACGAAGTGTAAGTGTGTGTTATGAGGTGTATGTGTGTGTTATGAGGTGTACGTGTGTGTTATGAGGTGTAAGTGTGTGTTATGAGGTGAAAGTGTGTGTTATGAGGTGTACGTGTGTGTTATGAGGTGTACGTGTGTGTTACGAGGTGTACGTGTGTGTTATGAGGTGTACGTGTGTGTTACGAGGTGTACGTGTGTGTTATGAGGTGTACGTGTGTGTTATGAGGTGTAAGTGTGTTATGACGTGTACGTGTGTGTTATGAGGTGTACGTGTGTGTTATGAGGTGTAAGTGTGTTACGAAGTGTAAGTGTGTGTTATGAGGTGTACGTGTGTGTTATGAGGTGTAAGTGTGTTACGAAGTGTAAATGTGTGTAATGAGGTGTACGTGTGTGTTATGAGGTGTAAGTGTGTGTTATGAGGTGTAAGTGTGTGTTACGAGGTGTACGTGTGTGTTATGAGGTGTAAGTGTGTGTTACGAGGTGTACGTGTGTGTTATGAGGTGTACGTGTGTGTTATGAGGTGTAAGTGTGTGTTATGAGGTGTAAGTGTGTGTTATGAGGTGTACGTGTGTGTTATGAGGTGTACGTGTGTGTTATGAGGTGTACGTGTGTGTTGTGAGGTGTAAGTGTGTGTTATGAGGTGTAAGTGTGTGTTATGAAGTGTACGTGTGTGTTATGAGGTGTACGTGTGTGTTGTGAGGTGTACGTGTGTGTTATGAGGTGTAAAAGTGTGTTATGAGGTGTACATGTGTGTTATGAGGTGTAAGTGTGTGTTATGAGGTGTACGTGTGTGTTATGAGGTGTACGTGTGTGTTATGAGGTGTACGTGTGTTACGAGGTGTACGTGTGTGTTACGAGGTGTACGTGTGTGTTATGAGGTGTACGTGTGTGTTATGAGGTGTAAGTGTGTGTTACGAGGTGTACGTGTGTGTTATGAGGTGTACGTGTGTGTTGTGAGGTATACGTGTGTGTTATGAGGTGTAAGTGTGTGTTATGAGGTGTACGTGTGTGTTATGAGGTGTACGTGTGTGTTATGAGGTGTACGTGTGTGTTATGAGGTCTACGTGTGTTACGAGGTGTACGTGTGTGTTACGAGATGTACGTGTGTGTTATGAGGTGTACGTGTGTGTTATGAGGTGTACGTGTGTGTTATGAGGTGTAAGTGTGTGTTACGAGGTGTACGTGTGTGTTATGAGGTGTAAGTGTGTTACGAGGTGTAAGTGTGTGTTATGAGGTGTACGTGTGTGTTACGAGGTGTACGTGTGTGTTGTGAGGTGTACCTGTGTGTTATCAGGTGTTCGTGTGTGTTATGAGGTGTACGTGTGTGTTATGAGGTGTACGTGTGTGTTATGAGGTGTACGTGTGTGTTATGAGGTGTAAGTGTGTGTTATGAGGTGTACGTGTGTGTTATGAGGTGTACGTGTGTGTTATGAGGTGTACGTGTGTTACGAGGTGTACGTGTGTGTTATGAGGTGTACGTGTGTGTTATGAGGTGTACGTGTGTTACGAGGTGTACGTGTGTGTTATGAGGTTTAAGTGTGTGTTATGAGGTGTACGTGTGTGTTATGAGGTGTACGTGTGTGTTATGAGGTGTACGTGTGTGTTATGAGGTGTACGTGTGTGTTATGAGGTGTAAGTGTGTGTTACGAGGTGTGCGTGTGTGTTATGAGGTGTACGTGTGTTACGAGGTGTACGTGTGTGTTATGAGGTATACGTGTGTTACGAGGTGTACGTGTGTGTTATGAGGTGTACGTGTGTGTTATGAGGTGTACGTGTGTGTTATGAGGTGTACGTGTGTGTTATGAGGTGTACGTGTGTGTTATGAGGTGTACGTGTGTGTTATGAGGTGTACGTGTCTTACGAGGTGTACGTGTGTGTTATGAGATGTAAGTGTGTGTTATGAGGTGTACGTGTGTGTTATGAGGTGTACGTGTGTGTTGTGAGGTGTACGTGTGTGTTATGAGGTGTAAATGTGTGTTATGAGGTGTACGTGTGTGTTATGAGGTGTACGTGTGTGTTGTGAGGTGTACGTGTGTGTTATGAGGTGTAAGTGTGTGTTATGAGGTGTAAGTGTGTGTTGTGAGGTGTACGTGTGTGTTATGAGGTGTACGTGTGTGTTATGAGGTGTACGTGTGTGTTGTGAGGTGTAAGTGTGTGTTATGAGGTGTAAGTGTGTGTAATGAGGTGTACGTGTGTGTTATGAGGTGTACGTGTGTGTTATGAGGTGTACGTGTGTGTTGTGAGGAGTACGTGTGTGTTATGAGGTGTAAGTGTGTGTTATGAGGTGTACGTGTGTGTTATGAGGTGTACGTGTGTCTTATGAGGTGTACGTATGTGTTATGAGGTGTACGTGTGTGTTATGAGGTGTAAGTGTGTGTTACGAGGTGTGCGTGTGTGTTATGAGGTGTACGTGTGTTACGAGGTGTACGTGTGTGTTATGAGGTGTACGTGTGTTACGAGGTGTACGTGTGTGTTATGAGGTGTACGTGTGTGTTATGAGGTGTACGTGTGTGTTATGAGGTGTACGTGTGTGTTATGAGGTGTACGTGTGTGTTATGAGGTGTACGTGTGTTACGAGGTGTACGTGTGTGTTATGAGGTGTACGTGTGTTACGAGGTGTACGTGTGTGTTACGAAGTGTACGTGTGTGTTACGAGGTGTACGTGTGTGTTACGAAATGCATTTGTGCGTTTCTAAAGTATCCATGAGGAAAGTAAAGCGAATGTTACTTAGGTAAGCTGGAGCGTTAAAATATCTCGATCACCTTAAAAAAAAAAGTAATATTTTTTTTATTTACATATTTAGATTTAGAGTCAGAGCTGGTTTCAAATATGTGGATGGCCCGGGGCAGGATTTTCGTGGAGGACCCTACAATTTTTCGAAAGCTTTTATAAAGATCCACTTATGAATGAAAGTACTGATATCTAGAAGCATGCTTTATTTTAGAAGAAAGAACTATATTAGAGTTCTTGCAAATTTAATCTCACTTTCATTTTAAACAAATAGTTAATTTGTATATTTTAGTTTTAAAAAAAGTGTATATTTTTTAATTTTGTGGAGACACACTGTCGTAATTTGGAGCTGTATTGACTTATTCCAAGCTACAAGCGTACACTTCTTAATCAAGACATTTTTGCGAGCCTTAAGATGCGAAAAAAAAAAGGTAGGAAAAAAAACGTTTTCTGACCCATCGAAATTCGGATATATTTTTTTATCTCTTTTGTGGAGGCCTTTTTTTTTTGTGAAGGCTCATGGGGCTGTAGCCCCGCATGTTCTTCCTTTAAATCGGCTCTGTCTAAAAATCTAAAACTAGAACTAGAATGAAAATTTAAATCTATTTTATATAATCAAGAATTACTTGAGATCAACAATTTACGAAGATAGATTGAACAATTTGTCAATTCTTGCTATTGAACGTGATCCTGTCATAATCGATTTAGAATGATGATATACTGTATAACTTGGCTACACTCTAGGCTGGTAAAGTAATGTTAGTTGTTAGATCGTTGACTTGGCTACACTCTAGGCTGGTAAAGTAAAGTTAGTTGTTTGAGCGTGATTTTGAACTTAGTCAAGAATGAACAAAATGCAAAGACGAAGTTATTTTCTAATTAAAAATCTTAATTTTCATTTATTACCCAGACCAGGCCCCGCACAATGCGTTTCGCATAGGTCCCCGCAATGGTTAGGACCAGCCCTGCTTAGTTCCATGAGTAATCTAGTTGGAATACCATCAGGTCCAGATCCTTTATTTTGTTTGATGTTAGCTAAGAGTGTTTGGAATAGGGCCCCGCAATGGTTAGGACTAGCCCTGCTTAGTTCCATGAGTAATCTAGTTGGAATACCATCAGGTCCAGATGCTTTATTTTGTTTGATGTTAGCTAAGAGTGTTTGGAATAGGGCCCCGCAATGGTTAGGACCAGCCCTGCTTAGTTCCATGAGTAATCTAGTTGGAATACCATCAGGTCCAGATCCTTTATTTTGTTTGATGTTAGCTAAGAGTGTTTGGAATAGGGCCCCGCAATGGTTAGGACCAGCCCTGCTTAGTTCCATGAGTAATCTAGTTGGAATACCATCAGGTCCAGATCCTTTATTTTGTTTGATGTTAGCTAAGAGTGTTTGGAAAAGAGAGTTATGTCAATCGTTATCTCCCCAGATACTGTTACATTGTCCAAAGTTAACGCAACCAGTCAGCCGACAATTTGACTACCAACATTTAGTGATACGCTAAGTTTCATCAGGAACAAAAAATGAAATCTATGGAACTATGTTGAGTTCAGAGCTGGGTCACTTGCAGCGGTAGGGCCAGAACTTATGAGTGAGGTTCTTTTTAGTTCAGGTGTGTTATGTGTGTGTGTGTGAATATTCACTTAACTGTGTGTATATATATATATGTATATATATATATATATATATATATATATATATATATATATATATATATATATATATATATATATATATATATATATATTGTATACGTGAAGCATAGTGTCTATTAATTTAAATGAGTTTTTTGGCAACAGGGGAAGAGAGAGAAAGAAAGCGCGTAAGAGGGTACAAATATAAATAGACAGATATATATTTCCTCCATCGTGGTTCGGTGATGACCACTTTGTCATCCAGGGGGCTGAGGGTTTTGCACTGAGGTTTTATTTTATGCCTCCTCATGTGGCTGGTGAGACCTATGTGAGCCCGGAATGCCCGGGTGCACACTGAACAGGTTATTCCAGCTGGAGCTAGTGCCATTGGCCTTGCTTTTCTTCAAAGCTTCTCTGAAGGCGTTCAGCATAGATTCAGCCACCTGGGAGACAGAGGCACATGACAGAGCATCATGGCGTCGCGCTGTGAGAGAGAGAGGTTGGGAGAGAGAGAGAGAGACAGACAGACGGACGAACAGTCGGATTGAGGAAAAGAATGACAAAATTTAATGAATTATAGGCTATAATCTAAATCTTATTTCTTAAAATCGTTAAATTTGCTTCAATCTCTCTCTCTCTCTCTCTCTCCACCCCTTACAGCCCCTTTCTCTCAACGCCTTTCCCACATCTCCAGCTTTTTTATATACTTGAGGCTAAATACCAATTAGCAAGGAAACTAATATTGGTTGAAGAATGCAGGCTGTCGAATCTGGGAATCAACACATTAACTTCCTTCCCCCAGTTTTATTTCTCTCTTTCTCTCTCTCTCTCTCTCTCTCTGGCGATTCCCAATGAACAGACACAACCCAAAATGAACAAGAACAAGAATGGAAAGGGAAGGGGGAGGGAGTAGCGCAAAGATTGTGAAGGAGTATGGAAATGTCTACTTTTATTTCCCAGTTCAGTTTGGTTGTCCAGAATTAGCAAGTACATTCACCATGGGGACGAACTAAAAATATCTTGGCTAGTGTTTCTACACCTAGAAGCTCGTTCAAATTGTCTTCATTTATTCCTACATTTTCAGCAATATCATCTGCTTGGCGAACTAACCAAAGTGCACAAAATGGAGTTCTTGGAACGAGCTCATCTTCAGGACACATTTCGAACATAACGGGGTCCAAAGTCGAAAGCGCCTCGGGCCCCTACTTGAGCCCCCCCCCCAATGAGTGTCCGAAAATTCTTCTTACATCAGTTATTGAATGTTATGCTACTGCCATGTAATCCTGCTATTCACATTGTTATATAAGTTAGTGATCCAATCATATGTATTCCACACAGATAAACTCTTTCCGTGCGGGGTTACTCTCATAGACTCTATGGAGCCTTTTAATAGTGTTACATTTGGTCATGTCTTTACTCTTTTATCGTGTTAGCTTGATACTTTTTTTAAAATGTATAAATTCAAAATAAAAACAAAATTCAAGTCCAAGATAAACATGTCTATAAAGGCTATTTCATATTTTTTTTTTTTATGTTTTCGCTTAATCATCTTAATGGATCAATGACTTCCTGTGATATGATCGAGTATCAGGCAGGATGGCTGCCTGGTCGTGCGGTTTGCGCGATGGACTGTCGTTCGGATTTATCGACAGTCGAGGGTTCAAACCCTGCCCACTCCCATCCTCCGTCGTCCTGCGGGAGGTTTGGACTAGGAAGTAAACTCTGAAGGAACACCCGAAACATGTCAAACAAACAAACATCATCGGTTATTGTTTGTACGACTCTGAGATTCCTTTGGATTTGATTTCTTCATGTCAGACACTTTTCGTTCACCAGACCAGGCTGAATCCACAACCAAGTTGTGTTCGAATCCTAGTGAATAGTTTCATTTGGTCCAATCTCAAATACTGAAAAACGGCTTCTTTAGTTCTGTAAAGATATTTAGTTAGACTTCTCTGTAAAGATGTTTGGTTAGACATCTCTGTGTAAATTTTTGGTTAGACAGATTGGTTAGACTTCTCTGTAGAAATATTTGGTTAGACTTCTCTGTAGAGATATTTGGTTAGACTTCTCTGTAGAAATATTTGGTTAGACTTCTCTGTAGAGATATTTGGTTAGACTTCTCTGTAGAGATATTTGGTTAGACTTCTCTGTAGAGATATTTGGTTAGACTTCTCTGTAGAGATATTTGTTTAGACTTCTCTGTAGAGATATTTGGTTAGACTTCTCTGTAGAGATATTAAGTTAGACTTCTCTGTAGAAATATTTGGTTAGACTTCTCTGTAGAGATATTTGGTTAGACTTCTCTGTAGAAATATTTGGTTAGACTTCTCTGTAGAGATATTTGGTTATACTTCTCTGTAGAGATATTTGGTTAGACTTCTCTGTAGAGATATTTGGTTAGACTTCTCTGTAGAGATATTAAGTTAGACTTCTCTGTAGAAATATTTGGTTAGCCTTCTCTGTAGAGATATTTGGTTAGACTTCTCTGTAGAGATATTTGGTTAGACTTCTCTGTAGAGATATAAGTTAGACTTCTCTGTAGAGATATTTGGTTAGACTTCTCTGTAGAGATATTTGGTTAGACTTCTCTGTAGAGATATTTGGTTAGACTTCTCTGTAGAGATATTAAGTTAGACTTCTCTGTAGAAATATTTGGTTAGACTTCTCTGTAGAGATATTTGGCTAGACTTCTCTGTAGAAATATTTGGTTAGACTTCTCTGTAGAGATATTTGGTTAGACTTCTCTGTAGAAATATTTGGTTAGACTTCTCTGTAGAGATATTTGGTTAGACTTCTCTGTAGAGATATTTGGTTAGACTTCTCTGTAGAGATATTTGGTTAGACTTATCTGTAGAGATATTTGGTTAGACTTCTCTGTAGAGATATTTGGTTAGACTTCTCTGTAGAGATATTAAGTTAGACTTCTCTGTAGAAATATTTGGTTAGACTTCTCTGTAGAGATATTTGGTTAGACTTCTCTGTAGAAATATTTGGTTAGACTTCTCTGTAGAGATATTTGGTTAGACTTCTCTGTAGAGATATTTGGTTAGACTTCTCTGTAGAGATATAAGTTAGACTTCTCTGTAGAGATATTTGGTTAGACTTCTCTGTAGAGATATAAGTTAGACTTCTCTGCAGAGATATTTTGTTAGACTTCTCTGTAGAGATATAAGTTAGACTTCTCTGTAGAAATATTTGGTTAGACTTCTCTGTAGAAATATTTGGTTAGACTTCTCTGTAGAGATATTAAGTTAGACTTCTCTGTAGAGATATTTGGTTAGACTTCTCTGTAGAAATATTTGGTTAGACTTCTCTGTAGAGATATTTGGTTAGACTTCTCTGTAGAGATATTTGGTTAGACTTCTCTGTAGAGATATTTGGTTAGACTTCTCTGTAGAGATATTAAGTTAGACTTCTCTGTAGAAATATTTGGTTAGACTTCTCTGTAGAGATATTTGGTTAGACTTCTCTGTAGAGATATTTGGTTAGACTTCTCTGTAGAGATATTTGGTTAGACTTCTCTGTAGAGATATAAGTTAGACTTCTCTGTAGAGATATTTGGTTAGACTTCTCTGTAGAAATATTTGGTTAGACTTCTCTGTAGAGATATAAGTTAGACTTCTCTGTAGAGATATTTGGTTAGACTTCTCTGTAGAGATATAAGTTAGACTTCTCTGTAGAGATATTTTGTTAGACTTCTCTGTAGAGATATAAGTTAGACTTCTCTGTAGAGATATAATTTAGACTTCTCTGTAGAGATATTTGGTTAGACTTCTCTGTAGAAATATTTAGTTAGACTTCTCTGTAGAAATATTAAGTTAGACTTCTCTGTAGAGATATTTGGTTAGACTTCTCTGTAGAGATATTTGGTTAGACTTCTCTTCAGTTCCTTTTAATTGATCCATTTAAAACAAAAACAAAACCAAACTTCATGTCAGTGTTGAGTAGTTCAGGTAGATGCGGCACACAAACACAAACCCAGCAAGAGTCAAAAGAAGGAATAAATATTTTTTTTAAAAGAAGGAAAATAACAAAAAAATTGAAAAGAAATTTTAAAAAATGCTCTATTTTTGTTTTAATATTCCATTAGATTGTATTTTGTCTCCCCGTGGAACTAACGTCTGCTCCTCTTACTCCGGTTGGAATTGATTAAATATACGCTTTTGGTTAAGAACAAATTGGTTTACGAGCAAAATTATCAATAAAATTAGTTTGCGAACAATGATGTCAAGCGTCACCCGAGCTGGCACCAAGCCTCACACGCATGGAACCAAGTCTCGTGGAAACTGAGGCCTGTACCAGAGACATATTTTGGTGGTTTTGAACAAGAAATTGTTGAAGAAATAATTTCCATTGGACAAAGCATGGGGTTAGAGGTCAACACTGAAGACCACAGACCACAGTACGGAGAGAGGAGTTAGAGCACCTCCATCAGGAACAAGGGTAAGAGCGAGGGTAAGGAGGAGACTGTTCAGTCAGTAAACAAATCTGTGCCAATTGGGAGGGGGGGGGGGGATTGCAGGCACTTATGGACAAAATTCTTCCTTTAATACTATACTTTAATACTAGGACTCTTTACACTGATAACATTATGCACTACTATAGGAACTAGGACTCTTTACACTGATAAAATTATGCACTACTATAGGAACTAGGACTCTTTACACTGATAACATTATGTCCTACTATAGGAACAAGGACTCTTTACACTGATAACATTATGTCCTACTATAGGAACAAGGACTCTTTACACTGATAACATTATGTCCTACTATAGGGACTAGGACTCTTTACACTGATAACATTATGTCCTACTATAGGAAAAGGACTCTTTACACTGATAACATTATGTCCTACTATAGGAACAAGGACTCTTTACACTGATAACATTATGTCCTACTATAGGGACTAGGACTCTTTACACTGATAACATTATGTCCTACTATAGGAAAAGGACTCTTTACACTGATAACATTATGTCCTACTACCGAACAGCCTTCCAATGAAGTCACGAAACAAAAGACTCTGGATATTTTTTTTTCTTCCATCTGCAAAAGGATAGAAATGGGAAGTCACTCCAGAAAGTCAGCTGGCTGTTGTTATGATCATTATGGAAGGGGGTTCCCCGCAAAGTAGTGACTCCTACCCCTCCTGCCCACACCTCATCTACTGTACGCCATCAAATCGCACTCAACAGACTGATGTTCTTATGCTATAATTATTCTGTTTTTTTAATTGCATCGTCTATTTGCTGATAATTCTTAAATTTATTCACTTGTGTTCAGCATGTGAAAGATATAATGAATTTTTGTTACCATGGGAAAAAACACGGACTGGGAACCGATTATTTTTATTTCCTGCTTCTCTATACGAAAATTAGTTTAGGAACAAAATCGTTTTCGATCAACTTCCAGGAATGGATTGTGGTGGCAAACAAAAGCATTACTATATATATATTCACCTCCCTCTTCCCAGAGTTTTTTTTTTTTTCAATGAGGCCCTCAATAGGTTGTCCACCCCTGTTCTAAGGGAAGTAAGTGTACACGTAGAGGGCTTATACTTGTTTTCAAAATACACGAAGAATTCTAAGTCTAATTGTATAAATAAGTAGCTTCTGTAAGTGTTGGGATTTAGATCACATCCGATTAATTTCTGTGAGCTAAAAACAAAAGTAGATGTAAATATAAGAGAGAGAGAGAGAGATGGAGAGGGGGGTGTATTTCAATGCCAAGACTGCATTGAGTTTTTTTCAAAGGTTACTTAATTTACTATTCCAAACTCTATAGGCCAAGGCAAACCTTCGCGGCAATTTGAAAGTTGTGCAGAATACAAGATAGGACCTGTTTATAAGTCAGAACTTGAGATAATCAAATTTTATTAATTCTATTATGGGTTACATATTTATAATGGCATTACTGGTTCTAGAATAACCTGAACGGTTTCCCTTGATTTCGTCACTTGCTTCCAACTTAGATTCGTGTACTGTGTTTACAGCCTAACAATCCATTTGTATCCAGATCTAGAGGTAGAGACTACTTGTTGACTTTAATATACTGGTAGTAACGATCCGGAGGATTTCCAGCTACCCGTCGCCTCAGCGTGGCCCTCCGGTGGAAACATCCAGAGGTGGATCTGGACAGGCTAAGAACGAGTAGCGAACCAGGCCATCTAGCAGGTCTCCCTGGGTGAGCTTTTGTTTTTTTTATCTCACTCGGGGTGGGGATGGAACAAGTAACCTGCAACCCAGTCCAAAAAGTCCGCCACGCCGTTCCACAAAGGGGGCCGTCATCAGTGACCCGTTGGCTGGAGTGGCGGCCCTTGCACGGAACAGTGGCGGTTACAGTATAGGAATATGAGACAAGCTCCCCGCAGTTAGCGCTGTTACCGGCCACTTATAGCGAGTGGGCCAGGACCGGTTACGGCGCGCTGTGTACACGGCACGGCCCGGTTTTACCAGTCAGTCAACCAATATGGCCGCCTACCGTTGGGTGCCCTCAGACAGGACAGGGGTGAAGAACCCCATGTCCAGGCCTGGTGGTTGGATAAAAGCCTTTCTAACCATCAACGGGATAATGGCGCCTCCGGCGCCGATTCCCTACTGGACTTCATCGAAGGTAGTAACGATAGAATCCAGTACAAGTCTCAGTAAATAAGTACTCTTACACTATTATGACTATCATCACAACTTTGGCTGGTGTGTCGCAAGCAAGACATTCAGACATTCAACAATGAGGTCATTCTGGTCATAATTCCACTACACACGCACACCAAATTAACGATATATTATATCATTGTATAACGATATGTTTTATATAGCGACATAAATCATTAGAATGTTTACATTATGACTTGCTATACTAAATCTTGAAACACTGTACGTGACTTGGAGGACAAGTCCTTAATATCTTATCTTATAGGCCTACATCGCAGACGTTCCTCCTTAACAGAAGATAATTACGTCCCTCGAGTGAGTATCCATGTGTCAATCTTGTCGTGCGTGGTGTAATTAGAGACGTAAACTCTGTTAAGTCATTGGTTTTCTTGGGAAGGGGGAGTACTAGGGGGAATATGTTGTAATATAGTACATTGTTGTGTGTGATCATTGTATATTTCTGCCTATTTTATTAGGTTACGTTTCTATGTTTTAATTATGGTTTAGTGTTCTATGTATTAATAGTTACGTTATTTTGTAGTCCTCCGTCCGGAAGTGTCTCATGTTTATCTAGTCAAATATGAATATGCCTAGGCATTAATTGATAGTCGTAAGGCTGTTTAAATAATTAAGTGTTGATTTTATTTAATAATGGCATTTAATCTAGCAATACATTTTTAAACCTGATATATTCTATAATTGACTTTTCTGCCGATTTGTTTAAAAAAATTTGACTTATCAGCATGTGCAAGTGATGCTTATGAATTTCAGACTATAAGTAGATAAATAAACCAATGCCTTATAAAAATTGAAGATAAACCAATGTCTAGTTAAAATTGAAGATAAACCAATGTCTTATTAAAATTGAAGATAAACCAATGCCTTATAAAAATTGAAGATAAATAAACCAATGTCTTATAAAAATTGAAGATAAACCAATGTTTTATAAAAATTGAAGATAAACCAATGTTTTATAAAAATTGAAGATAAACCAATGTTTTATAAAAATTGAAGATAAACCAATGTTTTATAAAAATTGAAAATAAACCAATGTTTTATAAAAATTGAAGATAAACCAATGCCTAATAAAAATTGAAGATAAACCAATACCTTATAAAAATTGAAGATAAATAAACCAATGTCTTATAAAATTTGAAGATAAATAAACCAATGCCTTATAAAAATTGAAGATAAATAAACCAATGCCTTATAAAAATTGAAGATAAATAAACCAATGCCTTATAAAAATTGAAGATAAATAAACCAATGCCTTATAAAAATTGAAGATAAATAAACCAATGCCTTATAAAAATTGAAGATAAATAAACCAATGCCTTATAAAAATTGAAGATAAATAAACCAATGTCTTATAAAAATTGAAGATAAATAAACCAATGTCTTATAAAAATTGAAGATAAATAAACCAATGTCTTATAAAAATTGAAGATAAATAAACCAATGCCTTATAAAAATTGAAGATAAATAAACCAATGTCTTATAAAAATTGAAGATAAATAAACCAATGTTTTATAAAAATTGAAGATAAATAAACCAATGTTCTATAAAAATTGAAGATAAATAAACCAATGTTCTATAAAAATTGAAGATAAATAAACCAATGTTTTATAAAAATTGAAGATAAATAAACCAATGTTTTATAAAAATTGAAGATAAATAAACCAATGTTCTATAAAAATTGAAGATAAATAAACCAATGTTTTATAAAAATTGAAGATAAATAAACCAATGTTCTATAAAAATTGAAGATAAATAAACCAATGTCTTATAAAAATTGAAGATAAATAAACCAATGTTCTATAAAAATTGAAGATAAATAAACCAATGTCTTATCTATAAATAGAAGATAAATAAACCAATGTTCTATAAAAATTGAAGATAAATAAACAAATGTCTTTTAAAAATTGAAGATAAATAAACCAATGCCTTATCTATAAATATATGTCTTACACCTGGCAGCATTAAAAAATTATGACAGGAACGCCGGTTGACATGACCTGATTACTCACCGTAAGTCGTTAATCCCTCTCGGCAGACGACCAGAGCGTGCTCACACCACAACACAGGAACGTAATTCTACCTACTCACGAGCTGAACACGCGCCAAACAATTCCACAGAAGAAGAAGAATAACCTAGGGTCTTGTCCAGGGGGACGTTCCTGCATTATCCTAAGGAATTAGGCACTGCCAACCCCCCGGCGACATTACTGACACGACAACACTGTGACACTACCAGTCTGGCTTCTTCGTCAGGCGGGGGAGGGGAGAGAAGCCTGTTCTGTTCTAACGCGTGACTCACCCGTGTCTCGTGGCCAAACAAAATGAGGGGGGGGGGGGCAGTAAACACTTACACCTTCACGTGAAACTCAGAGAAATACGCGCGCGCTGTCATGGACGCTCGCGCAGAACATGTTATTTCGTGGTTTGGAATGTAGCGAGAGAAGGGGCTCAGGCATGGATAGGAGCGAGAGGGGAAGGAGAGCTTTGTGGCTTGTACTTCAAATGCCTGTAAAAAAAAAAAAAAATGCCTGTTATGAAAGATAAACAAGCTCGATTTTATCCAGTCGGTCAAATCATTCTAGTAAAAGCGTGCCGGTCTAAGGATTTGGGTTCGAAATAGAAATCCACGTTTTAAAGGTGGTCTTAACAGGAGGGCCAGGTGCCAATATTTCCAAATGCTGTAGTATCGACACCGATAATGCCAGGCACAGAGAAACTGCTATCACTCAGATCGATATTCAAAATGGAGGCTGGCGTGGTAAGCCCCAAAATAACCACTTACCCCTCCCGCCCCCTTTTTTTTTTGTGTTGAGCCCTTCACTCCATGAGTTGGCTTGTTAAAAACTGCGACTTGTGGAGCCGGGTAGAAGGAGGAAATAACTCCAGAGAGTTCTGTGAGAGAGGGTTGCAGCCTGTTCGATGCCGCCACACAGATGTATTGATTTTCGCTGTCGCCGCACTCTTCGGTTCCACAAACAATTTGCTGCTACACAGACAAGAAAGGGAAGAGGCCAGTGTATCACGTACTGTGATTATGTAAAAGAACAGATCCAAGAACGTCTTCGTGCTATTATCTTTGCGAGACGTAGGTTTGAATAGAACGCCTACACATAATTATATACAGTCGTCTTTGTGGAGTAGACCCCAAGATCTAGGTAACAATGATGAACATCGACAAAACATGGACCTTGCGCTAGAGAAAACAGTTCTAAAAATGGAATGATAATTCCTACTATAATTAGTATAATACTATAAGATGCGATTTTCTTCATGGGTTTTGGGTAGTGTTTCCCAAACTTTTTCCTCAACGGAACAATTCACACAATCTGAGTATCTAGCGGGAAACTTCACACAATCTGAGTATCTAGCGGGAAACTTCACACAATCTGAGTATCTAGCGGCAAAACTTCACACAATCTGAGTATCTAGCGGGAAACTTCACACAATCTGAGTATCTAGCGGGAAACTTCACACAATCTGAGTATCTAGCGGGAAACTTCACACAATCTTGAGTATCTAGCGGGAAACTTCACACAATCTGAATATTTAGCGAAACACTTTGCTTCAATTTATTTTTAGAGAGGTTCATTCGCGTGGTGGTCTCCTAGTTAATTAGTCCAGGAGTTCGTGGACCACCTAGTCAGGCCTCACGGAACACAGTTTGGGAAACACTGGTTCAGGGAAAAGTTGCACGAAAACACAAGAGCGCTACGTGGTGTGAATGTTGGGATAATACGAGTGCGTGTTGAATAAACAAGTAAAATATACAAATTATACTTTAAAAAAAAAAATAAAACAAAAGCTTGTATAATGGAAAGAACTGCACATTTACAGACATGCCTTATCCGAGAAAGGGAATTGGTACCAGACAGACAAACGGTGTGAGTTGATTTAAGTTCTGTAAAAAATAAAGGATATCTAGTCGACATCACATATATATGTGTGTGTGTGAGATCGACATATTAGAATTGATGTGTATTCAGGTAATGGAGATACCGGTATTCACAAATATCATGAAAGTTGTGACAGTATTTGTAATGAACGCAAATGTGGGTTCGATCCCCCCAAAAAATGACAAAGAAAACAGCCCAGCGACTCTTTTTTTCTATACAAACTCAACAGTTTTAAATTAAACAAGAAGATCCTTGAGACATTTTACGGCGCGACTGTACAAAATCTGCTAACATACGGAATAAGTTGTTGGCAAGGCAACGCCTCATCTAAACTGTTGCAACGTCTAGAAAACATCATTAAAAAAGCATCAAAAATTACACTCACAACATTACCACATTTAAAGGAACTTTTTGAACAAACGTGCCTAAGAAAAATCGAAAAAATCTTGGAAGACAACGGCCACCCGCTCCATCAGAACTATGTCAGGTCGTCGCGAAGTGGGCGACTGCTGTCAATCAAAACAAGAACGGAGCGGTACAAAAACTCGTTCGTACCTCACTCGGTCAGACTCTATCACCGCCACTCATTGATCAGGGAACATGAAAAGCACCAAGATACCTGTGTGTAGTCGCTGAATGAACTCTTTATGTTGTCTGTTGTATTTATGTGTATTTTTCTGTTGTGTTGTCTTTATATGAGAAACGAGTCCTTGTAATCACAACAAATTTCCGTAAGGATCAATAAAGCAGTCTTATCTTATTATATTATTTAAGAATTGATTTTTTAAAAAAAAGTTTCTATAACGTTTAATAAGTATAAGAGTTATTTGCTTATAGTTCAGAGATCTAACAAGACCCGTAAGGAGCCTCTCTCTCTCTCTCGGTGTTCTTGTGCCAGACTAGAAATGTGTAGGCGTGTCCAATATGATTTGACGTGCTGATGGTGTTCCTGTCTGAGGAGTTGTCTATTTTTAAACCCTAACTATGTTATCCAGCTGCCCCGTGGCAACATCTGATGCAAACAAAGCCTTATCCGCCAATGATTTGTTTTCCCTTGTCTGCGCATGTTATTCTTAGTTGTTAGTATCTTCGTGAGATCTCCATTTGCCTCTTTTATTGGTCATCTGCTGCTTTATACAATGCGCCTAAGTTGCTTCTAGGATCACCCGTTAGTGTCACACTTTAAGATTGCCCAAAATGTGTCTCTACACTTTCAGCTGCCTAAACATTATGGATTAATGTACATCAGACTTTTCTATCTCAAGGAAGCTTGGAACATTGAAAACAGACAATACCATTTTTTGTATGTGTGTCTTATTACCTTAGCCATCTCCTGCTGGAATGGTACTACTCTACTAAAGCATCCTTTACAATCACAGCTTGAACAACTTGTTCATGAAAGATGCCTTTCCAAAACTCTATTCCACTTGCAATCAATGAGTGCAATTCAAAAAGCCCTAGTTGTGTGTGAATGTTGTTCGTGTTTGCATCTTAGTTTTATATAGGGTGGACAGCTTCCATTTGTTCCTACCACTACAAAGTATTGCCATCTCTTCTTTAGCAAGACACTAACAAATACACTTAAAGAATTCCTTTATTTGGTCACTCCATCCAGACATTCACATTGTGCACACACATTCACAATAGCCTTTAAGTCATAAGAAATATTTGTTTTCACACAATCAATGGCAAATAAAAGTTTCATGCTATCAATTGTTTACAAAACATAGGACCACTGTCAACAATAGAGTCAATTGTAGAACTCTGCTCAAGGTGGATAGGGTTAGTAGTCAAGTTCATCAATAAATGCTGTTGAAACAAGTCTCACAGAGGGGAAACAATAAGTGAATTAAAGGGCAAGTCATGTTTTTGAACATCAACATTGATAAGAAAATGGACTTCAGTTAAGTGCCTTGCATTTTTTTTTAACAAGATGATAAGTCTTATTTTCTAGGGAAACCAAATGAAAATGTGGGTGCAGATATTCAAATCAAAAATTCTATTTTAATTCTATTACAAATGTTAGTTTATGACAATGAACAATACTGGTACCAGCACATTCTTAACAAAAATCTAAGGCTGAAGCAGGTATGTAACAGGATTACACAAATAGTAGTTTTGTTCTTAGTTCAGTCTCTGGAGCTAAACCTAAGGTATGTGTCTAGTTCTTAGTTCAGTCTCTGGAGCTACACCTATGGTATGTGTGTCTAGTTCTTAGTTCAGTCTCTGGAGCTACACCTATGGTATGTGTGTCTAGTTCTTAGTTCAGTCTCTGGAGCTACACCTATGGTATGTGTGTCTAGTTCTTAGTTCAGTCTCTGGAGCTAAACCTAAGGTATGTGTCTAGTTCTTAGTTCAGTCTCTGGAGCTACACCTAAGGTATGTGTCTTGTTCTTAGTTCAGTCTCTGGAGCTACACCTATGGTATGTGTGTCTAGTTCTTAGTTCAGTCTCTGGAGCTAAACCTAAGGTATGTGTCTAGTTCTTAGTTCAGTCTCTGGAGCTACACCTATGGTATGTGTGTCTAGTTCTTAGTTCAGTCTCTGGAGCTAAACCTAAGGTATGTGTCTTGTTCTTAGTTCAGTCTCTGGAGCTACACCTATGGTATGTGTGTCTAGTTCTTAGTTCAGTCTCTGGAGCTACACCTATGGTATGTGTGTCTTGTTCTTAGTTCAGTCTCTGGAGCTAAACCTAAGGTATGTGTCTAGTTCTTAGTTCAGTCTCTGGAGCTAAACCTAAGGTATGTGTCTTGTTCTTAGTTCAGTCTCTGGAGATACACCTATGGTATGTGTGTCTTGTTCTTAGTTCAGTCTCTAGAGCTATGTGTGTCTTGTTCCTATCTCTGGAGCTACTGCTATGATACAGTCTTGTTCTTAAGTCTCTGAGAAAGGGAAAGGGAGGTGCACTGGTCATCATGACAGCCCTAGCATATAAAGAAAAAAAAAAGGTGTAGTGTACAAAGTTTCAAGAACATGAAAACATCAGAACCAAGAACATCACTACAGTTTCTACTGAAAGACATTATTTTTGTGTCCAGGAATTATTACATAGCATCCAAAAAATATATAACAATAACTTTCAATAAAACTTAAAGAAAAAAAAAAGATCTAATATAAAAACAAAGGCAGAGTCAAAAACAGAACACCTAATTAAAATGTTAAACCTAGTGTTCCTTCAGTAGTTTCATTGGTAAGATAAACCAAGTTTAAATCATGGCTCTAGAAAGGTGGTGGGAAGGGTCATGGGGAATGAAGGAGCAGCACTAACATTATCAACAAGTCAATGCTGAACACATCACATTGACA
Source organism: Biomphalaria glabrata (assembly GCF_947242115.1). Classification (NCBI taxonomy): domain Eukaryota; kingdom Metazoa; phylum Mollusca; class Gastropoda; family Planorbidae; genus Biomphalaria; species Biomphalaria glabrata. The sequence continues at coordinate 25,963,274 of NC_074715.1, read as the reverse complement.
CTAACAGTTGTACACTGTAGTTCAATCAACACTACAAATGCAATAGCATGAGAGCAAAGAGACAATGTACATATGAAAATCTTCAAGCTCTTTCTTTATCAAGTCATTTTAGTTGAACAAGTGGGACAGTGCCCTAAAATACAAAAATATACACTTGAACATTATTTACATTCCATAGCTAACTAAATTTGTACATTGTACTTACAGTAATTTACAGGAAACTTCAACAAGAATACAACTTATTTATAGATTATGTTGAACCAGTACTATAACAAAAAAAGTATAATACTATTTGCCATAGTTTGTAGTGGAACTATTTTATATTAAAATTAAATAGAAAAAAAAACATAGAATAAAACTTGTAAAAATATCCTCAACAATGAAACTAAACTGTTCAAAATATTTCAAGCAACAAAACATAGTGGATAATCCTCCAGGACTGATGAAACTTGCTATATGTTTATTCAGAAAGTGATTTCACCTACATACACATTTTTTGTTTTATTTTATATATCTATCTATGTCTAGAAATGAGTCTACTCAATAACATTTCAACGTGATCATTTCTTTTTTCGTCTCATAGCTTTAATTTTTGGTCTATCTCCTCCAGTCCTGATGAAAAAAAGAAAAAAAAAAACATTAACAATTTGGGATCACATTGCTTTAACAAGTACTAAAACAAAAAGGCAATTCCATCTTTTTGAAGCTGTTAATGTTTTTTTTAAAAGCAATTACTTTTACCCCCCCCCCCAATAACCTTGTTAAGCACATGTACAAATCTACTCAAGTATTTAAAATTCTAGTTTGGTGATACAGCTCCAGACTTTGAAACATAAAAAGACAGTCTAAACTGATTTCTAGATAAGACTGTGCAAAATGTTCCTGAACATTGATATTTAAATTTTAAAATCATTATTTACATTATATATATTTTTAAAAATTATTTGTCAAACCCCAGAGTTTTTCCTGTGTGGCCCATTGGCTAGTAATTTCTTTTCCTTTAGATATACCAGACATGCCTACCCCCATGACCCAGAAAGTTTAAAATGTGGAATTTCAGGCTCCAATGTGAGACATAAATGCTTTTACGTTCAGCAGCCATATTGCGCACAATAAATAAAACTTCAAATGAAATTGCTAGTTAGCTTCTAATACATTAGATGTAAATAGTATAATTAAAACTAGAAAGGCATTTAATTAAAGAATCATAATTATATCCTGTGCTAGAAATCTATAGCTTGATCTAAATGTATATATGATGTCAAGAGGCCAGAACAAGACTCTGACCCCCAAACCCTCTTATAGAAACTATACAGAGAATAGCCTGATCACAGATCAGTTCATCTTAGATGTAGGATTACTAATCTGAACCCTCCAACATGAAAAATGAGAACGATGAAGAAGAAGACTAGCCTAATAGTCATTATAGATCTAAGATCTATATAATGCAGAATTAGAATCTAGATTTCCTTACTAGAACAGATTTATAAATGATTCTTGTCTAGATGTAAAATATGTTGAAAATTATAGAATCTATTATAGAACTAACCCCTAAAGACTAATCTTTAGATATTCTAAATTACTAATGGCAATGCTACTATCAGATCTATTTCTAGATCTACTTAATTGTCTAGTACTCTAGATGCAGTCTGTAGATCTAGCTCTAGAAGAAGAATTTAGAGTCTACTATACTAAGTCTATTTTTTATCTCAAGTAATCAAGATTACTCCAGATCTAGAAGTAAGACTAGAATTTGATGATTCTAATAAATTTAGTATTCAATAATGTCATAATAATTCATGTCTGTAGCTTAGATATCTTGTGAATCTAGATTTGAATTCTATATCTAATCTAGATATATAGTAAACACTAGATCTTGAGTCTAGATGCATTGTCAGGAAAGAAATTATTTGAATTGAGCATTAGGCTCATTAGCGCTTACTAGGTTCTAACACTAATTTAGATCTAGAGTTTAGACTAACTCTGGACTAGATCTAGGTCTTGTCTAAATCTAAATCTATGACACACTGGGTCTGGGAGGAGACAAAATGTAAATAATGGAAAAATTTAAATAAACACATTTTATTTTGCATTCAGTATTTTCATTTCGCACTATTAATAAATAATGAAAATAAGCTTTGTGGGATGGTTTTTCAAATGCAGGATGGTAAGCATGTCTAATATACATAAACTGTTGAATTACTAGCAAAATGGTTAGAGACGTTTTTGAGATCTGTGTCTAGAGTTCAGATTTAGTGATGGGAACAGACTTAGCAAATTTTTAGAAAATTATGTAAATCACGGCAATCCAAAAATTATATTGAATATTGATCATGGAATGATTTATTGTACACAAACACACAAAATGATTACAAGGAACAGGTATTGTGACATCTCTTTCAGACAACTATAAGAAGTGGCATGTTTTAAAAAAAACATTTTTAAAATGCTTGTCTTCTTAAAATCCTTAATGGAAAATGTTTTGATTTATTTATTTTTGGTTGGATTAATATTGGAACAATTTCTTTTTCTGGAAATAGTGGTTTTAACAAAATTTCAGGAAAATTCCCATCACTGCAAGTTCCAACTTTTTGTTGATTCCCATGAAAAATGTGCAAGCTGATAAGAGGAAAGATGTCAAAATTAGAATTTTTTTTTGGTTACATTTGTAACAAAACTGGAAAGAAAATTTAGTTTAATTTAAAAACTATCACTGACATTATTTATTTTGACTTTTTTTTTTTCCCATTGACTTTCCAATGCAAACTTAAAAATTACTTCCATAGTTTGTAAAGTATATTACAGAATTTTTACCACATAAATATGCTTAGCAACCTTCATAGTAAATTAATTACATAGTAAGATCTTCATATCACAGACTTAGCATTGAACCTTTTCATACTAAGCCAATTATTGCACTTCCTATTCAACTGTGTATGTATAAGGAAAATTAAAAGAATGGGAGGAGTGTGAGGAAGTATATGAGTGTTTCTCCAGTACTGTTGACAAACAGGTATTGGCTCACTAAAAAGTCTATAACTCAAAAACTTCTTATTAAAATGTCACAATTTTCTTTTCATTTCACTTAGAAATGGTTTATCTATAAATTGTGATATTTTGAGCTTGAAAGGTGCATTTTGGAATTTTAAAATTGTAGAAAATGTGTGAAATAGTGCACAAAATGGCATCTTTTGATGTAACATGGAATACCAGGCTTAGGTTGAAGAAATATTCTACTAAAAGCAAAGATTATTCAACAGACATTTTTGTTGAAATAGGTTAACAATATAATGTTATTGTATTATCTATATCTTTTTATTTTATATTTACTTTGGTATTACTTAGATGTCGCTGTAAAAAATGTGTCATAAGTGCATCACATGGTGTCCCACTAAACTTGACATTTTAAACCTTTATCATTTGTAAACAAAGTAAAGGATTCTGCTCCCAATTGTGTCTCTGTTACTAAAAGCATCTATGATTAATTTACACAGTGTAATTTTTCTTTAAAACTGTACAAATTTATATAATTTTAGTAAAATAGCTCTTGGTGTCCCAGGTGAAGCACCTCAAACGCTCTTAACAAAAAGAACAATATTTTTTTAAACAAAGTTATTAATGAGATGGGAATTACTTAATGGTATCTCTGATACTGCTTAGTACACAATAAGCTCCATTTTCTTGGGAAAAGGCTACATAGTAATTAACAGGAGACATTAATAGACATGGTGTCCCACATTTTTTCATTGTAGCACCCGAAACGCCTCATGTTGAATGATACCAGAAAATCTCAGAGATCTAGATATAAGTAGTTTTCTCACCAAAGTTTTGAATTATAATGAGAATTAAGCTTATTATTCTCAAGTTTGATCTAAAATACATAGAATACTATTTTTTAATCTAAGTTAATGTAAACCTTATTGTTTTATCATTGTCTGTGGTGCTTCACGGGACACTAAACACGTCTTGATCTAGATAAAGGTCTTGAGTAGATTTAAATCTACTCTATATTTCAATTTATATTTAAATATAGTTTTGGATCTTGTTCTTGATGCATTGAAAGTCATAAAGCTGCTTTAGTCTATGATTAGGTCATGTTTGAGGCAGTTATGTCTAATATTTTTTTAAATGATTATTGTACACACACACACACAAAGGTCTAGTACATTCATTTGTGGTTATAGAATACTATTTTGTGAATCATTGATAAAAGAATAATTGGTAATGTATTTACAGACTAAAAAAATTGTATTTCAGCATGTATTAACAAAAAAAACTATATATTTTATATTGGTGTCCCGTTGTAGCACCCGCAACATTTTGTGATATAATAGTTATGTTATAATAAATGCTTGAATTATTGTTGAGATATTGCAGCAAATAATAGCCTATATATTTAGCTACAATGCAAGTATAGCATAAATTCTATTTTCTTATAAAAAATCTTATTTAAAAAACTTTTACCAGTAGTGTTACAGGTGCTACGGTGTCCCATTTTTTTTAATTGAACGCAAACATTACGTAAGTATTCAAAAACTTCAATTTCTCTATCTAGCTGCTTAATACAATAGAAACATTCAAATCATGATAAGAAAGCAAAAAAATTATGAGTTAGTTGTACTTTAATCATCAATGGTGTCCCGGTGATGCACCTGAAATGCAATATTGGGTACCCCTTTTGCCAGCACTGCTGAGGAAATGTATGTATTCCAATTTATTTTCTATTGATAAATTCTTAAAGTACAATGGATGAGGAAAAGAAAACACTTAAAATGAAACCAAAAACTTTCATTTTAATTTTTGACCTAATGTGACACTTTTTGATACCAGTACTGCAGAAACACTCATATAGAGAACTTTCACTTACCCAATATTAAATGATTGACTTGGAGCATTAGGTGCACCAGCACCAAACACAAATGGTGTGCTAGAAGATTGAGGTTCAGTCTAAGACAGAAAATGCATTGGCTTAATAGCATTCAATTGAAATTATGACCATCAAAATGTTGCCTACATTTGTATCAATGAATAGAGCACATGTATTTATTTCTGCCTAACCAACACAAATGAAAGCACTATAAATGAAGTAAAGCTGTTTCTAAACTTACAGGTTTAGCACCAAATACAAAAGGAGCCCCTGTCTGTTGACTTGTGCCTCCAAAATTAAAGGATGCAGGTGTTGGGATGGGAAATGGAGCTGCTGTAAAAGTGAAAATTGGGTCAATACTTGGAAGAGCTTGATAATGTAAATGACATAGTAAGAGCCTTGATATATCCTAAATAAAAAGTGCTATCAATAATACCTTTGACCTCAGATTTGGAACTGTCATTTGAAGCTGAAGCTGTGAAAGAAAAAACATTTGATGCTCCGGTTGAAAACTGAAATCCTTGGGAGGAGTTATTGATTTGTGAGGGCTGAGCCCCAGGTGTTGATCCAAACATGAAGCCTCCAGATGGAGTGCCCGAGTTAATACTTGCACTGTTCCCAAAAGGTGAACCTTTAGAGGCTAAACAAAAATTTCTTAAAGCATTACTTCTGACAATTTTTAGGAGAATTTTTAAGACTTTTCAATTTTAGGAGATCTTAGGATATAATTACAATTATAGTGCTGTTTTGAATAGATAAATGAGATGGGGCAGAACTTGTGTTCAAAAGCAAACTTCACTTAAAGGATTTCTTCACACCAAGGTTTGATGAAATAGTTTTAATTCGTATGAAATAAACTTCATGATTGAACTAACATATACATTGTGATTGAAACTTAAATTTTTACCTCCAAAAGTAAACAATCCATTTGTGGCAGTATCATTATTGTTTAATCCAAAGTTGACAGTTTTTTTAGCACTTGGAGCATCCACATCTATTAAGACCAAATGATTAAATATTTGAAAAAAAAATAAATAATTTATTGCATTAACCATACCATCATAAAACATGGCTGAACACTCACCATTCAAATCCACAGAGCGTTTACTGGGCTGTGCCAGTGATACAGAAGAACTTGGATTCAAAGAGATTGTCGACTGTCCAAAAACACCAAACACAGGTGCATTAGTTTGTAAGCCTGATCCTAAATCAAGGAATTTTGATATTATTTGTTTTTTTTTCCATTAAAATGACATACTACCAATGAAAATAGAACAAAATATTTTAAAGTGATTTATATGGCTTACCTAAAGAATTAGCTCCATCTGCAACTTTAGATTGATTTGATGACATAGTAAACCCTCCATTTGATAGGGGTTTACTGCTGCTTATACTGTTCATGCCAAGGCCTGTTGAATTTGACTGTGACGTAGCCACAGTTGCACCAAACTGAAAAAGACTGTTGGAAGATTTTGGTACAGAGTCTACAACCAAAGCTTGAGAAGTGGATAATGCAAAAGTTGGAGCCATTGTAACAGCTAGAGAATTAGCATTTGAGTTGATTTGAGGGTTAGTAGCAATGCCTACAACTGCAGCTGTTGATCTTATTTCCTGAGAAGCACCACTAGATGGGACAACCCCAAACACAGGTCCAGCACTTGCAGTTTTTGAATTGACTTGATTCACTGGTAAACAACCATTTGAGATTGAATGATTCTCTGAAATACATGGTTCATTGAAGGAAACATTTTTAGTTGTCAAGCCAAATTGGACATTTGGTTTGCTAGTAGATGCTGCAGATGATAAGCCAAATACAAATGCACCTCCAGAACTATTTTTAGCTGGTTCTGTTACAATGTTACTGCTCTGTGAACCAGAGCTTCCAAATTTAAATCCACCAGTATCTGGTGCAGTACTTCCAAATTTAAATCCACCGGTATCTGGTGAAGTACTTGAACTTCCAAATTTAAATCCACCAGTCAGTGGTACAGACGATGACACGGTTGAAGCAGAGGAATCTTTGCTTGTGGCTGTTTGACTAAACTGGAAACCTGATGAGGAAGTTGAGAATACAGAAGAAGTTGAAGTGTTTCCAAACTTGAACCCACCTGAACCAACTGTTGTGGCTGTTGTAGTAGGCACATTGAGAACAAAACCTCCTTGGGACGATATTGTAATAGATGAAGTCTTGCTTGGTTCTGTAGTTTTGGAAACTAAAGGATACAAATAAATATTGTGATTACTACTATTTAAACTGATGTAACTTAAGAATAGAAGCCAAAGAAGAAAATTACTGACCAACTCCAGCAGCTTGAAGACCAGGCTTAGGTGAATCACAAGCTAAGCAATTTTCAGCTGCAGCTGGATTCTGTATCATGCACGTATCACATTCCCAATTGCCAGGGGGTTTCTTGAATAAACTACTGAGACTACCAGAACTGATATCTATATGGAACAGCAAATAATTTATATACTTGTTATCAATCAAAATAATTATTGTTTTTAAGTAAAGACAATCCAAAAAAATTCCAAGGTTAACACATTTTAAATTGGACTAGAAACTTACTTGGTGCTGACAATTGATTACTTCCTGTACGAGGGGTTTCACATGCTACACATTTAGATGATTCTGGTTTATTTACAATCAAACAGCCCTGGCATTCCCAAGAGCCTGGAGGTTTCTTAAATTTTGCCATGAGGTCATCACTCGTACTTGGAGGAGAGTTCACTGCAACCGAGGAGCTGGTTGATACTGGAACAAAACAAAATATAACTACATATATGGCTTGAGCAGACTCTTTAAGAGATTTGACACAATCCAAATAACAATGGGGCTCATCAGACAGAACATTTCTGTAATTTTGTTTAAGTAGCTATTATGTACAAGAAATTTGAAAAGCCTCTAACAATCTATACACTTCTTAATAGTATGAGTAATTTTATTTTACTTATGACTGCGCCAAATATACAAACTAAAAACAAATTGTGCATGAAAGACTAAGCATTAATTTGTAGCAACAGCATAAATCACAGAGATAAACATAATGTATTGTATTTAGAACAACAAAAGCAATAAAAGAAATTGACTTTTTACACAGATAATCAAATTGGAGCATGTCTTTCCTCTAAAAAATATAAAAACATATCCTAAAACATTTGTGAAACATATGGACAAAAGGACAATACTTATGACATAGATGTACATATTAGAAGTTATCTCAATCATTTGGGAAAGTCAATGACTTGAATTAATGTTAAAAAGCATATTACGTACTCAATTTTATTAAAAATATTTGAAATTAAAAGTTCTAAATGCACTGATGTTGAAATGGTCAGACAGTAATTGCAATATTTGAACTAAACCATTGTTATTTTTTCAATTAATTTGTCACAGAAAGTTGGAAGGCCTCAAGTAATTTAGATTAGAGACCATCAGGATTTCTCTATTTTAATCTAGCACTAGATAGTAAGCTTGCTGATTATACAATAGCAAACTGTTGCAAAGTGCATTAGTGTGAATGTTCTTGTTAAAAAATTATTGGTTTAATGTATTTCTGTGTGAAGCATCTCGTGTGGTAGTGCTATGTTGCCACTACTAGCTAGCATATTGGGGAGCAATTAGAAAATCTCCCTTGCTAGTACATAGTCTCTCCACAGCAAGTCATATAGAGTACCTCCTCCAGATGACAGAATCTGATGCTGTGAAGCCTCAGGCTAATCTTCAAGGGTCTTGGAGATTTGGCCTCAAGATGTGAGGCAATCACTGCCTGTTGGAGAGCGGACACTTAGCCCACAAACCAAACCCCTAGCAATAGCACCACTTTGTGTGGGAGTAGACCCTAACAGAAAATCTGGTTTTGGAGCCATATAGGTAGGGAGACAGTGGTAAGACCACTTCTCTCTGGCAAACTCATGCAGCCACTTGACCCCAAGTTGTGATGGTATTTCATCCCTTTGGATCCTGTCAGTAAGGAAGAGAAGTGAGTGGTGATGTGTGGGGAGCCCAGCACTTATAAATTTAGAGCCCAGGCTTTCCCACAGCAATGAAGAGGTCACTTCAACTCTTTCATCTTTAGTTACATAAAAGTTGCAAAGGGAAAAGACCCTCTCTCGAGACATAAAATGGTACAGAATAATGTATTTCTCATGTATGATCTTTACATTAGATTTAGAAAAAGTTTCAAGAAAGAAGAAAAGACATTAGAAAACTAAACCATTTCTAATTTTTTTAATTAATTTGTCACAGAAAGTTGGAAGGCCTCAAGTAATTTAGATTATAGGGACCATCAGGATTTCTCTATTTTAATCTAGCACTAGATAGTAAGCTTGCTGATTATACAATAGCAAACTGTTGCAAAGTGCATTTGTGTCTACGTTCTCAAAAAAAGAAAAAGTTATATAAATATTTATGTAAATGTATTTATATAATACAAATTGATTTTTTAAAACCAATAATCCCATAAGTTAATAAAACAAAATTAATTACACATTTAAAGACACACAAGATGAAATCTTGAGCTAATATGATGTTACTAACATCGGATAACTGGCAAAAAAAAAAAAAAAAATTGAAGACACTTTAATGAAATCATATTGATCATCTAAAAAGATTTTGGAAGGAAAGCAAATGAAACAAATTTTTTAAAGTATCGACAATAGGAGATATTTCAAAAGAAAAGGACTTTTTAAATCAACGGTGGTAGCGTCATTCCAGAGAGGAGTTATACTGCACACTTTACTTTTGCTAAGATCGAGAGGAAAAAAAAACACATAATACACGACTTATTTTTTAGATTTTAGTATTTTTCTACAATTTGTTTTACACAATGTAAAAGTATTTTTGTTTAAGAAAGTTGGAAGGCCTCAAGGAATTGGAACCAGAGACCATCAGGATTTTCTTAGTTTTACTCTAGCACTTGATAGTAAGCTTGCTGCTTATACATTACTACAGCAAACTGTTGCAGAGTGCAGTAATATTTTAAAAACTATAGAAATAATACAACTAAAATAAGTTAAATAAGCTATTAATAAACATGGTATTAATCAGTACAAAAAAAAGGATGTTTTAAAATGCGCATTTACATGTTATACTATCAATTTAGAAATTCAAATGTCCATGTTAATGATACTAAAAAATGGCCAAGCTTGATAAACAGAAACTTAAATTATAGATTGGTAAACTTTTTCCATGTTGAAAACCTAAATTTAACATTTACACATGTTTTTGACAGATTTCTAAATTTAGTAAATGTCTATCTATTTTTTAAGTTATTTCTCAAAACTTTTCAAAATAAAATTATACAAAAACCACTCCAGATTGATAGCAGTTTTCCTCTGATATAGATTATTGCACATTATACACTACAGTTAAAAAAGAAATGCTTTAATAAAATGCCAAAAGCAATAACTTAACAAACCTTGGTTAGAGTTAGGTTTTGGGTTATCACATGCTACACATTTAGTGGAATCTGGTTTGTTGGATAACATACAGCTATAACACTCCCATGAACCAGCTGCTTTCTTGAATTTAGACATCAGGTCATCTACCAAAAACAATGCTATTTAGAAGTTGATGGCTTTTTAAAGAACAAATTATGTATTTAAAATCAATTACTTCTTAAGATGCCTTTAGATTCAACAAGTTATTGCATTTTACATAAAATAAATGTATTCAAAACATGGCTTTATCAGAATTCTTCATTAAATATCTTCAGATAAATCAGAAGGTCTCCGAGATAGCATCATTTAAAGCCAAATGAAAGAACTAAATTTAATGAAATTTTAGTGAATTTCTGTGTTATTAATGTTTTATACTATAGAAATATAATTTTTTTTTATTCGCTCAAACAGCTAAGTAAATAAGTTAATCCTTTTGTAATTAATATAAAAAAATAAAAAAAATCATGGTTACCTTCTGTACTGGACTTAGGTGGCACAAAAGAGACAGATGCAACCACTGGACCTAGTAAAGAACAATTATGCTGCTTTTAATTTCTAAAATTAATGAAAACTGTGAATAAGTGACATTATACCAGAGCTGCTTTTAATTTCTAAAATTAATGAAAACTGTGAATAAGTGACATTATACCACAATGATTCATAAAAAAAAATTCACTAAAATATCTACCACCTTTTAGTTACCTTTGCCAAGCACATCCATGACAGAGCCTGTTTTTAAAGAAGCAGCAGGAGCCAAGGAAAATCCACTTTGGGTCACAACATCAGATGCTGCTGAACTATCATTTTCAGGCCATTTGTTATAGGTCTTGAAACTTGAGGATGTTCCTGACAAAACACTTTCTTGTTAATTGATATTGTTACAAAGCTATTGCAGTTCAACTATTTACTAAAGTCAACTTAGTATTAATTACATCCTTTGATGGTGACAAACACTCGAAATTTTAAGTTATCAGAAATACATGTTTAGATTTGTCAACAAATCAAAGATGACTTACTAGTCAACAGAGATGCTTATTTCATGCAATTTGAAAACAACAAAAAAAATCTTTTGAGTACAGTTTATAAAAATTGACTCCCCCCTTTTTTTTAATTATGCTGCTGTAAAAATTACAAATAGCTCTATAATAGTTTTATAGTGCTCATTCTAGCAGTTACAATTTTGTCAAACCTATATGGAACATTCACTTGTTATATTGAGCAGTCTAGCAGTTACAATTTTGTACACAATATCACTACTAAGTTCATTCAGTGCATTATCCTCATCTTAAATTGTAATTGTCGTTTCTTTCCACCCAGCTTGAGTCATACAATTAGTTCACCCCAACTCACTTTTTTCAAACTATACAATAGTCACTCTGTCCAAACTATAAATTTCAAATAAGAGAAAGATCTAGTAACATTTGCATTTGTTAAAATTGTCTAGAGCCTACCTTCAAATTATTTTACATACAAACAAACAAAAAAAAAGCCATAATAAGTCTACAAAATTAGGCAGACTTTAAAATATTTAGACAAAAATTCAATCCTAAATTATCATGTAGGTTCTATGGTACCTGTTGGGCATGATGTACTGAAGGAGAAAACAAAAGAGTGTATGGAAAGAGGGGGTGAATGCAGTCTTTTTTCAACAAATGCTAATCCTGCTGTCATTGTCAACCATACATTTTTTATTCCCATAAAAACAAAACAAAATTCTTTCATTCAGAAGCATACCTTCCATGACAAAGTCAACAGATCAAGTGCACTTACCACCTATGTCTGCCACTTTTGGTCTAGGAGCAGTAGATCCCCAAACTTGAGGAGTGGAAGAAAATGATGTAGAGACAACAGATGAAGCACCTACAGCAGGTTCAGGTGAAGATTTAGAGCCTTCCTCTGCTCCAGCAGCATTGATTTTAACATTTGAAGCATTGATTGGAGAACTAAACTTAAAATTCTGAAACCGAAGCAATTCTCTGGTCAGCCAATTATCAAATAATGATATATCTTGATATAATATCAGGGTTATAAATGATTCTAATGACCATGTTTGAGTACCTTATCAACACTGCCCAACACTAAACTACTGCCAGGATTCCTATTCTCTTGTATTGGTGTGGAAAATGTAAACTTTAAATGTGCTAACTTGTCTGTTGTTGGAATGCTTGATGGTGGTACTGAATGGGATTTTACACCCACAGAATGAAGAGGTATAGGATTGAGATTGGTTATTGGTAAAGTAAAATCTGTGCGCAAGTTAGGAACTTCAACAACCTAGTAAAAAGAAAAACCAAAAAGAATCAGCATCCTTAACTAATTAGAAAAATAATGCATAATGTACTATTATCATAGAAGGTTGAGAATTATCTTTAAACATCCAAAGATCAAGTAAACTGACTTTTTATGCTTTTTATTTAGGCTTAATAGCCAGATAGTTTTACTGTAAACTTCATGATATTAATAATTACCTCATCATCTTCCTTTCCTCTAGATATGTGTTGTGAAAACTTTTTCTCTTTTATCTTACCAGTTGATGAAGGTACATTTTTTACAGCCACTTCAGAAGTTAATTTGCTTAGTGAAGGTTCCTAAAAAAAAATAAATAAAAAAAAAAAAACAGAAAAAATACATAAGGCTATTTACATTCCCATTAAATACAATCAGTAAAAGGTATATTCCAGGGCACAAGAAATAATATTTTTTTGGCTACAAGACAAGAACTACATTTTCTTAAAATACAAAAATAAACAATGGTTTTGAAGTTGTTAAGTTTTTCATCTCTGTAAAATAGAACAAATGAAATTTCAAGCTCCTGCAATTTACAAAATAAAGAAAGATTAGCCCAAGTGTAGGTATTTGAATAATATGTAGAAAAAAAAAAGGTCAAAGACAGAGTTAAAGCCACAACTATACTCTTAACCATATAAACCTGAAAATCAATTTATTGATGACAAACAAAAACTTTTGAATGAATATAAATTGGTACAAAGTGTAATTTAATAATAATTTTTTTTTTTTTACCAATGATGTAGGTAGCCTAGAGGTCTCTGTCTCACAAACCTCAACAGGCTCTCCTAGATCCTGAGCCAGAGAGCTCTGTCTCTTATCCAAAATGCTGTGTTTGCTTCTATTTTTAACTATAACAGCTTGAGATATAGATTGGTGTTGACTTTTTGGGGCACCAAAATTAGGAATCTGACAATAATTGACAAAATAAGAACTGTTAATACCTGTTTTTTGTAGAATTAAGAGAGAGGAGTTGTTAAATATGTAGCAAAAATAATATTTAATGCTTCATCAGCGGTTCAGACATTATAAAAATATCATCATTTGTAAGTCTGATAAATACTTTTCTTCATCTTATGAAGCACCATGGATGGGACGGAAAATAAAACATACCTGCAAAGGTCTGGTACTGGATCTACCAGGAGTTAGAAAACTAGCTCTTCTGTAAGAGGAGGGCTAAAAAAACAAAACAAACCTTTTTGATAGGCCACGCCAATACTATGTCAATGTAAAGTAAATAATAAAAAAAAATACACAAGTTGCTTGATACACTCTACAATTACAATCAGCAGATGAAAAAGACAAATTGTCTAGACTGATCATAGTGAGTTAGTGGATACCATTACTTTTATATATTTATTTTATTGGACTATTATTTAAAAAGATTTACTGGTTAGAAACACATTGGATAAAAAAATTGTAATACTTTTTTTTTAACCATTTTATTGTAAATATTAATGTCCCCATGCTATGCTATTATTACACATAAAAATAAAGTAATATATCAAATATATTTATAATTATTGAATTATGGCAATGGCTAAATTAGAAATTAAAAAAAAAAACTTACTGTAAAAGACAAGACAGAATCGTTAGCATCTGCTCTGGGAATTTTTTTGACATCCTAAGATAAAGGTTAAAAAAAAAAAAGCTTAGTATCTTTATCAAATTTAAGATCAGTTCTTCAGTTCCATTTAGATAACTCTGTCAAAGAAAAACAAGATTACAAAGAGAGTTAGTGTTATCACACAAACTTGGTGGCCCCCATCAAATTCACCAATGGACGAGAAATATATTCAAGATATAGTCTTGTTTTGATCGTTTAAAGAAATTGTAAAAATTTGGTGTTATTTTTCACATAAAAGCAAATAGTGCAACACGTCTTTGATAAGACTCTTCAGGAATAAGTAGAGTAGCATTAAGTGATCACCTAAGATCAGCATTGAAACCTCCTGATACCGTGTCTAGATATGGAACTAGTCTAGAAATCTAGTTCTAGCCTAGATCACAATTCTAGCTTTAGTCTTAATTTTAGTTCTAGATTTTAGTTGTATAGATTCTATTTCTATCTAAATATATATCTTGATAAAGAACTAGTCTAGAGATTCAGAGATCTAGCCTAGATGTAGATCTAGATCTAGACTAGATCCAGAATATAGAATATATCTAGAATCTAGATGAGATTGTGTAATTGTGTAAGAGTGGCGATTTTAATAACACACTTGATGTTTTTATTTACCAGGATATTGTACTTTTCTTTTTTATCTGATCTATATCACAAGATTTCCATACCTTTTTTTGTGTATATTGTGTCACTTCAGGATGCCAAAGGAACTATATTAATATTGTATTTCATAATAGCTTTCATATGAAAATTAGACTGGTATATTAAAAAAAGAATAATCTTACCCCAAGTGGTGTAGACATTTTCTCTAATGTTTCAAGGATTCTTTGGGCAGTTGCACTAGTGGTAGCATTCAAAGTCTGGTTCAGAGGACTAGCTTTTACTTGTTTTCTTAAGGGTAATGAAGACTAATGAAATAAAAAAGGTTATGGTCATTATCATATGCTTCAGCTAGGAATGTTTTTCTTTCTTAGAAAAAAAAAAAAAACATCACGCACAGAAAGGAAGGGGGAACATCTAACCTTATATGGTGATGAAGAGATTTGACTTTTGCGCTCTCCAGCAGCACCTCCATAGCGAGTCTTACCAGAATAGAAGGATGATTCATGCAAACTAGATCCAAGAAGTGATGTGTTGCTCTGAAAATACAGATTCATTTTAATTAAAACAATTAATTAGCAAGACCACAAATAATATATATATATATATATATATATATATATATATATATATATGAAAGAACATTGCCTATTGAAGCTATTTTTTTCTATCGATACTCAGGCTAAGACAGTCAAATAAATTGTATGGATTTGTATGTAAAATGTAAGCTATCTTAAAAACACCTCAAAGTACAAGTACCACACTCATCTTTCGCCATAAAAAAAAAGTTGCAAGATATATATATAGGAAGTGATTGACACATTTTTACTTTATATGGCATTTCAAAAATTCATGCCAGTCTTTATTTAATTTTTAAAGTCAAGAGGATACAAGTTAGATTTAGCAAAACACACAAAACTGAATTGAACTTTATTTACCTCATTGAGGGTACCAAACAATGATGCATTAAAAGAAGGCTTTTCTGTAACTGGTGCAATGAAGGGTTTACCATGTCTAACACTTTCAGGACTCCACAGTCTTTGCCTTTTAGCTGAAAATAAATGGGCACCATCTATTTAGGTATGGTTGTGATTTGATGATTTCTTTCAATAAGTAGAAGTACATCAGAAGTTCAGACATTTCTAAGCGTTTCTTCACCAGCATGCTAGTTAAAACCATTCATCATGTTCAGTTATAAACATTGAAGTAATATAACCTCCTTGTACCTGATTCAGAAGCTCTACTTGCTGCTCCAGTTAAGACCATGATGGATCGAATCGGAGTTTCTACTACTTCCATTGAATCTTTGTCAATAGAATCTAAAGGCATGGAATAGTTTTTTTCATTTGAATTTGAAAACATTTGTGAGATTTCTGCACATAGAAAGAAACAAAAAAATAAAAATAATATGTAAGAACATTGTCAAAATACAAATTTTAAAAAATTATATAGAATCATTTTATTTAATATTTTCTTTTAATTAATTTTGTATTACATAATAATTACACTGCATAAGATTTACTGCACACATGCACTATTGTTTGTACATATAGATGAGAGGAGAAAGCTTTTTACAGATGGTTTATATCCAGGCAGTCTGAGCATTCTATAATATATAACTGCTTTACTGATATCGTAACAACTTCTCTCTCAAACAACTATGAAGAATAAATGTGTTTGAAAATCAAAACATGCTTGAGTTTGGGAAATACTTCAAAAATATGAGTAACACTTCTGTTAATTTCACTGATTATTCCATTTTGTACAGGAGAAACTTTTAATTAAAGTTTGCACATGAAGTCCACCAAAAATGCTTTGAAAAGCAAATAAGAGAAAGCTGCTGAATCTCTGCTGGGTTCTAAAGCAAGACAACAAAGAACAACCAGATGAGGAGCAATGCTCAGAGGAAGAGAATCTTAAGCAAAAAAATTGCATATTGAGGCTTCATGACTCTTTTTTATGCTGATACAAGTTGTTTACAAGAAGTGGATCTCTAACACACTTGGGTTTTTAAAGCATTAGTAATGATTAGTTATTAGTTATATAAAGAAAAAAACTTTAATATACATCTATATTTCTCACTATAGCTCTAAATCTAGATCTACTTAAATCTAATAACTTGGATCTACATCTCTAGATCCAATATATTATTATTAGATCTATATTCTATCAGACTTATACTCAGTAACTCACTATAGTCATGTAAAGTAAGCATACATCTACATAATATAGCTCTAGATGGCCGGTAGGTCTACTAGATCTAGATCTTATAATAATAGATCTAGATGTCTAAATATAATCCCATTTGAACTCATGGAAGTCGGTAGGTAGGGTTCAAATTAGAAAAATCTAGGGCCACTAGGGGCCATCGTATCAACAGAGTAAAAATTAATATCGCATACTCCAAATAGCGACCGGGCATCATGACATGATACTCTGATACTTATCTGAACTTTTCAAAAGCTAGCAAGCAGAAATTGAAGTCTAGTTGCTCTAGATCTAGATTAAAAGTATTCAAATTAAAGAAACTAGATATCTTATCTAGAATATATATATATCTAGTCACTCTAATCTAGACCGAGATTTAGACTTATAAGACAATACGGTAACATGAGATTTAAAAAAAAATAGACAGGATGCGCATGTTCCAAAAAAAAAAAATCAAAAATCTTATTTCGCATTCTTCCGAAATGGGAAAAATAATAAAATCGTTTTTTTTTCATAAAAAAAAATGTCAAGGAAAAATTTCGGATTTTTTCGCAACATAATAGTATCAGAAGAAATTTTCGGAAAATTCCCATCACTGATATATATATATGTATTTTTCATTTAATTTTAAATAGTTTTAACAAAGGGGTTATAAACCTTACAAAATGTATTCTTACGTGAGCTTGAAGATGACTCCACAGAATTGGATTGTTTCCAGACATCTCCTTGATATAATGTAGCAATGTTAACATTTGGAGGAGGTGGTTCATATGAGGCATTAGGATACAACTCTCCTAAAATAGAAAAAAAAAAAGCGAGCTGTCCCTAAAAAGTGGCTTAACAAATTTACCAGGCCAACAGGATACAAATTTTCTACTATGCAGACATAGTGATAATTACCATGTATCTTTTGACCTTCTCTATTAAGCTTCGGAAATGTAACAATTCCTGAATCATCAAGATCTTGTGCTGCTATAAAGTCTGAAGAGTCACTACTCCTACCAGGTCTAGAGTGGTCAACAAAGTTAGAGGCAGCAGAACTAGCATTACTCAACGATGAGTTCTGTAAAAGAATGAATGAACTGTTTTATTATATGAATGAAATACTATAATAAAGTGTAAATCAAAATGATACCTTGTTAATTAAAGCTAAGTGACATGTCTTTTAAAGTTACCTGTTTATCACTTTTCGTTTCACCACTTGTACTAATAGGAGATGATGATGATACAGACAACCATGAAGGAAGAAGTAAGTCTTTGACTGAATTCTTCAATTTACCCAGGAGAGACTGATCAAAAGGGGAAAAAAATATGAATGGTTTAACTATTTATTTATTTTAATAGTTATTTTACCCTTTTCACAGCACTAAGTCTTTTAAAAATATTTTATATTTTAACAAATAATGTTCAATTTAATGATTCAATCAATTTTAATTGGACAAGACAGAAAAAAAAAAAAAACTATCAAAAGTCCTTAGAAAGTAGCAAACTAGCTTATTATGTTGCATTTTTTAAATATAAATGCTGATATATCATCTGTTGGTATAATAAACAAAATAATAATATACAACCTCAAATATAACAACATGAAAACTATTTGTGTGAAAACTTTTTAATGTAGAATAAAACTGAGGACTCTAAGACTGAATGCTGCACATAGGTCTTCAGAATCTGTTGTTTTAAACAAACATCTAAGTAGTCGTAATTCCTCCAAAAAGAAATAGTTTTAGTAAACTTCATAAAGCAGTGGTTCATTTAATAATTTTCTGTTTGTATGTTTATGTTAAAAATTATAAAAAAATAGAATTTTCAGATTTTTATCAATTTTTATTACCATTATAAACTCAAATTTATACTGACACTAAATATTGTAATGTGATGATATATTTTAACTATGACTAGGTTAAAATTATAGTATAGAAGCCTATTTCCTTGAATAGTTTGTAACTAATGACTTCATCAGAATTCTTTAGAAATATCCTCAAAGCATATCAACTCAGAAGGTCTCCGAGAAAAACATCATTTGAAGTCAAAAGAATAAATTAAAGATACAATGTGGCCAAAATATTAATATCTCATAGAGAAGAGAGATAGTGGAAAAGAAGTAATAAATTTAACCCTTCAATCCTAGAGAACTAATTAAGGCTGTAACCCAAACAGATGATTTTTTAAATTGCCTTTTTACCTATCTTCTTACTCTAACCTTTCTTTCACACGTGCAGGAGGTTTGAGACATTGTAATCATTTAAGGAAAAAAAGAACACAAAATAAATCACACTAGGTTTACACCTCAGATTGCTAATAAACAATAATATTTGGTAACTATTATTGATGAAACTAAAAGACCAAGGTGTGTATTTCAAGTGATGCAGCATTTTGTTATTAGATAATTTTTACAACCCACTTTTAATTGATTATAGGCAAGGAGTTCTCATCTAGTAGATGAAATGCTAAGAATGAAGCAATATTCTGCTCTGAGCTGCAAGTCTATGTAAACCTAGCACTAGTTCTAGAGCAAAAAACAACAACAAACAAACAAAACTAAGTAAACCTAGCCTAGAATCTAAATTCAATGCATAAGCCTCTCTCACTAGTCTAGATCTAATTGAAGACTGAAAGTCAAGCTGTTCCATTTTTGCATCAAATAAATATGCTTGATAATTAGAATTGTAGTGTTGGTACGTAGATCTAAGATCAAATGTCTATGTAATACTACAGTGTATTTTGTTTAAATTTTATCTTTGATTATATGATTAATCATGGCGCCAAGTTATTTAGATATTATACTATTCTAGAAATATTAAAGCATAGTATAAATTTGATTAAATTTAATGCATCTAGATCTACTCAAATCTCATTTGAAAAATAAAAAAGGCCTTGCACTTCATGTGACCTATTTATTGTCTGATTTGTCTCAGGATTCGAAAACCTCTAAATCTAAATATTTAGCTAGATCTAGTATAAGTAAAAAAAAAAAAATGCACTAGAGAAAAAAAAAAGATGAAGAATGTCGCCTTTGAATTCATTTCATATCTTTGAAAGAAAATATTGAATGTACAAAGAAGCTTGACCTCAACCAAATCATTGTCCCAGACCAGCTCGGCGACCCTTTTACTATTCCCAACTATGTGGCTATCCCCAACAGTAAAATTATTTTTGTTTATAAACATAAGTAACTGTGCTTTTGCGATTGGTAGCTAGGTGAAAAAATAACCAGAAGTGCGGAAGAAAAACGACCCGATAATTTAGAGATCGCATTTTTGATGTTTTTTTTTACATAGGCGGCACTTGGAAATTTATTACACTCTTGAATGAAATGTGAGAAGTTTTAAAGTTGTGTTATCAATTACTTTAGACAATGGCCTAATCAATGCTTAATGAGGATTTTTTTAAAAAGTTAATTAAGTTTTTTTTTACTTATCATGAAAATACCACTATTTTGTTTTCACCAATACAGAAGTTAGGATAGAGAACAAAAGTTAATTTTTTTTTTCATATTAGATATCATGCCTGGCCATAATTCTACCAAGTTTTATCGCTGTAAGTCTTACGTGGCGCTTACAAAGTGGAAAATGCCATTTAACAAATAAAATAATGGCCATGGACAGTTTTGGTTAGTCTATACTATATAGAAAAATTTTGTGAACAAAATTAAAAACATGTCAGGCTTTGTAAAGCCTTAAATTCTGCATATATTCCAATAGTTTTTGTGTACTAAACACCTTTGCGCGAAATGTGACGAATTTTTAAGCGCACTTGAAAAAAAATTTTTCAGACGATTTTGATTCCATTTTAAAAATATTTTGTTACTTTTTGAAATCACAACGCCTCCATTTTGTCCACACCTTTCTGGGTCACTGACATTTCTTGAAGCTCAAGACCCAATAATTTATTTATTTCCTTCAATATTTACATTCTAAACAAGTTCATAAATATAAATGAAATCAGCTTTGTGAGCCAGAAATTTATTAATACTAGATCTACTATTTAATTTCTTATTTAATAAGTAGATCTATTGTCAACGAAACTCAATCCCAACTTTAAAACTTTTGAGCTGGAGGTGTGTCTCATCGGCTTAGCCAGCGACAAGCTCTCCTCTCTCTTGTTCCATGTCAACTAATGTTAGGTCAAAACGCAACAAAAAAATTCCTAACTTTCTAACTGTTAAACATACAGTCATATTTATACACCATTGGAAAGTTCTGTTAAAGTATTTTAATGATGTACTAACGAAAAATTGTTTTTTGAAATATAATTTTTTTATTTCACATCCCTACTATTGGTATAAAAACTTAATCCAAATGTGAATATCTGATATTTTTTGCTCCCAATATTGACACTGTCATCATGGCTTCCACAACATAAAACAACGCTATGACATGGCACCCCTGTAATAATGCAGTGAATACCAAGTCACATAGGTGTGACTGGCAACACTATTGCATACTCCTTGGCCCACCAGGGAGGGCAAATTCCACTCACTGTACAGGATGCAAGTTTTCATCATGCTATGGCTATAATTCAAAAAACAAATGGAAAAGTAGTTTGAGTGCTGGGACAAGTCCCAAAAAGCCTGTGGAGTCTGGGAGCGCATGAGGCGCCCTGACCGCACTTCCCTATGGTGGAGGCTGTCCAGGTCTGAGCAAGCTATTCTAGCACAGTGCAGGACAGGCCAATGTCCTGTTGGCTCATATTTCTCACGGCTATGGCCAAATTTCGATTCACTGTGCCCCCGCTGCGGGGAAGAAGAGGAAACCGTGCGGCATGCCTCATATTCTGTTTGACTGCCCTAGACTTGCTGATCTCCATCTCGACAGGTCTGGGAAACCAAAAATTCTCTACCTGTATGGCAACATTTATGCACTATGTAAGACAGCAGGGTTTCTGTCCAGGGCTTTTGCAAGAGAGGATTTGAGCCTCTCAAGCCCTCACTCAAATGGAGTTTGATGATGATGATGATATTTTTTGCTAAAGTTTTATGTTTAAATCACTAAACAATATGTAATTGAGGTATATTCTTGAAATAGATATATATTTCTCAATTTAATTAAATTCCAAATAAATTAAATTTAGGGCACTCGTTTATTACTATTTGGTATCCATCATATTCAATATCGAACATGTTGCATTTGATCCTTGTCCCTTGTAATGACATTTTTCATAGCTTCTTGTAATTTTTGTGGCTGTGTTATCATTATTAATAATCGTTGACTAAAAATCATACAGTAAGTTTCGATGACTTCCGGTAACTTTTTCAGTAGTAGAGGTTGAAATCTAGACAAGACATACTAGAGAGTGCCACCTGACGTCACCTGTGCAAACATCATCAATATATTAATAATATTTTCTTCTTTTCCAAAAATTAACTTTCTGTTTTACATTGCGTGCTGCAGTCATTTCATTTGGTTTGCAAAAAAGAAACTAGTCTTTTAAATCGCCATCATTTATAAAAAAATAATTTATATACCTAAACGTTTCTCTAAATTACATAATTTCTGTCAATAATCCAAATTTCATCAAATTTAAAAAGAATTCATTTGACTCATTTTTAAAGCCGAGAGGGAAAAGAGGATTGCTGAGCCTAGTCAAGTGACCAACTATTGACATCACGAATGCCCAATTTTATTATTTGAATTAGATCTAGAGTCTAGATCTAGATTCTATATCTAGGTCTAGATGATGATGGAGATCTATCTAATCTAGTATTTCATCTGGATAATAAAGATTAATTATTAAATTAATTTATTATTAGTACTATTATTAAAGTATTATTAATCTAAAATGATAATCTAAATTATAACTAAGTCCACTACAAATTACAAAAAAACTTTAGATTCTACTCAGACTCTAGACCTAGTGGACTCTTCATATTCTAGAATTCTAGATCTTCTAGTAGGTATGGGAGAATCCCGAAAATGCGAATAAAAAAAATGGCATGAAAAGTTGAGATCGTTTTTTTCATAATTTTTTACATAGGCTTGGGTTTGAAATCGATTATGCTTTTAATATAAAAGATGCGCACTTGGTGTGAATGGTTTTATGTTCCTTAGATATTCAGTAACATTATTTGTTCAGTTTTTTTTTTTTTTTAACTCTCAGTATTTAGCAAAATATAGATAAAAATCGACCTCATTTAAAAATCTTATATAAGCTGTCCTATAAGATATAACTTAAAAAAGAAAGGTTTTTCTAATAGATACATTATGGTTCTGTATGTGTACCAAATTTCATTGTTGTATTCCATACTCTAGTCACAATAACCATGAGTCAGCATGAGGTACCTACTTAGTTGTTTTTTTTACTAATGCCATATAGTTGATTAGTACTGTTACCATTCCCAGGTAATTTTTTGTATGAAAATTTTTTTACATTACTTAAATTTTTTTTTTTTGTATGATTGGTAAACATATTAGGCAGGTTTCTGCTAAGTTTCAGATAGCTAATCTTTACTCTAATTATTTTATTAGCGTTTTTGTCAACCCACTGTGTCATGAAAATGAGCCTAAGTCCCGCCAAGTTACGGCGGCCATTTTGAAAATCTTAAGATGCACAGAAACATTTAAACTGTGGTTGTGTGATTTATTCTTACACTGGATTAATCTTTAGAATGAAATTCAAGTAGATCTAGTCCTTTCATATGAAAGTAGATCTATATCTACTAATTTAGACCAATAATTAGATCTAGATTTATCTTCTACACTCTTTATTAGTCTAGATCTAGCTAGACTAGACCTAGACCTAGAGAGCTTAACTAACTGAAACTCGTAAATAAAAATAAAAGTGACCTGTACAAGCACAAGCTTCCAATTGCTCTTCTAAAGTTCTACTAATTGAAATCTTTTCTGCTACTAGATTCTATATCTAGTCATTATATAATATAATAATAAATAGTTTTAGATATGTATATAATATATTTCTATATATTAAGAGAAAGATAGAGTATCATAGAGTAATATATAAAAATATATAGATCTATAATATTATTAATTATATATATAGACGTCTAATATATATATATTAGAGAGAGAGATCTACTTAGGCTGACTTAGCCTTGGCCTTAGCATTTTAAATATAAATAAATATAATTTTCAGCAAATTGAATCAGTCAAATCTTATTGAAACTTGAATTGTTAATGATTGTTCTCAGTCTTATCTCATAAAATATGGACATTAACTTCAAAAAAAAAAAAAAGATGATTACATCCTACACCTGTCCCAAGGTCAATCTGTCATGACATTAATCAATGACTTGAACTCTGCCAAGTCATTGGTTTTCCTGGCTGATTCAGGCAACCCATTCTATGCTCAAATAGCTCTTGGCCTATTGAAGAAGGAGCATTTGTACTTATTTGTCCTAGCATATATGAAACAAGGAATGTACCTTTATGCAACACCCATTAGGTTTTTTTTTTAAAGTTAATTAACACACAAGTTATATTATGACCTTTTTTAATAGAGAAAATATAGCTTTATTTAACTGTGTCCTTTTTTAAAAAAAATTTTGACTGTAAGAAAGAGCTTTTAACATTCAATAATTTTCCAATAATTATTACACTTTTAAACTAACAACATGCATACATACACTCAGGGCAGGATTTAAATAATGGAAGCCCCCTATACTTTTTTAAAAATCTGTAATAGAAAATCCACTTACAGAAGATATTAATTATATCTAAAAGCATGCCATATTTTAAAAGAAAGAAATAGAGTGATAGTAAATTTAATCTCATATTCCCATTAAAAAAAAAATTTCAGTTAAGTTTTTATGTATATATATATATATATATATATATATATATATATATATATATATAACATGCACACACACACACTATATACATATATATATCATTTATGCATATATAATAAAGCTTGTCTTCGAGTCTGAAGATTATTGAAGAATGCAGTATTTCCCGTGGCTATGCAGCCTCAGCTGTGACATACATATTTTGCCACACCCAGAGTTAGCATAACCGTTGTCTGCCGGTGGTCGTTAAGATTTTTAAGATTTTTTTTGCACTTGTCCTCGGCAGCAGATTCTCTTTTGGTCTCAAATGTATTTAAGATAAAAACTGCTAATTTCTGCCTTTTCTGAAAAGGGTTTCACTCCCTTTCTAACATATAAGACTTAATTAATTAAGTAGTAGTTATTTACTAACTAATTGGTTAATTTTTGGATTGATTTGTGCATTATCATCAACTATGAACAATCATGCAAAATTTCAACTTGATCCGAAAATAGGAAGTGGGAGAAAAAATATATCAAAACGGAATGAGAGAATTAAATCCATATAACATCTCAAACAAAATAATTAATCAAAAATTATTAATTAACTAATTGGTTAATTTTTTTTATTCATTTATGTTGTGTCAGGTTCAATGAATAATTGTGCAAAGTTTCATCTTGATCTGACAAAGGGAAATGGGAGAAAAAATATTTTCTAACTTTTTTCCAGAGAGACATACAGAGTGAGTTGATACAAGCTTTGTAAAAATAGAGTGTATTATAAATATATATTTACAAAAAATGTTTACTTAAAAAAATTGAAACGCTGAGTTACATCTTTAAAACTTAAAAATCTAGATTCCTAAAAATATAATTTTAAAAGTGAAAACACGTCAAAAAAATATATTTTCTTCTAATTATTGGACCTCTTAAAATAATTTTATATCATCGAGAAAAGGAGAACTAATTACAACTAATTCTTTGCTGATTTACTATCAAAAATTTGATTTCAACAAAATAAAATAAACTTTTATTACAAAAATTAAAGGTAATAATGTCATGTTAAGTAAAGTAAGAAAAAAAGAAATTATGTAAAGAAATTGTATAAAACAATAGCATTCTCTTATTAAGCACATCCTAAGCTTTCATTCGATATATTATTTATAACTGTATGATAAAAATTAGCGAAATAGTACGCATTTAAAATAAATTAAAATTTTCAGAAAATTCAACCTCATGTTGTCCATTGACTTCAATGTTAAGCGAAAACGCGTAAAAAAAAATGTATTTTTTTCATGGATAGTCCTATAACAATAATTTATATATCATTGGAAAGCTCAGATAGAGTGCTTTTAATAGTTTGGTATCAACAATTTTTTTTTTATAAAAAAAAAAAAATTGTCACATACCTACTTCTAGTGCCCGGTACTCGTAGTCACGGTAGTGGTCTCTTCTCTAGTCTAGTTCAGAGTAACCTAGTTCAGATCTTATTTATTATTATATCCTATCTAGATTCTAGACTCTTAGGTCAAATCTATCTGAAGAAACTAAATTAAGATTTTCAACACTAGAATCTAAACCTAGACTATCTACACTCTAGTAATGTGACGAACTTTTCAACAAGACAAATCTCATTCTCACGTGTGATCGATTTTAAGTCAGTCAACACTGCCTTGCTTTTTACCGACTTCTCCAAGCTAGTTTAGCACTTACCGTATCTCTATCGTACGGTTTACTTTGCGTTGGATTTCTTTTTGATTTAATTTTTCCACCCCCTTCGCTGGCCATTGTTGATGAATACTTGAATAATTAGGCGTATTATGAGTAAATTTATTTGTCCTATCCTTTTAGTTTTTGTCGACACATTTTGATGAATGTACCAAGAAAGATGGCGGTAATACAAGTATACTACGATTGGTCAATTAGAAGGTCACATGTGTTCCGAATAACTCGTAGTAAGATATCTCCCCTTCCCAGCCCCTACCCGCCAAACCTCTCCAGCAGCTTATTTAACACTTTTAGAAATTACATTTAGGTATACTAGATATAAATAGCCCATAAAACTTATTGTATTTGTCTATAGAATAAAAGAAAATGTACAATTACATATTTTCTTTAATTATTATTTCGATTGCAAGACCAAACACTAGAACTAGATAGATATAGTCTACAGTTTATTGTAATAAATGAATTTTACGACAATACCATAAACTATAAGTAGCCTGATTTGCCATTTGAGTTAGATCTAGATAGGATCACATCAAGACTCTGTGTGTTACAGTACAAAAGTATAATTTTTAATAAATCATTTTAAACTGATTATAAATCCTATTATTAGCTAACTCATCGGTTGATAAAAATCTGGATGGACACGAGCATCGAAAATGGCTCTAATGATTCTCATAGAAATTTGACAGTTTATGTGTTTATATCTTTGGGAAAAGAATTACTAGCTGATTGGTCACAAAGGAGAAACTATAGTTCCCAGAAAAAAAAATGTCAGTTATTAAAAAAAAAAAAAAACTAAAACAAATGAAAACTACTTAGATTATTTTATTCATGGTAAACCGGTAACACAGACTAAAAACTCATAATATCTAGGTATCTATGAAAAGTAATCATGTAATCCCCATATTGATGAAATTATTTAAAAATCAAGCAAAACATTAGTTTTTATTAGAATAAGTGTTTACAAATCAAACAAGAATATAAAACTAAAATGCTATTTAACCTTTTTTCCTTTACTTTATTTAGTCTGTTGAATCGTTGGGGCACTATGCAAGATTTGTCAACCACCTTTCTCCATTCCTCTCTGTCTTTTGCCGTAGTTAGAACCTCTTTCAATGGCAGGCATTTGAAACTACTGACTACTAACACTGTTCAGCCATTCACCTGCAATACTTATACCCATTTGGCCATAATTATTTTTTTTCTTACGGCATTTATATGCATACCAAATGCTGCGGAAATCTTGTCTATGCGCATCACCAAGTCAGCTAGTTCTTCTTCTGTCCCTGCTAGGCCATATGTTTATATGTGTACTCTTTGTGTAACTGAATGTATCAAGTCTAAAGAATATACAACACAGCACATGTGGTGGAATATAACTTGCAATAAATAGCGACAACACACTCGAGCGACCTACAAACAGAAATATTTCTTATGTTAGCTCCCTTGTTTTATTTGTATCGGATGTTCTTTCAGAGCTGAAGAAATTCTTTCTTGTCCAAACCTCCCGCAGGACGACGGGGGATGGCAGCTGGCAGGGCATGAACCCCGTGACCATCGAGACGACCAAAAAGTCCAGCACGCATACCGCACGATCAGGCAGCCAGGGTTTATCATCAACAGAGCTATCAGACTGAGGCTTAGTGAACGCAAACATGAAATATAAACAACTAGTCGACCGGCGGCGTAGCATACGCCTCTATTTTGCATGGCCGGTCTAAGACCACTGCAACCTATGTGACCGCAGTGGTCCCCCACTTTCAAAGGATCTGCACTTTCATAGGACCCGCGCTAATTCAAGGTGTATAAATGATTACATTAAATCATTTTATAACTTAAAACAGATTTCCCGCACCCTCTTGTCGATTTACCAGGAGCTCCTGGAAATCTCCCGAAATCGCAAAAATATACGAAAAAGTCCTTAAAATATACGGAAACATATAGCCTACACAAAAATTGTCATTTTGGGGTGTCATTCAATATGGAAAACGCCAATCTTACGCGCGGCATCAGCCGTATTTGTGTAATCTGGTGAAAGAAGCTTCTCGCGCCTCAAACTAATGAAGAATTACTTGAGGTCAACAATTCTCAAAGATAGATTGAAACATTTGGTAATTCTTGTTATTGAGCGGGATCAATGTGGGAAACAGAATTATTATGATATACTGTATGACTAAAGTAATTCTGTACGCAGTAAAGAATGAATAAAATGCATAGACGAATTTATTTTCTAATACAAACTCTTAAATTTCACTTATTATCCGCTTCCCTACCCAAACTCGGCCCCGCGAAATCGTTTCGCATAGGGTCCCACAATGGTTAAGTCCGGCCCTGCTATTTACATATATATATATATATATACCTCAAGGAACAGTCTTGGGTCCACTACTATTTTTAATTTACATAAATGATTTACCAAATTGCATTACTTCAGGAACAAAAGTCAGATTATTTGCTGCTACTCCTGTCCATAAAACTATTTTGTTACCTCGTCAACGAGCTTTTAACAGTTTCATATCTCTCATCCTCTCAACTGTCCTTTCATAGCTTTCTTTGGACGACCATTTCTTCGAGGTCCTTCCACTTGAGGGATGACTTTTGACAGTGAGTCATGTCTTACAATATGACCAAACCAGCCCAGCTTTCGTGTCTTCTCAATATGGAGGAGTTTCTTCTTTTGTCAGCCAGAGTGTTAACTTGGAACAGTAGAATCTCATTTGTCTGATACCCAGCACTTTTCTGTAGCATTTACTCTCAAAGGCTTGAATTCTTCTTTCAGCCTAAGTGGTCAGTGTCCAATATTCACAACTGTGAAGTAATATAGAGACCACAAAAGAAAAATACAGCTTTAATTTTACTTGGAAGTTGATGTTACTCTTCCAGATTGTCTACAGTTTGCTTAAAGCAGCTGATGCCAAGCTTCAACAGGTTTTATCTCTTTTATTGAGCCTTCATCTTTTGTTATGTTTGACCCTAGATATTTAGTGGAGTCAACCACACATGCTTCTCCAGTCAAAAGAGTTCTATCATTGTTTTTAATGACTGTGGCTCCAGCTTGTCTTGTGTTGATTAAAGCTTTTAATTGTTTGATATGTTTTTTTGGTATTGTCATTCTTTTAAGCTACTATCGATTTTAGTGCGGTGGTCACTGATGCATTGTTCCTTTGCTGACTTTATTTGCATGCGACTTCCTTTGTTGGTTGAACTGTATATTCTTCTGCCAGCAAGAGATGAACTTTTAAAAATTCTTTTTGAAATTATTTTTTTTGTTTCCTTCTTGCATCACATCAAGTCCACGCTAAATCCTGCCCACGCATCTCTTCACAAATTTCACAGCCTTTAGACAACATGTGTACATAATTACCTAGGTCACGTGATATGCATATTTGAGTCTTCTTTTTTTTTTCATATTGCCTACAGCCATTCATTTTTTTCAGTAAGTGAAGTGAATGGACTTAATATCTATTAGCCCTGAGTGTGTCAATGATGTGATTATGTCTTCATTTTTTAAAACAGTGAATGGAAACAATTCAGTGTTTCTCAATATTTGTTCAGTTATACCCTAAATTTGTTCAACTTTGACTTTTTTTTTAAAGGGGTTGGATGATTTATATATTTTTTTTACACTATTTCAATTATATCAATTCAATTCCTCCAAATTTATTGCCGAAATAAGAAATTCTATGTATTTGTCAGGATATCACGATGTGTAGCTCAGCAGGCTACTTTCTTGATTGAAAATATGTACATGATAGTGTATGTCATGTTTATTAGATGCTGAAGGCCCTTAAATGAGTTAAGTTTGCTCGTTCATTTCTCATATCTTCTCTATGCAATGAATATAAATGTTCATTGATTTATCAACTTAGATGTTCGCCTACTTGACAATACATTTAGATTACAATTTATGTCTTTATATCTCAGATGACTTGTACAGTCCAGTTCCAGACTTCAGTCTTTTTTTATCGTGATTAGATCCCAGATTGTTTTGAATGTGTTTTAATGTACCGCAGGATTATATGCCATCGAAAACAATCTGGTAGCTTTTAAACAGTGTATCCCGATCTAGGCCCATATCTATCTAAATCAATATCTAAATCTATATCTATATCTAGTATCTATATCTATATCAATATGTATATGCAGTGCATTTTTGTATCTATCTATCTATCTATCTATCTATCTATCTATCTATCTATCTATCTATCTATCTATCTATCTATCTATCTATCTATCTATCTTTCGTGTAACTCTATATTCTATACGAACAAAGTACAACATGGATAGGGGCTATCTCAAAGACTCTGAATCTGGTCGCTTTATGACAAATCCCATGCTACAGCACAACCAATTAATGAACTCATTAATTTGAGGCAATTTTCATTAATGTTCATGGAAGTAACAGAAGGTAGATAGCAAAGCGCGCGCGGCTTAAGGACCTTGTTCTATGTACATTCTGGTGTAGTGATAATTGGTAGAGTAGTATTTCATTAGGCAATCATCAAACACATTGCACGTCTCTCCCTGTTTCCAGTAAGGTAGGCCAGTTAAGGAATGCGGAGTTTTCAGATGACGCTCTGACAAGCAAGGTTACAGAGTGTATTTTCTAGAGTATTATAAAGTAGATATGGTAATGCTAGACAGCTAGAGAATACCGGGCACGCTGACACACAGATTTAACCAAGTGTATCTAGGCTTGCCCAACAACATTGGATGGCTACAGGTTAGTGACAATTGCGGAGGCTTGACTATTTGTTTATAACGTGTACTAGATGCATCACTTATGTTGTTGCCAAACAATGCTGCCCACGTAGGAAGAAGAGAAGAAATATGGTCTTCAATGTTTCAGGTGAATAACCTCAATATACGTCTTAATCTCCTCCTCGGCCAATCAAGTGCGCAGAAAATAATCCCCCCCCCCCGATATTTTTTAACACTCGTTTACGGAAAGCAATCTAAGTAGAAAAAAAAAACAATAATAAAAATAAAAACAAATACAAAACAACTAGCACAACACATCAACCTCTAATTGTAGCATCTACTAGGATGGATTAAGTTGTGTGTTCGCGAGACTTGCTTTAAGGGGGAATAATTGACAGCTTTAAATTGAAGTTATTTTTTTTTTCACCTCATCATTTCAGTGTCATTGCAATATGTTTCTTACAGTTACCGTTCTTGTTTGTTGTTTAGTAAATACACATTACTGTCTTCTGTCTAGGCTCCAGGTAGGTTCAAATTTTAGAATTAGATCTTAAACGCTAAAGTAGAATCTGCCATTATAACTAAAGAGAAAAAAAAGAAAGAACGCTTTTACACACACACATTTTGTTTACAAACACATTGGGTTCTTTAAATAAATAAATAATAAATAAATATACCTGGTTTACATTGTTAAGATGTATAATAGGTAATAGGCCCCAATTATTACAATTAATATTTACATAATTGGTTAA
This sequence comes from Biomphalaria glabrata, assembly GCF_947242115.1. Classification (NCBI taxonomy): domain Eukaryota; kingdom Metazoa; phylum Mollusca; class Gastropoda; family Planorbidae; genus Biomphalaria; species Biomphalaria glabrata. The sequence continues at coordinate 25,931,343 of NC_074715.1, read as the reverse complement.
CTGACAGAGATATTTCTTTAAGATTTTCTCCGCCGTAAGAATTAGGCACAATAACTATTAATATTTATGCATTTATAAAACAAGGTAATAATAGACTTCTTGATTAGGATTATAATTATTATGTAATGATTTAGTCAGGATTAGTTAATGCGAATAAAATTGAATTGTAGGCACATAAAGAGACTTAGGAAGATGTGTCAGATCTAGGTCTACAGCACGAATCTTCATAGTAACATAAGGGCCTCGAAAATTCTTCATGTGATTTCACAACAGGGTATATTGTAATTTAACGTTCTTTGGTACATATACTCCAAACCTAGGTTTTCATTTTCATGTAACTATTTCTGAACTGGGATAGTCGTTCACCAATGTAATAATAATAATAATAATAATAATCTTTATTGTCCGTAAGGAAATTTGTCTTACAATTGGTGCATTACACCAAACAAAACATTGTAACTATAAAAAACCAAAATGTACATTCACTCCAGACTCACTCTTAATTTACATGTGACAAAGTTTATATCCGATTGTTTCTATTTAATGATTTGATGGCCATGAAAACGAAAGTTTTCTTGTGCCTGTTTGTCTTTGCTATCGGTGTCTTGCATCTCTTTTGTGATGGTAAAATCACAAAATCAATTCATTCTTTGAGAGATTTTTACAGAAAGCTGGCCAGTTAAATGTATTGGTTTCTCTTTTAACACCAGCCATATTAAGTCTAGATTGTAATGGAATAGTTTCGCAGCTTGTTCATTGCAATATAGATTGGCAGAGTTTAACAAAGCTTACCTCTTATAACAGGGGCGGACTGGGTGTCAAAATCGGCCCAGGCATTTCTATACAATCCTGCCGGATAAAATGTATATCATATGGTCCTCAAAATCATTATGTTTTATAGTGCAAGGATAACTGTACAAATCCACAAAGTGAACACTATATCCTTATAAGATATATAGGCCTTATGTTGCTTTTAAATCGCTAAGTATGTATCCTAAAAGGACGAAGCCCACTAGTAGCACTGTCTACTGATGTAGGTTATTACATTATTTTAGAAAATGTGTTAGATTGCATTTGCATTACTAATTTAAAGTTGTGTTACACTGCAGAGTTTGTTTTTTAAACACGATGCTCAAACGGGTCACTTTTATAAGAGAATATTATACAACCTTTAACAATAAGTGCCATATCGACCCACCGGGCATTTGCCAGTCCGCCCCCGCTCTTATATTATATATGCTTTCAAATATTTCTCCAAATAAGATCGAGTTTAAGGATATCCTTTTGGTATTAGCTAGTCTGCATTCATCGGTCTTGTCTGAATTAGGTTTCCGTTTCTGGTGAGTGGGTCTAGCGTTTGACGTGATGAATGGTCACCTGTCGATCTTGGAGACATTTGTTTTCGCTGGCACAGTGTCCAGTGTATTGACTTGATGAAGATTGAGACCTCGAGATTGAGCCCTCGAGTCCTAATTTGTTCAGTGTATTGACTTGATGAAGATTGAGACCTCGAGATTGAGCCCTCGAGTCCTAATTTGTTCAGTGTATTGACTTGATGAAGATTGAGACCTCGAGATTGAGCCCTCGAGTCCTAATTTGTTCAGTGTATTGACTTGATGAAGATTGAGACCTCGAGATTGAGCCCTCGAGTCCTAATTTGTTCAGTGTATTGACTTGATGAAGATTGAGACCTCGAGATTGAGCCCTCGAGTCCTAATTTGTTCAGTGTATTGACTTGATGAAGATTGAGACCTCGAGATTGAGCCCTCGAGTCCTAATTTGTTCAGTGTATTGACTTGATGAAGATTGAGACCTCGAGATTGAGCCCTCGAGTCCTAATTTGTTCAGTGTATTGACTTGATGAAGATTGAGACCTCGAGATTGAGCCCTCGAGTCCTAATTTGTTCAGTGTATTGACTTGATGAAGATTGAGACCTCGAGATTGAGCCCTCGAGTCCTAATTTGTTCAGTGTATTGACTTGATGAAGATTGAGACCTCGAGATTGAGCCCTCGAGTCCTAATTTGTTCAGTGTATTGACTTGATGAAGATTGAGACCTCGAGATTGAGCCCTCGAGTCCTAATTTGTTCAGTGTATTGACTTGATGAAGATTGAGACCTCGAGATTGAGCCCTCGAGTCCTAATTTGTTCAGTGTATTGACTTGATGAAGATTGAGACCTCGAGATTGAGCCCTCGAGATTGAGCCCTCGAGATTGAGCCCTCGAGTCCTAATTTAAGTCGTACAACTTAAACAAAAACATCATCTCATCATCTTTCCTTTGCGTTCCTCATGGAACATAGGGCCTCAGTAAAAACACGGTCTCTTGCTAGTTTTTTAATGGCTTCCCAGCTCTTTCCGGTCCTCTCAGCGTCAACTAGTATAATGCGTCGCCACGTTCTTTTTGGTCTTCCTCTACGTCTTCTTGCCTGGGGGTTCCACTGTAAGGCCTGTCTAGCTCTGTTGTTGGTATCTTTTCTAAAGGTGTGGCCAGTCTATCTCCACTTCCTCTTGAAGATCTGCACCTCTATAGTTTTCTGTCCACTCATCTGCCACAGTTTGGTGTTTTCTATTTTGTCGTACCAGTGTATTTTAAAGATATTTCTCAGAAATGTGTTGATGAAGGTCTGTCCTTTTTTTGTTGTCACTTTAGTTGTTCTCCATGTTTCAGAACCATACAGTAGGGCCGCCTTGACATTAGAGCTAAAAATAGAATGCACTTAAAAAGCGTTCACGATCATCTTTATACATATTCCCCCTTCTTCCCCCCACCCCCACCTGGTCCAGACAAGTGATAGGATCAAAGCGCATTGAGAAAGCTAAAAGCATGAAATTGCGCTAAACAAAAAAACCACTTGTAAAAAATATATTTCTAATCGTACAGATTTATATTTGTTGTTCTATACATTTCTAGATCAATTACACATTTAATGACATGACTGATCCAAACTAATTGATACAATTACACTTTAAATTAACCTTTTTTTTTAAAGTTCTTTTTGTTTTTCTCCTGTTTTAAAATGTCTATTGACAAATCTCCTGGTCCATGGCATCGAAGCTAATATTAACATTAGTATTTTCATAATCAGAAGAGTGGATCGTATTGGCTCAAAAAAATCTTTATTACAAGCATGCAGTTTAATTTTTTTTTAAACTCGCCTCCTGCACATTTTGTAACTCGTCTACTCTGCCTCCAGTTGAAAGCACATCGGTGTCCAAACTAGTTGACCACATGTAGATCTGAATGGTGAAAACACATTAGATTTATCTGTGAGAATGTGTTCACTTCTAGTGAAACCATTAAGTTAAACTACTTTTTAGTACTTAATATCATGATAATAAAGGGCGACCGGTCATTTCATCCCTGGTTATTTCATTCTTGGTCACTTCATCCCCAGTCACTTCATCCCCCGGTCATTTCATTCCCAATTAAATATTTTTTTAAATTCATTGTTTAATTGTTTGATTTTAAGTCCTCATTTCATCTAATATTTAAATATGATTATGTAGAATGCTTTTTGATAGTTTTTGACATGTTACTAATGCGTTTGTAGTGTTTCCCCTGCCACTTTACATTCTTGATGAGAAATCTTATAATATTTTGTAAATCTGGGTGTGTACTTACCTATAGCGCTTCTATTGGATGTGGGGGATATTATAATATTACGTAATGATCAAAGGCCAAGGTGTGGTGGAAGTAGTGGAAATCATTTAAAAGATAAAACGATTAGAATACTTATGATCATGCCGCTGATAACTCCTGACGACCAACTTTTACTTCATTTTTCAATCGCTCTTTCTTGAAAATGGGCACGTCATTTTTAGCATTGAAATATTTTTTTCTAATAAAGGCTGACTTCACCAATCCTTAGGATATCATGTCACCTATATAAGTTTTGCTTAAATTCCTTTTAAACATTAATGTTGTAAATTGTATTATACGTCTTTATCGGTATATATTTCATATTTTTCTCGATATTTCATTTGTACATGTATATGTAAATATGTATTTTGTTTATTGATATTCACTTTAGATATCAACACTGGTATATTTAAGTGGACATAAATACTTGCTTATACTATATTTCAGTCATGATATAGAGGTTTAGCCTTTATAATTGACTGAGTGCTTATTGGAAATAATCTTGTATGTATATATAAGGTGTGACTCTCTCTCTCTCTCTCTGCCATTAGGCGTCGATCTGATATAAATTTTCCCACCCCACTCTATCTTATTGATGTAGATCAGTGGTTCCCAAACTTTTTTGTCTCGTAGACCCCCTTACCATGTTTTCTGAGCTACGGTAGACCCCCCCCCCCAACTGATTAACTTATATTGCATTTTTTGCAAATTTACCTATTCCATTTTTTTGAAACTTATTTCTAACTGATGTGAGTCGAAGTATGAATAAGTAATTTAAAGCTACATACATCTGAAGTAAGAGAGCTCTTCTTTTTTATTGATAAAAATTCAAATTTAAATCAATAAAATAACAATATATATAATTATATATATATATTTGCAGGTTCATCATCAATTTCTATGGATATTATGTTTCATATAAGAATTTGATGTTCTCTGAAGTAGTCCTTAAACATTATATAATAATTAATTTATTAATTAGCCTTAAGTATCATTGTAAATGTTTTCGCAAAGAGCAGTTTCTCGTGTATTTCTTGATATTTCACGTCTGGCTCAAATATTGGGTCCGCGGAACTGTTTTCACTATCAGGAGAAGGGGCGAAGGCAAGTAATAGTCGACTAAACCAGTGCTCATTAGCCTTCGCTTGCAGCCTACCTAGCAGATGGAAAACTGAATTCAAACCTCTGCTGCCTTGCAGCTTACCAAAACATGGGAAAGGTTTCGTGGATCAACCCTGAGGAAAAATAAGGAGCCGGCGTTTCTTAGGCAGTTTGCAGCACACAGTGTTACACCCTGTGAGAGCCTGTTATGCCGTTGATCCCAAGCTGAATATGTCGTTTACAAAGAAATACATAAGAAGCTTTTGAACTGTATTGTTGCTTAAATAATATCAGAAGTAGGGTTGCGTAAAACAGTTTTTTAAACTACTTCCACGGCTGGAAAAACCTATTTCTTTTTGTTAAACATTAGTTACATGTAGACAAAATTAAGCTATTTAAATAAGTATTGAAATTAAATAGAACAGTTTTTTGCTTCATTAGCAGGATAAATATTTATAGGATTACCTCAGGTACAAATCTGAGGGGCTAATTGAAATAATTACATTAATGGGATCTGAAAATTAAAGTAACGACCTGCTTAATGAAATCCATGATCATAGACCCCCGTGGACATCTCATAGACCCCCAATTTAATTTTTCCCTTTCGTAGACCCCTTTGAAGTCTTCGTAGACCCCTGGGGGTCTATATAGACCACTTTGGGAATCACTGATGTAGATGAACACAAACACACTTTTTGTTTTTACATGAAATCTATAATTATAGGCCTACATGTCACATTATGTTTCTACATGACCTCTATAATTATAGGCCTACATGTCACATTATGTTTCTACATGACCTCTATAATTATAGGCCTACATGTCACATTTTTTTTAGTTTTTACTGGCATTTAATTTTATTCTTATCTAATGCGTTACACTTTTTGTCATGTCAATGACCGGGAAGCATAATAAAGTCATTTATTTACCATTATCTGTAGACAATATATTTGTCTTCTGCATCATGATTAATTGACCAAAATAAAATAAATTACACGTTGACGATTACTTTATTACTGTTCGATATTGCTACACGCTTAACTTCTCTTGGAATAATTTTTAGTGACATATTTTTTGTTCCCTTCTGTCCGCCAGATTCCTTCAGACGTCTCACAACACAAGTTCTCATCTACTTCTACCAAAATTAAAGATGGTAATAAATCTGCTTCGTTATCTGTGATGTGATTAACGCGTCACTATTTTGAACAACTCAAACAACACTCCGTGTCTACATGAAGAGCCCACGGAACTCATGAGAGTCAGAGAAAAATAATGATATATATATATATACCTAGAAAGATAGTATTTAGAGAAAGTGCGATAGCAGAGGAAGAGAGAGAGAGAGTCAGAGAGAGAAAGACAAACAGTGCGTGAGAGAAATATATATATATATATATATACATTTACCCCCCCACACACACACACACCCACAAAATAAACCTAAACCTATCCTACAGTGATTCTCACACCTTTCTTGTTTTCTAGAGTCCCTGCTCCCAGTGCCAGTGCTAATAGAGTTGTACGGCGATCCAAGGTTTCATCCCAAGGTAAAGGTCAAGTTGACCACGCCTAGCTCTGTCCTCAATCTCGATCTGACCAAGGTGGAGACAATCCTTCACCATGATGCCAAGGTCATTACAATCCTTCCTGATTCTAAAGGCCAACCGGACTTCCAAATAGATGACATCCAGGTAATACAGTTCAATTGTACTAATTCCTTTTTTTTTTTCATTTTTCAAACACTTCAGATACTAGGAAAGTATCCCTCGGATAAATGCCTTTTTCTCTGATAGGAGTTGTTAGGTTGTAACTCCATTGGGCCTTCTGTTCTTATTCTCAATATTTGACTTTGTATATATTTTTCAACTGTGTATATACTTTATGTCAGTGTATACTTTATGTCTGTGTATGCTCTATATCACAGTCAGACGTCAAAAGAATATCAAACCAATTCTTTCACAACGCTGATTATGGCACGGTGGTCAGTCTGAGGCGGCACCATGATGGACAGTATCACATGGTACTTATAGCTTGTTATTAAATTAATTTTCATTTATTAAACACATTTATTAAAAAAATTATTTGAAGTAGATAAACTAATGACTTCTTAATAATTTATGGGGAGAAAATAAAACATTTCTCGTGCAGTAGTGTGTGTACAGCGTTTTAGAAACAGATACACTTTATAAAGCCCAATAAAAGAAAGGGAAGAAACCGATGGTAATGTTGACGATTTAATATCTTTTTTTTTTTGGTCAAGATTATTGACCCCCCCCCCCCTTCTTTCGGTGGATTTTCCCGATGTAATGGACAACTAGCAGAGGAAATAGCCCACCTGTCTTAGTCAACCACTCTTGTCACATTTTGTGTCTCTAAGACCGCTACTCTCCCTTTGCAACTTCTCATGTGACTAGAAAGGCCAATCCTTGATACACTGCTGAGGTCACGGGTTGGGCTGACGTAATCATTATGCGCTGTTGCACCTTCAACCTTCCTTCTATTTCTGGTGTGTAAGCCATCTGCAATCCAGGACCTTTCTCTTATGCTCGCTCTCCGTGTCACTCTGTCTAGAACCTCAACAACTAATGTATTAGTACCTATTAATACGTAGAAATACATGATTCCCAGAGGGTCACCAGTTCTTCACATACTGAGCTGATGTCTCTTTCAGGAAGGTCATTTAGACCGTGTCATCGTCATAGCTCCACCTTCGTCTCGGACAAGACATCCCCGTGCCCTAGATACTCAAAGCCACACCTTGTATACATCATGGGACACCTACTATCTGGACAACAACCAACCGGACATCTGGAACTTAAAAGAACACGTGAAAAGATACAATCACATGCTGAGGTCAGACACATATTTTATTTTGTATAATGTGAAATCCGTTACAATGCTTGATGTAGCACATGCAGCTTACATGTTTATATTCTTGTCTGATATATAGAATATAAAACATCCGTTAGTTGAAAAGTTCTACAGTCCACCCATGCTTGGATACTTCCTTTTAGGCTAACACGAACAATGTAGGATCCTGAGCTTTTGAGTGGGGGCGGAGGATATATATATATATATATATATATATATATATATAAATAAATGTCTAGGTTTGAATTTAGATCAGTGTTTCTCAACATTCGCGGATCTTTGACAGCTAGGGGGTCTGGAGGAGCACTGTAATCTCTGCATTCTTAGATGCACAAACGCCTCTAATGTCTAGGTTTAGGATCCATTGAATATAAAGAACGGATGGCTGCGCGTGGACTGTCAAACCCTGCCCGCTCCCACACCCCTTCGTCCTGCGGGAGGTTTGGACTAAGAAGTAAACTATCTTCAACTCTAAAGAACATCCGAAATATGTAAAACATTTTACAAACAAACATTTTACAAACACTAAATAGCAGGGCCGGACTTAAGCATTGTGGGGCCCTATGGGAAACGGATTTCGCGGGGCCAAGTTTGGTTAGGGAAGCGGACAATAAGTGAAATTTAAGAGTTTGTATTAGAAAATAAATTCGTCTATGCATTTTATTCATTCTTTACTACGTACAGAATTACTTTGCGAGCCTTGCATGTAGGAAAGTTATACAGCATATCATGATAATTCTGTTTCCCACATAGATCACGCTCAATAACAAGAATTACCAAATGTTTCAATCTATCTTTGAGAATTGTTGACCTCAAGTATTTCTTCATTAGTTTGAGGCGCGAGAAGCTTCTTTCACCAGATTACACAATTACGGCTAATACATAATGCCGTTTTTAATATCCCATCTTGCATAAACAACTCTTTCACTTTTTCCAGTCTTGCCAACTTCACCCATTTCCCACCAGTTGTCCATCGCATTTCGCAGCTCAGTGACGAAGCCCCTAAAATCATTCTGGCACGACTTTACACTGTGTAACCTCTTACGGCAGGTTTCCTCATGGCCATGACGGAGTAACACAGACTTAACTTCCTTATATTTTTCATCTACGAACAAATTATCCCACCACATACAGTTCTTTAAAAAAATGGTTTGCTTATATGAGAGGAGCATCGATCATTCCTTCTTATCAATCTTATACCTTGTTGCTACGGCTTCATAATGTGCCAGATAAGCCAACAGATCTTCCTCTTCTTTCATGCACTGGAAGCTTTTATCCAGCTTGTCCAGAATATTGATCTGCTGCACTTCTACTTGCCGCTCCACCAGCATTTCGTGCGGACCTTTCTATCAGGGTCGAGCTTTTTAGAGAGAAACAAAAGTCATTGTAGTCCCTTTAACAGTGTCCACTGAGAAATGTTCTTGTGATGTGGCAGGTTTGCAACAATATCGCTCTCTTACAGGCAACGAGAATCTTCTTAAGGATGATAAAGGCCTTGCAGTTATCTGTGAGCGGGGCTGGAATTACGGGAAGGCAGGCGGGCCTACAGCCCAGGGGTCTCCACAGAATTTTTTTTTGTTTAAATCTATATTTCGATAGGTCAGCAACTTAACTTTTTTAGAATTATGCAATCTAGTTATTTTACCCAGGACCAAACTATAACTGTTATAGTTGGTAACAGTGACGTGGTTGGAAAAAAGTGTCAGTTTTGTTTTAGTGCAATCCTATGCTCGTACTATACTACTGAGTGACTACATGGCCTAAACCCTAAATGTGTACTTTTTGTTTGTACAGAAATTAATTTTAATTGACAAGTAATGTATTTCTTGTATACTTTGGCATGCTTTTGGACCTGAGTATTTGTGTATTAATAATGAACTTTTATTAAAGCTCTCGAAAAAGTGTAGGGGCCTCCATAAAAATTCTTCCCCAGGGTCCTCCACATCCTTATATCTGTGAAGTCAGTTAATATAATTAAATCAGTTGATATAATCTCCCTCAGTTGATATAATCTCCCTCAGTTGATATAATCTCCTCAGTGGATATAATCTCCCTCAGTTGATATAATCTTCTCAGTTGATATAATCCCCTCAGTTGATATAATCTCCCTCAGTTGATATAATCTCCTCAGTTGATATAATCTCCCTCAGTTGATATAATCTCCCTCAGTTGATATAATCTCCTCAGTTGATATAATCCCCTCAGTTGATATAATCTCCCTCAGATGATATAATCTCCTCAGTTGATATAATCTCCCTCAGTTGATATAATCTCCTCAGTTGATATAATCTCCCTCAGTTGATATAATCTCCTCAGTTGATATAATCCCCTCAGTTGATATAATCTCCCTCAGTTGATATAATCTCCCTCAGTTGATATAATCTCCTCAGTTGATATAGTCTCCCTCAGTTAATATAATCCCCTCAGTAAATATAATCCCTTCAGTTGATATAATCCCCTCGGTTGATATAACCCCTCAGTTGATATAACAAAAGGGTATATAGGAATTTGAGAGAACTTCAATAACCGCTTAATCTCCAAGCTTATGTTCCCATATTTTCTTTGTTTTTCCATTTTCATTTCCCTTATATTATGAGATAGTGGTACGAGTTGTCTATGATGGTATAGTTTTTGTTTAAATATTGTATTAAGAAACAGTAGATCAGGGCGATTAAAGTTCACAAAGTTCACTGACAAAACGTCAGTCAAAATAGGCCCATGCCAGTATAATAAGTGATCAGTAGACTCGAAAACCTCTTGTGTCGAGTATTTGTAATAAGGAAAAATTTGTTGCTAAAACAAATTAACTGTCAAGACAAATTGTTGGTGCATTAATTTTGTAACTGTCATGGCGACTTAGGTAGGCAGATTTGTATAAAGCTGAACATCCTGCCATTATGTGTTCATTTGACTCACCCACATTTCCACATTGTTGGCATTGGTCAACAACAATGACTTTTAGGATATATATGCTTCTCGTAATTTTTTGTCCTAAATACTCTGTCCTGTATTGCTGTAACAAGGCCTTCTGTTTCAGGGTAGAGATGACTTGCTTTGAGCCATGATAACAGAACATGTTATAAAGCCGGGAGTTTTCCTGGGAGTGTTTTTTTTCTTTCCATTGTGGAATCTGCCATGCGTCGTCTAAACCAATATTAACATCGGCATTGTTTAGGTTCAGAGGGTTGCTTCGGATTCGTATTTGTGGTTAGGTTCAGATGGGTTGCTTCGGAGTCGTATTTGTGCTTAGGTTCAGAGGGGTTGCTTCGGATTCGTATTTGTGTTTAGGTTCAGAGGGGTTGCTTCGGAGTCGTATTTGTGTTTAGGTTCAGAGGGGTTACTTCGGAGTCGTATTTGTGTTTAGGTTCAGAGGGGTTGCTTCGGAGTCGTATTGGCGTAGGGAGGAAACAAGTCAATGGCTTGAAGCATGCAGGTTGATCGTATTTGTGACACTTGCATCTTGCACAATTTGTAGATACTCTGAAGTCCACGGCCTCCATCCTTCCTGGGCAGGTATAACCTTAAGGTGGAGAATTTGAGGTGTAAACATCTAAAATTGGTTAGTAGTTTTCTCGTGAGTCTGTCAATATCATATAGGTCGGTCTATTGGATGGCATCGAAAGTGTCAAGGAGTACTATCAGTTCATTGCAATGATGATGTCATTGCCTGCTAGTTTAGTGTTGAGGATTTTATTTACTCTTTGCTTATTTTAACAAATAAAGTCTTCTTTTCATTTTGATGGTTTATCGTGGTATTCTGGTTGATTTCAAGAAATTTATAAAGAGTAGCAGAGTTCAGCTCCTCAATGCCTTCAAATATAGTGTTAGTACTGGCTGCCATTATAACGCTAATGATACCACATTTATCTAGGCCAAACGACATACAGACATACGTATTATCACTGAAGAGATTTATCGTTTTAATTAGGGTATGCAATTTTTAAGTGAAAATGTTAAGATTTCGTACTAGAAAATAAATTTGTCTTTGCATTTATTCATTCTTTACTAAGTCCAAAATTAAAATTACGATAAAATTAACTGCACGAGCCTTGCATTGGCAAATTGTTCACTCTGTCGTCTAATTGTTGACCTGAAGCTAAATAGGTCATCAAAATTAGGTTTCCTATAGAGCAAGCATTTCCAAATTTTTAAATCTAACTTCGTGAATTGTTGACCTGAAGTAATTCTTGATTTGAGGCGCGAGAAGCTTCTTTCTCCAGATGCCACAGTTTCGGGTAATGTTAAAAATCTTCTGAGTTTGGGAAAGTTTGGGAAAGCAATTTATCTTTCATACGTGGACAGATAAGCTAAAATTTCTACCGTGGTTTTGGTGGTATTTGGTAGAATCTACCTTAAAGATTCAATTTTATCTGCTAATTCTGGCCTACATATATCTGCTGACGGGTCTGTTGATGACGTCAAGCTTGCTCGAGGCTCGCCGTAAACTTTCGTATGCCATCAGGCTGAAGACTCTTGAAGATGACAAGAAACCCAAATAGATTGTGGTTGGATTTCAGCTGTTCGAATCTCGACTGCAAGGATTGAATTAAATAAATTAGGCCTATATTTTTGGTTTTCGAGCAAAATAAATCCAATGTCAATCTGATTAGAGCATTATGGAATCTATTAAAGAAAGGTAACTCTTAAATTGACAGTACAGTGTTTCATTTTATTCTAACGTGTTAAGATTTTTAATAATAATAATTATAATAATTATAATATTGAGGAATTGGGCTCTGCTACTCTGTATAAATATCTTGGAATAAACCAGAATGCCAAAAAACATACAAAAAGGAAGACTTTCTTTGTAGACATAAGCAAAGAGTAAATGAAATATTCTCAACACTTAACTGTCTGGCAACAGCTATGTCACTACATTACAACAATAGAGCGTCTCAGCACCCCATTACTATTTCAGTGTCATATGACGGATTGACACAAACCTACATAATATTGACAGGCTAAAAAGAAAACTTTACTAACTAAATTTCAATGTTTATACTTCCTAGTCCCTAAGGTTATACCTGCCCAAGAAGGATGGAGGCCGTGCCCTATCTACAAACTGAGCAAGATGCAAATTTCACAAATACTATCAACACTGCATGCCTCCAGCAATAGACTAATTTCTTTCCTAAGCAAATAAGACTCCGAAGAAACTCCTCTGAACCTAAACTATACCAATGTTAATATTGGTTTAGACGACCCAAGGCATGCAAGTCACCAATGAAAAGAAAAAAAAACACTCCCAGGATAATCCCGGCCTTATTACATGGTGACAATATTGACAAGGCTGCTTCCTTAACATGGCTCAAAGCAAGTCATCTCTACCCTGAAACAGAAGGCTTTGTTACAGCAATGCAGGACTTAGTAATTAGGACAAAAAATAATGAAAAGCGTTTCCTAGAACTCGGTGTAGTTGACAAATGCCGAAAGTGCAGAAATGCGGGTGAAGTAATTGAATTAATAATAAGAGAATGTTCAGCTTTATTAGAATCTGCCTACCTAAGTCGTCATAACTAGGAACTATAATAAAGAGCTACAATGAATTTTGTTTCTCTCTAACGAAGCTTGGCATTTAATATGACTGTATGTATTTACTAACTGAATATCATGAAATGATACTATTTGTAGACAGCTAAATATAATTACATTTATTCTTGATAGGCGTCACTTATATCGGTAACGTTGGATGATTAGTCAGATTGGACATCATCCTACGAATATCTATGCATATGTTCAAAATGTTGTAATACACACCTCACGCATTACAAATGACTCTTTCAACTTATTGCACGTAATTTGAAAATTTGGCCATGAAATTAAGTTCGACATCACAGTGTAAAAGATTCGTCAGGACATTTGCGCTGTTGAAAGTATTTAGGTTCCTATACCTTTGACAAACAATGCGCATTCATATTATCTGAAGATTGACATTGACCATTCAAATGACAGCAAGTTTGAGGACCTCGTTCTTGAGACACATTGAAGGGAACATGACGTATGGGCATAGCCGGAAATTTGTCTTACAATTTGTGCATTACACCTAACAAAACATTATAACTAAAACAAGATTACAAAGAGAGTTTGTGTTGCCACACAAACTCAGAGGCGGCCCCCGTGGGAGACGGATCCCTGTCGGATCCGCATATTCACTGGTCGACTGAGGATGGCATCAAGCAGGGTATGAAACCGAGACCGTTGAGATAATCAGTCCTGCGCGCTACCCGCACGACCAGGCATTGCTATTAATCTAATGACAAACTGGTTACAAACTAATAGCATACTATTGATAATATACCTACACATTACGGAATGACAACTACCGGATATGTACAATATGTCAGAAGAGCGCTTTTAAATAATCTTTTGGTATTGAGCATTTCCATTTAAATGGAACTAGAATGAGGATAAAGATCTACTTAAATTTTACTACTAATTCAGCACTCTCAATATCTATATCTACTAGATCTAGATCTAAAATATATATTTGGGATAATGTAGATGTAATTTAGATAAGATTTATATAAAAAAAAAACACTAGATAATCAATTAATAGACTAATTGCAATATGAAATATTAAAATAGTAGATTAGTTTTAGTATTTTATAACATTGCAATATTGACATATTGACAATCTAGACTTTAGAAATAAAAATCTACACTTTAAGCCTAGAAATTAAAATTATAGATCTTGATCTAGTCTAAATCATGGCTGTCTGGTAGTGCGGTTTGCGCGCTGGACTGTCGTTTGGATTCATCGGTCCCAGGTTCAAACCCTGCTCGCTCCCATCCTCCGTCGCCCTACGGGAGGTTTGGACTAGGAAGTAAACTCTGAAGGAAAATCCGAAACATGTAAAACATCAAACATTCTAAACTAGACCAAGAAATTCTAGATCTAGATTCTATAATGATTTTAATTAGAACTTAAATCGAAATCTAGTTTTAAAAATCTAGCTCTAGTGTAAGTAAAAATCTGGATCTAGTGTAAAAAATCTAGATTAGATCTAAATCTAGATCTAAATCTAGCTATTATGTCTTTTTAAAATGCGAGTCACATTACGAGGTTTAATAAACATTACTATACCGAGTTGTTTTAGCATTTAAAGAATTTATTCCATACGACGTCAAAGGAAAAAAATCCACTACGTCACACGGCCTAGTTAGACTGAAAAATGTCTTCTATACGAGCAGCTTCTCGAGGGATCATAGACATTGGTGCAACGAGTTTGTTCTTTTAGCATTTCATTTGATGGGCTAGTTAGACTTAATATATATATATATATATATATATATATAAGGATTAAAGACGCTTTTTTTTTGTTTTGTCTGTCAGTCTGTCTGTCCGTTATGTTAATAGCGAGAAAAAAAAACTAAAAGCTATTGAAAATCTGATTAAAATTTAATTTCCCTTCCGAAACATCGCATTAGTTTTAAAAATTTCTATAATAGATTGTTCCGGATGTTTATATATTTATAGTGAGAGAAAATAAGAGTTCCAGATTAATCAAATGCCGTTAATTAAAATTTGTGGGATGGTCAGTTATGAAAATTAGATGTACCTTAGCCTTATGGAGATTTTTTCCAACCATACTTTGGTGTTAGGAAGTTGTTTTCCATAAAAATCGGAGCATAATATTAACGATAATTAGATTTTCTAACGTTTTAGCTAGAAAGTTAAATGTAGTGTAAGAGAGAAGTGCGATTTTACATAAATAGAGTTAAACTATTTTTCATAAAAAATCCAGAATAACCAATTTTCGTAAATGAGAAAATTATTTGTTTTATTTATTAGAAGAGGGATTTCAAACATTTATTAGCGTTATTAGATTTTTCATATAAAATTCGGATCATTTTTGGCGACGATTTGTAAGAAAATTAAGGTAATGTAGGTCGATTTCTTTTTCGAAACAAAACCCGGAACATTCTTTACCGATTAAACAACTTTTATTATGTTTCAGCAAGAAAATTAACTGTAAAATAAGTCTAAAAATTGATTTTCAATCATCGTTTCTAGTAAATTACTTTAAATTATTTTAAAATCCTGAATAACCTATTGTCGATATTTTTGAAAAAAAGAAATAAAATTATTTGACATAAATTTGTTTTAAGTTAAAAATTCGGAACAATTGATATTGATAAATAAACTATAGTGACGTACTGTCAAAGAATACAAGTGTTATATTAGTCAATTATGCGATTTCAAACAATCATTTGACATAATTTATTTTGTATAAAACAATATCCGGAACAACTTTATAGTTAATGAAATATAAATCAGTATAGATATTTTTATTTAGCATTTATATGCTATTTACATTTAAAAACCGGAACAATATATTAAAGATCATGTGTTTCTTGCAACGTTTAAGCATGGAAATAAAATCTAATATAAGTTAGAAGAGCAAACAAATACTCATTGGCATTGATTTGTTTTTCACAAAACATCCGGAACAATCTATTATAGATACTTAAAACTATTGCTATATTTCTGAATTAAAAAGTAAAGGTCAAATCAGATTTACAATAGCCTTTAGTGTTATTTGTTAATCTAATCGTGACGGACAGACCGACCAACAGACAAAACGTACAAAAATAATCTTCTTTTATTCGGATGGGGGCACTAAACAAAAAATAAATAAAATCTGATTTTTTAAAAAAGTTTAAGGAATTGGTTTAGTACCTGGTCATGTTGCGACGTTACGCTACTGCACGAAAATCGCTGCATAAAAAGTCCATTAAAAAAAAATGTGCGTGATATTTACATACAAAGTGCATTATTAGCCTTTATAAACAAACAGAAATGTTTTCTTTTAATTTTAGCAGCTATTTGACCAGAAAAAACATCTTTAACTATTATTTATATTTGTTGTAAACATTTCCTGTACATTTTATAAATATATTTGACTTAGTGATACTGAAAATACACAAAAATTGTCCATCTTTGTTAGCATATTAAAGAAACGTTTGTATTATATAAGATAAGATAAGATTGCCTCCCTTACATTTACGTAATTGTTTTAGAATTGGTGTATTTTTATGAAAAAATCGCTTGCATAATTAATTTTATAAATTAAACGGTTTGCTTTTAGAAAACCAAAAGTAGCCATTGCACCTAAACTTTTTAAGCCGCATTTAATGATGAAATAATATTTTTCATATCTCTTCTAGTTTACGAGATCTGAGTGTGACAGACGGACAGACGGACATTTTGCACAAACCTAATAGCGGCTTTTTCCCCTTACGGGGGCCCCTAAAAAAAAGTTCGGGGCCCACTGCGGCCGCATAGGTTCCAGTGGCTAAGGCCGGCCCTGGTAGAGGAAGATATTTTATACAAACACACACACCACAAACAAGTGTTTGATTACTCAATGGGCATTTCGGAATTAGCATTGATCATTTGAATGGATTATTTCTGAATGTGCTACTAATTAAATATGAACACTGTTCGAAGTTTTAAAATTACAAGGTTACAAAAGACAGTTTGTGTGGAAACACAAACTCAAAATCGGCCCCCGAGGTGGTCCACCCAGGCAGGCTAGAATGGAGAATGACAGATAAGAATGGAGAAAGAAGTTTGACAGATCTTGTGTAGTGCCCCTGTGATCCAGCAGATCAAAGGATAGGTGAAAGTGAATGTAAAGTTAGATGTGAACCTGGCCCAACTAGTTCCCCTTTGTGGTCTATATGGCAGATGATGTAAAGTTCATCTGTTTTTGTTGCCTACGGATAACGAGGGTGTCATGTAGCCAGGACAACGACCAACCGCCTTTACTTTTCCCCAACTAATGTCCTTTTTGGTACCCATTAGAGCTGAGTGGACTCAGAGGCGCCCAAAGATTCCAAAGTAAAAAATCCGTCCTCACCAGGATTCGAACCCGGAACCCCGGTTCGGAAGCCAAGCGCTTTACCGCTCAGCCACCGCGCCTCCCCTGGCCTAACTGATGCCTTATAATTGATTTAATTTTTTGAAAAGGCTCAATCTCTTATTCGAATCCTCAAAAAAAAAATTTAAAAAAATTTCCGCAATAAAAAAAAGGGCAGGAAAATGAAATTTATAAGATTACTCTTAGTTTTAAATTAAGTCTAACTTATAAGGCATACTAATTAGCTTTTTCTCTTTGCATAACTGATTTAAAAAATTTGATTTTTCGCTTTCAGAAAAAAAAAAGTAGCCGTTGCATCAGAACTTTGAATGGTCTAAAATATTGTTATGTCCGATTTTCAATATCTTTTCTAGTTTACGAGATCTAAACGGGACGGACGGACAGGCGCCACTTGTAATCGTGCAATGCGCCACTTTCGGTGCATGCTTCATAGGTTGGCCACCTCTGCTTTAATTCATCCATGTCTAATAGACGAGACACACTTATGTACACTTACGTACTTTATATACACACTTATTACTATATGTACACACATATGTACTTTATGTACTTACTTATGCACTATATGTACACACTTATGCACTTTATCTACACACTTATGTACTTTATGTACACACATATGTACTTTATGTACTTACTTATGCACTTTATGTACACACTTATGTACTTTATGTACACACTTATGTACTTTATGTACACACTTATGTACTTTATGTACACACATATGTACTTTATGTACACCCTTATGTACATTTAGTCAACCATGAAACCGTTTGTATTGCCATGGAGCAACTTAGATAAGGGATAGGCAACCAAAACGAGCTAGTCATCCTGGTATATATGGGCATGGGTTCAAACCTCCTCCCCTCCGAAACAAGGGGGTTTTGATTTAAAACACCCCCTACCAGGGGGGGGGGGTTTGCAGTTAAATCCACCTCTTCTATAAAACAAAACCAAAAAAATAATGTAAACGACTATTCCCAAATTCCAAGAGGATAGCTAAGGAAGATTTTGAATTTAACCCCCCCCCCTCCGAAATTTACGATAAAGCCCCTCCCTTCAATATAATTTATCACCAATGAGGTGTAGGCTTACCTACCTATTACCCATATAAACTCGAAATATATTTTTTTAAATTCTTGGGTAGATTCTATGAGTTTCCAATGTTTTTAACAGCCAGTCATGAGGCAATGGGTCCAATGCTTTCTTTTGTTGTAGTAAATGTAATTTGTTCCCTCTGTTAGCTAGTTGCAATTAATTCCACCAAGAGCTGTAATGTATGACACATCAACTCTTCAATGCAACCTTGTTATTTCTCTGCTCGTAGTTTATCAGCAGAACAACATTTATTAATTTTATTTTGTAACAGTAAAGTGAAGTATTTATATACAGCTGACAAGCAAGTGATTGGGCGATAGTTCGATGGTTGATTCGGATTCAGGGGCGGACTGGGTATCAAAATCGGCCCGGGCATTACCATATAAACCGGCCCACAAATGGCATGTCATATATTTTCGGTGGGGGGAGGGATTTTTACCCCACTCCGCAATTTATATATATAAATATATATGTGTGTGTGTGTGTTTATGTAATTAATCTTCATCACTTTCTGATCTTTCATTCTTTTAAACGTTTTTTCTACCCTAGAATACTCTCTTCCTATAATTAGTGGAAAGACAGTACACACCGCCAAAGGGAGTCCGGGGGAGCGCTGTGAGCGAACGGAACCACAAAACCCCTTTTGGCTACGCTCCTGAAATTTGGTGACTGTAGTTTGCTTAAGTTAGCTGCACTGGGGCAGTAAGTAAAGTTTCCCTTTCAGACAATGAGGTCTGAGGCAAGTGATGGTTTGAAGACCCTCCCCTCCGGCTACGCCCATGTGTTATATTATAGGTGTAAGCCTTATTCTCTACAAAATATATAAAGTTTGATAACGCATCGAAAACTGGATGTATGCATTCGTAGGATTACATAATGTATTCTATTTATACATGTATGTAGTCTAAAAACTATAAACAATACAATAGCAGCCTAATGAGTTTGAAGCTTTTTGGTATTACTTATAGATTACAGATGTTTCTTCAAAAAATACGATTTTTACGTCTTACGCATTTCATGTGTCATTCTAGTCATGCATGTTGATCTGTGACTTAAAATATGCTAAATCATTGGTTTTCCTGGCAACCCATTCCATTAAAATATAAGAGAAAGCAGAACGGTTAGAGAGACACTTACGTAATGTGAAAAGCTCTTGCTTCCTCCTAGTACATTCTCATAACCGCGATTTGTATATGAATATACCATGACCCATTATTAAAAATATGAATCTCCTTTCATTAAATATAAGATGTGACAGCGCTATCTAAATTATTGTAATGATTGTAATAATTTTTATCATTAATGACTTCATACTAAGCATAAGTTTGTCATTAATTATAGATCTAATAATATAAAAATTGATTTAGATTTATTTTTTAATTAAATTTTTTTTTTGTAAGCCTTAAGTGTAGTATTTTTAGATCTAGATTCTATGTTATTAAAAATAAACAAAAAGAAACTTACTTTTTCTTTTCAAATCGCAGAAAGTAGAGCTTTATACCCATATTGAGCTATGAATAAGTTGGGTGGTTTGCAATTTCGCGGCAGTGTGTATGTGTTAAAGTTAATTTCTATTAAGTTTGTTAAAGAGCTAATTGTCGCGCCTTTTTATTTATTTATTTTTTTGCTGCGTTATATCAATGTTTTGTAACTTAGCGTCTCTCATCCTTCTTTTTGGTTAAATTTCATTGGAACCATTAAAAGACGGGGGAGGGAAGGAGCAAAAAAAAAATGGGAGTGCCATCAAAGGCCCATTCCGACCAGCTAATTGATTAGGGCAAACACAACCTCGAAGACATCAAAGCAGTCCATGCCGCTCGTGCATAGCAGAAAGTACAGTCTAACGTTTTGCAAATGACAATACGTACAGTGTATAGTGTATTTTTGTGTGTGGATATTCTTGTTCAATTTCAAACAAAATTAATTATAATAAGAATTTAAAAAAAAAACAACCTGTTCGGGCCTTTGTGTCTTGCTGCTGTCACTTTTTTTTTTTAAGTTGTCTGCATTGAATTTTTTTTTCCTTTGGTCGCGACCAGACCGGCCCACCGGGCATTTGCCCGTTTGCCCATATAGCCAGTCCGCCCCTGTTCGGGTTACTTTTTTGGGAGGAGAGATTTTCTCCCTTCAGTGAGTTCTACCAGCATTAAAGACGGTCCTGATATTTAATCGTTAAAACTTACGTGTACGGCTGTTAGTTTTTTTTTCAGTCAAAAGTTGTGTAGATCGTCCGGCCAAGGAGCAGTCCAGTTGCGAGATTTTGATCTAGCCGATGTGACTTTCTTAGCGGTGAAATCCTCATCAACATTTTCTGGTATTCGATTGTTTGTAGTTTGGATTTTGTCCATCCTGTCTACCTCCGCGTTGTAATGTGGAGGGTCGGGCCAAAGCGCTGCTCAGTAGTCAATGAACGTCATTACCTTTAGTATTAGGATGATGTTAGAAACTCATCTTCATTCTCTGGCACTGCCAGGGTAAAGCTTCCTTAGAGACAAACAACATTTATTCCTTTAACAATGTCCACTAAAAAATGTTCTGATAACCTAGAATCAAATAATCATGTAAAAAAAAAAGAGCTTTTCTAAGGGGAAGAATCGCAAAAAACTGCCATATATCTCAAGAGTGTAGGAGTTAAAACAAAATTAATTAATTACCACTAATTAATTAAATAATTGGTTAATTTTTTTTATTGATTCATGTGTCGTTAGATACAACAAATACTTGTGCAAAGTTTCAAATTGATCCGAGAATGGGTGTGGGAGAAATAACGTGTACAAAAAAGTTTCCAGACAGACGGACAGACAGACAGAGTGAGTTGATATACACTTTATAAAAAAGTCATAGTATTAATAAAAACGTTTATTTCGTCGGTTCGCTAAGTGACAACACTTTATAGAAAATCAACCAGTAGAAAAGACTTCCCTTCCTCTTCCTAATTGACAACCTTTAACCAGACACACACACACACAAATGTACACACTTGAGTCAATAACATTTTGAAAAGAACTATTTATTCGTTCGTTTTCCCGCGCTAGGCCCTAAAGGCATAAACAAAAAACACTCATTTGTAATCTTGTTAATTTGTTTCTGACTTACCTGACAGGTAATCTACGCAAGTTTTATTGGACAGATCTCTACCATCAGAACCTGCTCTACTTATTAGATCTATAATTAGTACATTCACGTTTAAGAACCTCAATAGGCATTACACTTGATGTTCATCAAAATGTAGACATTAAAACAAGTGCTCTTATGTTTTTCTATATACTACGTAGGGCATACTATACAAGTAGATGGATAGAATACAACAGGATAGAACAATTTTCAGAAACTACTGATGTTTTTTGAATTTTTAGCGCCCCTGAAAGGAGAAAAGACTTAAGTTTGTGTGAAATGTTTTTCCAACCGTCCGTCCCGTTTAGATCTCGTAACTAGAAAAGATGGTGATAATCCGACGTCATAATATTTTAGTCCATTCAAAGTTCTGATGCAACGGCTACTTTTTTCTTTCCTAAAAGCGAAACATCTATTATTAAAATCACTTATGCAAGCAGTTTTTTCATAAAATGATATCACTTTTACAACTATTCACTATTATTAGTAACAATGACGGGAGACTCTTTAGTAGGGGAGCTTGATATATACCATATTTAAAAGACATTTATGTAAATGGTTTTAGACTTTTTGTTAAAAATTATTTTTTTTTTACACTTGTTTTTCTACGTTCTGTAAGTTCTGTCCCCCTACGTTCTACATTTACCCAAAAATAATGTTTTCTTTTTTTAAAGAGAAAAAATCTATTTAGTATGCATATAATTTGGACATAATTTAAAACAACAATTAATAAGTAGGTTTTCATATTATCGCATTGCTAGTCCACTAAACCGTCGATTGTGGACTATAGGATTTTTTTTTTTTACGGAAATGTTTTTTCCTTTTTTTTTTTGAGGATTTGAATAAGAGATTGACCATTTACAAAACAATTAGATCAATTAGATATTCATTATAAGACATCAGTAACGCCAGGTTCAAATATAACTTCACATTCAATTTCACCTATCCTTTAGTCTGCTGGACCGCTGGGGCACCACACAAGATCTGTCAATCTTCTTTCTCCATTCTTCTCTGTCATTTGTCTTTGATAGAATTTCCTTCTGATGTTCTTTCTGAAAATATTGATACCTGCCTTTTTACCTGCCTGGGTGGACCACTTCGGGGGCCGATTTTGAATTTGTGTTTCCACACAAACTGTCTTTGTAACCTTGTTTTTCTCTGACTTCCATATTAGTAAAAAACAACAACTTTCAACTAAAAATGACAACAAAATCTCATCATTGTGCATACTATGTAGAGCATTGTTATTTATTTACGAAGCTTCAATCAGGTCACTCTGCCTAGTCGATCAACTGTTGGTAGTTCATGGTTTTGTTTGGTGTCGAACCAAAAGTAAAGTTAAGTTCCCTTTCCAGACCTTGTGGTCTATAGGACAGATGATGTAAAGTAAAGGTCATCTGTTTCTGTGGACCACGGCTTACAAGGGTGTCGAACAAGGGAAAGAAATAATACTTGACAAGATGTGGAGTCATCAATTAAATTAGTCCCTTTTATACTTTTTGTAAAGAAATAGGACGTCTATTAAAAATTAGAAATTAAGAATAGATAAACATAAAACCTTTTAGTTTTATAAACACTTCGCAGGCACAGTGGTTAGTGTGTTGACTTGAGCATTCGAGTTTGAATTGAAGTCGTACAACTTCTATCTATCTATCTATCTATCTATCTATCTATCTATCTATCTATCTATCTATCTATCTATCTATCTATCTATCTATCTATCTATCTATCTATCTATCTATCTATCTATCTATCTATCTCTGTCTCTGTCCCAATCTCTCTCTCTCTCTCTCTCTCTCTCTCTCTCTCTTAGAAATCTAAAAGCATGAATATGCGCTAAAAGTACAAAAAACTATCGGTAAAAATATAAAAATATTTCTAATCGCACAAATTTATTACTGTTAGTCTATATCTATTACGAATTTAATTACACGAATGATCCAAACTAATTGATACAATTACAATTAAAGTAAACTTTTTTTTTCTTTTTAAAGTCCTTTTTATATTTATATTTGTTTTGAAATTTCCATAGACAAATCTTTTGGCCCAAGCTAATATTTACATTAGTATTTTAAGATTCAAAATGGTGGATCGTTTAGGGCTCAAAAACATAACATCTTTTGTTAAAAGTTTTTTTTTTTTTTTTTTTTTACAATACCTCTATTCAAGTCAGAACGTCATGGAACCTTCAGGAACCTGCATAGAACCTGGACACGTCGCGGATCTAAAAAAAAAAAAGCTCTAACGATTGTCCTAGAACTGTAACAGTTGATGTCGCTGAGGAAAGAATGACTCGCTCGACGGCCACACGGGGAAAGTCTAGAAGTAGATCTAGATATAGATTTAGACTAAAGTTAAGACTGAAGAGTTCTAAATCAGGAGTCTAGGTCTAGAGTCTAGTTCTATATCTAGATACCCATATAATGATAATACTAATAAATACATGTATTAGCAAAAGAATATAGTTCCCGCTTGCCGAATGGGTAACATCGATCTTCTAGCAGCTGACGGTGTAAAAATCACGGGTTCGATACGCAGTTTCAATCAAATATTTTTAAAATATTTTATTAAATTTTAAGTTTTATAATGGCGGTATTGTATTTTAAAAAAAATGTATTTTTAGTGGCCTCCGTAAGGGGAAAAGCCGCTATTAGGTTTGTGCAAAATGTCCGTCTGTCACACTCAGATCTCGAAAACTAGAAGAGAAATGAAAAATATTATTTCACCATGCGAAGCGGCTTGAAAAGTTTAGATGCAACGGCTACTTTTGGTTTTCTAAAAGCAAACCGTTTAGTTTCTAAAATTATATATGCAAGCGATTTTTTCATAAAAATACACCAATTCTAAAACAATTACGTAAATGTAAGGGAGGCAATGTTACAATATGTTACAAAGGAGGATCAGATACTGTGTATTTTCAGTATCACTAAGTCAAATATATTTATAAAATGTACAAGAAATGTTCACAAGAAATATAAATATTAGTTAAATATCTTTTTTTCTGGTCATCTAGCTGCTAAAATTAAAATTAAAGATTTATGTTTGTTTATAAAGGCTAATAATGCACTTTGTATGTAAATATCATGCACATTTTTTAAAATGTACCTTTTATGGAGCTACTTTCGGGCAGTCGCGTAACGCCGTGGCATAATATGACACAAACCTAATGACAGTCCATCGCGAAAAACTGCACAACCAGGCAGGGTTCATACCCTGCTCGCTGCCATCCTCCGTTGTCCAGCGAGAATTTATTTTTAACTTAGAAGGAACATCCGAAACATTTAAAACAAGAAAAATACATTTTTACAACGGCAAATGAATCTTTGAAACATTATTACTTTTGACCATCAAAATTAAATCACGTTTTGAATATTCCTTGCAAATAGGCGGATCCGACAGGGATCCGACTCCGACGGGGGCCGCCTCTGAGTCTGTGTGATAACACAAACTCTCTTTGTAATCTTGTTTGAAAATGTTTTTCTTGTTTATTTTCAGTCTGTTCGGAAACGACTTTGGAAAACTTTCCAACACAACTATGCATTTCGGGGTCCCGAAGTCCAACAGATCTGGAAACAGATTCTTGGAAGATGTGACAAGGAAAGCAGACGACGCTAAAAGGGATCTAGTCCACGAGTCTGATGACGACAGCTCAGAGGATTATATAGAAGGTACTAGAAGTAATAAAGAAACTTCTCCATAACTTAGCCATCTTAGAGTAGCTTAAATGAGCTGGGACTATTGCTACAATATGAAATAACTTTGGCAATACTCGCAAATTTTGATAGAGTTTAAACAAAATTCCTTAGGCCTACTTCACTTCTAAAACCAGGAAGCGAGGCTTAGGTTGGCTAATGGCATGGCTCTACAAAGTAAACACTCTTCAAATGTGGACAGTACGAAATTTTAAAAACACATTTTACTATGATGAATTTCAATTCAACTGTTTGAAAAATATCAAATATAAAAACAGCATATATTTGTTTATTTGTATCAAAAACAGTATCTTGCTAACTAGGCTTTGTATATATGTTCTCACATTGGGGCTAAAACAACGAAAAAATTATTGGGACTCCAGTGAATTCTCTTAAAAAAATATTTGGCCTCGTGTGAATTCTTGAAAAAATAAAATTTGGCCTCGTGTGAATTCCCTTAAAAAATATATTTGGCCTCCTGTGAATTACTTTCAACAATTCACGCATTTCTTTTATCTTATCTTATCTTATCTTATTTTATCATATCTTATCTTATATAATACAGACGTTACTTCAAAAAAGAAGATGATTACGTCCTACGCGTCATGCATTTAGTCATGCATATTAACCAATGACCTAAATTCTGCCAAGTCACTGCTTTTTCTGGCTAGCTCAGGCAACCCATTCCATGCTCTAATAGCACTAGGGAAGAAGGAGCAAATTTGTCCTAGCATATGGGACGAGGAATGTGCCTTTATCTTTCTGTATTTCTGAAGATTATGGTTCAGTGTTTTATGTATAATTGCTACTTTTTTTTGAGTCTTCTATCCTGAAGGTTTTCTAAATTTAGTGATTTTACTAAAGGTGTTACTCTAGTTAAATGTGAATATTCGTTTGTTATGAATCTCACTGCTCTATTTTGTGTCTGTTCCAGTTTTTTAAAATGTTTTCTTAAGTTGAGGGGTCCCAAACAGAGGATGCATATTCTATTATTGGCCTAACCAAGGTTTAACAACATTTTAGTTTTATGTTTTTTAATAAACCTTAATGCTTTGTTTGATTTTTCGATAGTTTCATCAATATGGGGATTCCAGACAGTTTTTCATTTATTGTAACACCTAGGTATTTTACGTTTTTAGTCTGTGTTACTGGTTTACCATGAAAAAGATAAGTGGAATTAATTTGTTTTAGTTTTTTTTTGTTACTCTTAATAACTGACATTTTTCTGGGTGGAAAGATATGCTCCAATTTGATTCCCAATTCTGTAATTTATTTAATTCTCTTTGTAAAATTTCTGTATCTTGTGTTGTTTTTTATTGTTCTATAAATTATGCAATCGTCTGCAAATAATTTGACTTTTGTTTCAGAACTAATGCAATTTGGTAAATCATTTATGTAAATTAAAAATAATAGTGGACCTAAGTCTGTTCCTTGAAGTACACCTGGGTCTACTGTTATTGGGGTTGATTTAGAGCCATTTATTATTACAGTTTGTTCTCTCTATCTGAAAATATTAAATCCATTGATGCAATGGACCATGAATGCCAAATTATTTTAATTTTTCAACCAAGCTATGGTTGTTGAACTTTGTCAAAAGCCTTGGAAAAAATAATCTAATAAGATACAATCTATTTGCTCACTATTATCTAAACCTTTTGAAAAATCATCAATTAGTCCTATTAGTTGTGTTTCACATGATCTATATTTATGTTGGTATAGAGTAAGGACATTATGTTTGTCTAAGTGGTTTATGATGTTGCTACATATTTAGTGTTCTAGGATTTTACATTTGATGCTGGTAAGTGATACTGGTCTGTAGTTTCCTTGGTCAGATTTTTCTCCTTTTTTTTTTAAATAGAGGTGTGACATTAGCTTCTTTCCAGTCCCTTGGTACTCTGCCCTGGTTAAAAGAGATGTCTGAAAAAGTATTTTGAACACTGTTGCTAGCTCATTGCTTAGTCCTTTGAGTAATCTAGTTGGAATACCATCAGGTTCAGGTGCTTTATTTGGTTTAATATTCTCTAATAGCTTTTGGATTCCATTTTCTTGTACTTCTATATCTATATAGGTTTTCTTTTTATCCTTAAATATTACATTGTTTATGTATTCACTCTGCAGTTGTCTGCTGACTTTTTGGGTTAGGTGTTTAATTTTAATATACTTTTTATGAACTTTTTCTGCCTTAGTTTCTTTAAATTTTCTATAGAGGTTTTCCTTCTGTTTACATATCTTCCTTAATCTATTATTAAACCAGCATTTATTTATTTTGTTTGATGTATAGTTAGTTGGTATATGATTTTCTAGAATGTTTTAATTTCCCCCCCCCCCCTTTTTCAAGTAGTAGTTACAAATAATTTTTCCTTTTTAAGAACTTCTTGTCCCCCCCCCCCCACCCCACCCTAGACATACAACACACACACAGAGCAAAGAGATTTATTGAGCTTGTGACCACTACACCCAGGAGTTATTATTTCATTATATTTATTGTTCTAAGATTATATTCAGGTGTCCGAACCAAAACAAATCGCTGTACATCTTGTAAAAAAAAAATCAATGTCATTTTTTTGAAATATTGCGACTGTAAAACGAACTCTGTAAAAGAAAGGTAACTCTTGTCAGTACAGCGTTTCATTTTATTCTAACGTGTTAAGATTCTTAATATAAGTAATAATAATATTAATGCTCGAAAAAAGGAAAGTGAGTTCTTAGAAAAAAAAGTTTTTGTTTTATTGTTATCTATTTCCTGAATATTACTGGACGTATTCGCAGTCATTTTCATTTTCTTGTATTTCTAATTATAGTCTTAATAGAGCAAATCCGTTCTAAATATTTACTTGCTTTTAATCCAACGAATCGAACATTAACCTCACTAGCATTAGACAAAATCTCTTCCAATTTATATAAAGTAATTAAATGTTTCCATAGAATTGACCTTCTGACGAGTAAAATAAACATTCATTTCTTTATAAAGGTGTTTCAAAACCTTTTAGTTCCTATGAAGTTGATGTCAAACATTCAATCAGGACA
Organism: Biomphalaria glabrata; assembly: GCF_947242115.1. Lineage (NCBI taxonomy): Eukaryota > Metazoa > Mollusca > Gastropoda > Planorbidae > Biomphalaria > Biomphalaria glabrata. Next base: position 25,902,914 of record NC_074715.1, on the reverse strand, counting down.
GCTGTGGGAAGTCTTCAGGTTCTTATGAAGTTGATGTCTAACATTCAGTCAGGACAATGGCGCTGTGGGAAGTCTTCAGGTTCTTATGAAGTTGATGTCTAACATTCAGTCAGGACAGCTGTGGGAAGTCTTCAGGTTCCTATGAAGTTGATGTCTAACATTCAGTCAGGACAGCTGTGGGAAGTCTTCAGGTTCTTATGAAGTTGATGTCTAACATTCAGTCAGGACAGCTGTGGGAAGTCTTCAGGTTCCTATGAAGTTGATGTCAAACATTCAGTCAGGACAGCTGTGGGAAGTCTTCAGGTTACTATGAAGTTGATGTTAAACATTCAATCAGGACAATGGCGCTGTGGAAAGTCTTCAGGTTCCTATGAAGTTGATGTCTAACATTCAGTCAGGACAGCTGTGGGAAGTCTTCAGGTTCCTATGAAGTTGATGTCTAACATTCAGTCAGGACAGCTGTGGGAAGTCTTCAGGTTCTTATGAAGTTGATGTCTAACATTCAGTCAGGACAGCTGTGGGAAGTCTTCAGGTTCCTATGAAGTTGATGTCAAACATTCAGTCAGGACAGCTGTGGGAAGTCTTCAGGTTACTATGAAGTTGATGTTAAACATTCAATCAGGACAATGGCGCTGTGGAAAGTCTTCAGGTTCCTATGAAGTTGATGTCTAACATTCAGTCAGGACAGCTGTGGGAAGTCTTCAGGTTCTTATGAAGTTGATGTCTAACATTCAGTCAGGACAGCTGTGGGAAGTCTTCAGGTTCCTATGAAGTTGATGTCTAACATTCAGTCAGGACAGCTGTGGGAAGTCTTCAGGTTCTTATGAAGTTGATGTCTAGCATTCAGTCAGGACAGCTGTGGGAAGTCTTCAGGTTCCTATGAAGTTGGTGTCAAACATTCAATCAGGACAATGGCGCTGTGGGAAGTCTTCAGGTTCTTATGAAGTTGATGTCTAACATTCAGTCAGGACAGCTGTGGGAAGTCTTCAGGTTCTTATGAAGTAAGTTGATGTCTAACATTCAGTCAGGACAGCTGTGGGAAGTCTTCAGGTTCCTATGAAGTTGATGTCTAACATTCAGTCAGGACAGCTGTGGGAAGTCTTCAGGTTCTTATGAAGTTGATGTCTAACATTCAGTCAGGACAGCTGTGGGAAGTCTTCAGGTTCCTATGAAGTTGGTGTCAAACATTCAATCAGGACAATGGCGCTGTGGGAAGTCTTCAGGTTCCTATGAAGTTGATGTCTAACATTCAGTCAGGACAGCTGTGGGAAGTCTTCAGGTTCCTATGAAGTTGATGTCTAACATTCAGTCAGGACAGCTGTGGGAAGTCTTCAGGTTCTTATGAAGTTGATGTCTAACATTCAGTCAGGACAGCTGTGGGAAGTCTTCAGGTTCCTATGAAGTTGATGTCTAACATTCAGTAAGGACAGCTGTGGGAAGTCTTCAGGTTCCTATGAAGTTGATGTCTAACATTCAGTCAGGACAGCTGTGGGAAGTCTTCAGGTTCTTATGAAGTTGATGTCTAACATTCAGTCAGGACAGCTGTGGGAAGTCTTCAGGTTCTTATGAAGTTGATGTCAAACATTCAGTCAGGACAGCTGTGGGAAGTCTTCAGGTTCTTATGAAGTTGATGTCAAACATTCAATAAGGACAATGGCGCTGTGGGAAGTCTTCGGGTTCTTAGGAAGTTGGTGTCAAACATTCAGTCAGGACAATGGCGCTGTGGGAAGTCTTCAGGTTCTTAGGAAGTTGATGTCAAACATTCAATCAGGACAATGGCGCTGTGGGAAATCTTCAGGTTCTTAGGAAGTTGGTGTCAAACATTCAATCAGGACAGCTGTGGGAAGTCTTCAGGTTCTTAGGAAGTTGGTGTCAAACATTCAATCAGGACAATGGCGCTGTGGGAAGTCTTCAGGTTCTTATGAAGTTGGTGTCAAACATTCAATCAGGACAATGGCGCTGTGGGAAGTCTTCAGGTTCTTATAAAGTTGATGTCAAACATTCAATCAGGACAGCTGTGGGAAGTCTTCAGGGTCTTAGGAAGTTGGTGTCCAGCATTCAGTCAGGACAGCTGTGGGAAGTCTTCAGGTTCTTATGAAGTTGGTGTCCAACATTCAGTCAGGACAATGGCGCTGTGGGAAGTCTTCAGGTTTTGAAACTTTTTACTCCCACTTCCCATTCTCAAATGAAGTTGAAATTTTGCAAAATAGTCGATAAAAATACACGAATCAATCCAAAAATGAACCAGGTAGTTAATTATTTTGTAATTATAAATTCATTTTGTTTTGAATAGCAGAAAGGAAGCTAAACCTGCAATTATCAAATAAATGGCAGCAATTAGCGGTTCTTTCTCTTTTGATAAGCTTTTTTTTTTAAATTTCTAATGCTTGATTTTCATGTTTTTTCCTGAAGTCTGCATGTCTATGCAGTGTGTGGTCATCCCTTTGTTTACTGTGCGGTCTTCTATATTAATGAGCTTTTTTGTGTAACATATCTGGTAAAATGTAACATGCTTATTGTCATTTACAAATTCATTTATTCTGACAGTCCCAGCAGAGTTTGAAGACAAGAAGAACTGGGAGAAAGATGGCGATGGCAGAGCACAGAGACGAGCAGACGACAGAGAAGACAGAGGAAAAAGAAAAGACTGGAGAAGAAAGTTTCGAAGAAACAGCAACGGAAAACTCAAAGACCGAGATCTAGACCAGAAGTATCAGTTCGGAGAAAACTATTTTTATCCAGATGACCAGATGAATGTAGACTTTATGAGTTTGATGACTTCTAGGTCAGGGTCAACACGACACAGGCGACAAACATTAACAGAGTGGGCAGCCTTCGACCTCCCGAGCCTATTTCATTGGAACTCGTCAAATTTGTATAGATCTAATCACGACTATGTTGTAGAGGTAAGCCAACTTTGTATTGGAACTAATCAGACAAGATAGAGCCTTTCTTACAACTGAACTAATTAGACAAGATAGATCCTTTCTTACAACTGAACTAATTAGACAAGCTAGATCCTTTCTTACAACTTGACAAGGGCTGTCACCCATTTTATCCAAAATAATTAAAACATATTTTTGGTCAATAATTTTTTGTTGGCTTTTACTATTCTTTCAAATTTTAAATGTTTACTTAAATTAATTCTCAAATCTTTGACTAAAATCCACACATTAAAAATAAAATCCATTATTGGATACATTTTACCATTCGTACTATTTAAAGCTTACAAAGCAACTGGGATTTTTATTCGTATACAGTTTCACATTTTTTAAACACAATGGTATAGATCATACAGTAATGGATTTGTAACCAAATTGTATTTCGCAAATGGACCATAAAAAGAGTAAAAAGATAATTCCAGAAAGGTCACTCTACATATGTCGACTATAATTAAACCTTTAGTTCAAACAGAACGATTCTGAAAGATTTGTTGACAAGTGATTAGTGGCCCGTGGTATTACAACTCTAAAGAATTCAGCTAAGTTGTCATCTAGCACCTACCTAAACATTTGTCAGTGATCTATGTAGCTCAACAGAAACCTACTTCGAGGAATGTTACTATGCCAACTCTTAATATAAATATGCAAACTTTCAAGGCATTCGTCCAGGTTTGTTGGTTAACTAATAACTTTAGCCTTGACTTCATAATTTGTATTAAATTGTGTATAATTAATTCTTATATGCTAGAGTTGTAGAGTGCCAGATTTCCATGTTGATAAATAATGATGTGAACAAATTATTGATTGATTTGAAATGTCACTTTCTCTGCAGGTGATGGTGGTCGTTGATGCACGTGCCTATCAAGAGTTCCAGTACGATTGGTCAACTCTGCAGGTCTATTTGTTACATTTCTGGCAATCTGTGAGTAGTAGACATGTCTGTAGTTGTGGTCTTCCTTTTAAAATAGACATGATTCATCTAGTCTTCAAAACTTCGTCGACCATTGTACAAACTCTCAGCATCAAGCCCTTTAATGTACACAACCAGAGCCTGGTCAAGTAACCACGTGACTGGAGATGATGATTACCACTCCATGTAAATTTACTGACTTGGATGACTCTTTCCATCAGGACCTACATGGTCTTGTAAAATGTAAGATCGGTACCTGTGTCGCTAGTAGGCCACGTTCGAGTCCCTGTCAGAGTTTTTGTGTATATTTCTTGTCACCTTCCCCATCTTAGTGCAGCTGTTAGATGTTGCATTCATTACCTGTACACAAAGCTGTTAGATGTTGCATTCATCACCTGTACACAAAAGCTGTTAGATGTTGCATTCATCACCTGTACACAAAAGCTGTTAGATGTTGCATTCATCACATGTACACAAAAGCTGTTAGATGTTGCATTCATCACCTGTACACAAAAGCTGTTAGATGTTGCATTCATCACCTGTACACAAAAGCTGTTAGATGTTGCATTCATCACCTGTACACAAAAGCTGTTAGATGTTGCATTCATCACCTGTACACAAAAGCAGTTAGATGTTGCATTCATCACCTGTACACAAAAGCTGTTAGATGTTGCATTCATCACCTGTACACAAAAGCTGTTAGATGTTGCATTCATCACCTGTACACAAAAGCTGTTAGATGTTGCATTCATCACCTGTACACAAAAGCTGTTAGATGTTGCATTCATCACCTGTACACAAAGCTGTTAGATGTTGCATTCATCACCTGTACACAAAAGCTGTTAGATGTTGCATTCATCACCTGTACACAAAGCTGTTAGATGTTGCATTCATCACCTGTACACAAAAGCTGTTAGATGTTGCATTCATCACCTGTACACAAAAGCTGTTAGATGTTGCATTCATCACCTGTACACAAAAGCTGTTAGATGTTGCATTCATCACCTGTACACAAAAGCTGTTAGATGTTGCATTCATCACCTGTACACAAAGCTTTTAGATGTTGCATTCATCACCTGTACACAAAAGCTGTTAGATGTTGCATTCATCACTTGTACACAAAAGCTGTTAGATGTTGCATTCATCACCTGTACACAAAGCTGTTAGATGTTGCATTCATCACCTGTACACAAAAGCTGTTAGATGTTGCATTCATCACCTGTACACAAAAGCTGTTAGATGTTGCATTCATCACCTGTACACAAAAGCTGTTAGATGTTGCATTCATCACCTGTACACAAAGCTTTTAGATGTTGCATTCATCACCTGTACACAAAAGCTGTTAGATGTTGCATTCATCACTTGTACACAAAAGCTGTTAGATGTTGCATTCATCACCTGTACACAAAGCTGTTAGATGTTGCATTCATCACCTGTACACAAAAGCTGTTAGATGTTGCATTCATCACCTGTACACAAAAGCTGTTAGATGTTGCATTCATCACCTGTACATAAAAGCTGTTAGATGTTGCATTCATCACCTGTACACAAAAGCTGTTAGATGTTGCATTCATCACCTGTACACAAAGCTCTTAGATGTTGCATTCATCACCTGTACACAAAGCTCTTAGATGTTGCATTCATCACCTGTACACAAAAGCTGTTAGATGTTGCATTCATCACCTGTACACAAAAGCTGTTAGATGTTGCATTCATCACCTGTACACAAAAGCTGTTAGATGTTGCATTCATCACCTGTACACAAAAGCTGTTAGATGTTGCATTCATCACCTGTACACAAAAGCTGTTAGATGTTGCATTCATCACCTGTACACAAAAGCTGTTAGATGTTGCATTCATCACCTGTACACAAAAGCTGTTAGATGTTGCATTCATCACCTGTACACAAAGCTGTTAGATGTTGCATTCATCACCTGTACACAAAAGCTGTTAGATGTTGCATTCATCACCTGTACACAAAAGCTGTTAGATGTTGCATTCATCACCTGTACACAAAGCTGTTAGATGTTGCATTCATCACCTGTACACAAAGCTGTTAGATGTTGCATTCATCACCTGTACACAAAAGCTGTTAGATGTTGCATTCATCACCTGTACACAAAAGCTGTTAGATGTTGCATTCATCACCTGTACACAAAAGCTGTTAGATGTTGCATTCATCACCTGTACACAAAAGCTGTTAGATGTTGCATTCATCACCTGTACACAAAAGCAGTTAGATGTTGCATTCATCACCTGTACACAAAAGCTGTTAGATGTTGCATTCATCACATGTACACAAAAGCTGTTAGATGTTGCATTCATCACATGTACACAAAACGCTTGTATGGCACGCATTGCCAATGTAGCTGAGGTACTTCACGTGCGTCTCTATTTAGAGTTTTAGACCCATTGGTCCAAACATTCGTTGTTGAAGTCTATGTCTATGTTGTTGTGTGAATAGCCTTGGTCCAAACCTTCGTTGTTGAAGTCTATGTCTATGTTGTTGTGTGAATAGCCTTGGTCCAAACCTTCGTTGTTGAAGTCTATGTCTATGTTGTTGTGTGAATAGCCTTATAGTACTTTAATTATTCTTATTATTTTAACACTGCGGCCAATGTAACGTTACACAGGTAAACACAAGATTCAAAGAATTGGTGAATCCAAGCGTCACCCTGAAAATAAAGTCAATTAATAAAATAATTGTAAGTCTTGTGCTTTAAGTTCAATAGTGACTGATTAAGTTTTTTTTTGTTTTGTTTTTTAGATTGTTGAGTTCAATTTATAAAGTTAAATATAGAAGGAAAAGGTTTCTTCAAAACAAACGTTTATAGTGTGTGAAGAGAGAAAACTGTTCAATTGCCGCCATATCTCACAATATTGCAAGTTTTATCTCCCATGTTATAAAAAGCAAACTTCATTTTGGATTGATTCCTGTGTTATCATTGACAATAATAACTGTCGAAATTGTGCAACTTGATTCAAGAATGGGAGAAAACAGGTGTAGCAGCATCCACCCAAACAGACAGACGCGGATGAATCTGAGTGGGCTTTGTAAATAAAACTAACATGAGCCTACGGTGGCAAGCCCGCACTACAAACAACGATGTCCTTTCGAACGCCAGTATGGACAGTATAGAGAGACTTCTTATGGTCCGACAGTTAAGCTGGGCAGGGCACGTATCCTGTGTGGGGGACGAACGTATGCCAAAAGCAGCCCTTTTTGGTGAGCTGAAAGATGGTCCCACGGAAACGCTTTTAAGACCAGTTTAGGCGCCATTTTGCTTTAACTGACATAGAAGAGAGCACCTGGTTGCAGTCGGCTTCAGAACGAAACAGCTGGAGGTCACTCACAAACGCCGCGAGATGCACATTTGAGTGCAAAAAAAAAATCAGCTGCCGAGGACAGACGTAGACGGCGGATAATGGTTATGCCTGCGCCACTTATGGCAAAATATGTAGGTCGCAGCTAGGGCTGAATAGCCACGGGAAATACTGCAATTGGACTCGCAGACAAGCCTTATTATTATACTTATATCAGCTTTCACATTTTTGTCTTATTAAATGGAATATGAACTTATTTTACTTTAAGTTTAATTGACTTTAAGACTATATTGTAGATTGAACGTTACCTTAAAGAACAAAACTGAATTTTTCCATGTTTTTTTTGTAAATATTTCGCTGTAAGAAAGTTGTCTAAAACAAAGAATGCACATATGGTATTGATGTAAAACTAACTAGAAGACTGTTTGCCTGAAGTTTGTTCAGATATATTTTGATTCCCCACCTTTTTTTTTGTCATCGATTAATGAATTATTTCATCGTTAAATTGATCGTTTATACCCTTTATATTTTTAGAACACCAAATATTTAAAAGTCATTAGTCTGGCTCACTTGTTTCAATTTAGTTCGATAAATATTTTATATTATAAAAATATTAAAACATAGATCTAGGTTTACCGCCAAAAGATCTGTAGCAAAGTGAAACTTAAAATTACTGAGACAAATGTCCTCTCTTGATGATCGAGTGTGTCCACTCAGTTTTCAGGTTTTCAGCCTTTCATCGAAAATAACCGCATTGAGCCCGGGTCGGAACTAGTGGATGTTAACGGCGTTCTGATGGACTTTATGACCTATACTGGGCAGCACTATGAGTCCAATCCTTCTTTACCTGACCATGACATAGCCATTCTACTGACTGGGTAAGTGAGCTTATTGAGCTATTGCTGGTCTGGTGGCTGGGTTACACTTTTGTTTTCACATCACTTTCAGTCGGACAAGTATAAACAAATAAACACAACAATCCATGCCTATCATTTCGCAAGTACTCAGTGCATAGAAACTATTGATGTCACTGAAAGGAATGCTTATGTTTATTCCCCAGTGAAGACTTGTGCAAGAAAAAGTCTGACGGGACTTGGTCACAAAAGACAAAAGGTTAGTTCATCTTCCAACAGTTGTAACACAATCCCTGACTCCCAGCCTTAAACATGCGACCAAACTTGACACAGTAGTTGGTCACAAAATACCATGTTAGAATAATAGTTCCCAGTTTAACAAGTTATGGTACAATTTTGGAGATAAGTTATGATAATATTTCAGAGATTATCACAGTAATGGTGGCTGAGCGATAGAGCGCTTGGCTTCTGAACCAGAGGTCCCGGGTTCGAATCCTTGTGAAGGCTAGTATTTTTTATTTCGGGATCTTTGGGCGACTCTGAGCTCATCCAAGTTCTAATGGGTACCTGACATTAGTTGGGGAAAGTAAAGGCGGTTGGTCGTTGTGCTGTGCGAATGACAACCTCGTTAACCGTAAGCCACAGAAACATGACCTTTACATCATCTGCCCCTATAGATCACACGGTCTGAAAGGGGAACTAAAAACTACCACAGTAAATGAATTTGCCTAATAGTGAAAGGCATTTCAAGTATTTCTCGAGGTACATAGGAAGAAGACCTAATAGATCAGAAAGAACAAATTAAAATCACGTTAAGTTCGAATTGTGTTTCTTTGGTTCCAAAGAGTCAGATTTTTTTTGTTGTGCCATCTTCAGGTATCGCCTTCATTCGAGGAGGCTGTATATCCTCTCGACGTTTTCTGAATCAAAGCTATGACCTAGGTGTTGCCGAGGTAGGTCCCGGTTTCAGGGGAGTACTAACGGCGGCTCATGAAGTGGGTCATTTGTAAGTATACGTCTTAAACCTTTACAAAGATATTTAAACAATCAATTATCAATTGACTTCTTATCTGGGTTTATCTGAGTATAATGTAACAAAGGTAAACCTGCTCACTAAGTGGGTTTGTAACTAGCTCTTTGGGATGTGCACATTTATTATATAGAAGCAATGTACAAAAATAAATTCTAAGCAATTTATCTTTAAAAGTAACAACGGGAACGCGGTGGTTGAGTGGTTAAACGCTTGGCTTCCTAACCTGGGGTTCTGGGTTCGAATCTTGATGAAGACTGTAATTTTGAATTGTGAGATTTTTAGGGTGCCCCTGAGTCCACCGAACTCTAATGGGTACTTGACTTTAGCTGTGGAAAGTAAAGGCGGTTAATTGTTGTGCTGGTCACATGACATGCTGTTAACTGTTGGCCAAAGAAACATATGACCTTAACATCTTCTGCCATAAAGATTGCAAAGTCTGAAAGGTGAACTTTACAGGGTCGAAAGTGAATTTAAAAAGCTTTTTTGTGACTAATAAGAGAACTGAAATAGTCATGTTTAGGGTTTGTGTAGTTCCCCTATGTTGTGTTCCTCTATGTTGTGTTTCCCTATATTGTGTTCCCCTATGTTGTGTTTCCCTATGTTGTGTTCCCCTATGTTGTGTTCCCCTATGTTGTGTTCCTTGATTTTGTGTTCCCCTATGTTGTGTTCTTTGATTTTGTGTTCCCCTATGTTGTGTTCCCCTATGTTGTGTTCCCCTATATTATGTTCCCCTATGTTGTGTTCCTTGATTTTGTGTTCCCTATGTTGTGTTCTTTGATTTTGTGTTCCCCTATGTTGTGTTCCCCTATGTTGTGTTCTCCTATGTTGTGTTCCCCTATGTTGTGTTCCCCTATGTTGTGTTTCCCTATGTTGTGTTCCTCTATGTTGTGTTTCCCTATATTGTGTTCCCCTATGTTGTGTTTCCCTATGTTGTGTTCCCCTATGTTGTGTTCCCCTATGTTGTGTTCCTTGATTTTGTGTTCCCCTATGTTGTGTTCTTTGATTTTGTGTTCCCCTATGTTGTGTTCCCCTATGTTGTGTTCCCCTATATTGTGTTCCCCTATGTTGTGTTCCTTGATTTTGTGTTCCCCTATGTTGTGTTCTTTGATTTTGTGTTCCCCTATGTTGTGTTCCCCTATGTTGTGTTCCCCTATGTTGTGTTCCCCTATGTTGTGTTCCCCTATGTTGTGTTTCCCTATGTTGTGTTCCTCTATGTTGTGTTTCCCTATATTGTGTTCCCCTATGTTGTGTTTCCCTATGTTGTGTTCCCCTATGTTGTGTTCCCCTATGTTGTGTTCCTTGATTTTGTGTTCCCCTATGTTGTGTTCTTTGATTTTGTGTTCCCCTATGTTGTGTTCCCCTATGTTGTGTTCCCCTATATTGTGTTCTCCTATGTTGTGTTCCTTGATTTTGTGTTCCCCTATGTTGTGTTCCCCTATGTTGTGTTCCCCTATGTTGTGTTCCCCTATATTGTGTTCCCCTATATTGTGTTCCCCTATGTTGTGTTCTTTGATTTTGTGTTTCCCTATGTTGTGTTCCCTATGTTGTGTTCCCCTATGTTGTGTTCTTTGATTTTGTGTTCCCCTATGTTGTGTTCCCCTATATTGTGTTCCCCTATGTTGTGTTCTTTGATTTTGTGTTCCCCTATGTTGTGTTCCCTATGTTGTGTTCCCCTATGTTGTGTTCCATATGTTGTGTTCCCCTATGTTGTGTTCTTTGATTTTGTGTTCCCCTATGTTGTGTTCCCTATGTTGTGTTCCCCTATGTTGTGTTCTTTGATTTTGTGTTCCCCTATGTTGTGTTCTTTGATTTTGTGTTCCCCTATATTGTGTTCCCCTATGTTGTGTTCCCCTATGTTGTGTTCCCCTATGTTGTGTTCTTTGATTTTGTGTTTCCCTATGTTGTGTTCCCTATGTTGTGTTCCCCTATGTTGTGTTCTTTGATTTTGTGTTCCCCTATGTTGTGTTCCCCTATGTTGTGTTCTTTGATTTTGTGTTCCCCTATGTTGTGTTCTTTGATTTTGTGTTCCCCTATATTGTGTTCCCCTATGTTGTGTTCCCCTATGTTGTGTTCCCCTATGTTGTGTTCTTTGATTTTGTGTTTCCCTATGTTGTGTTCCCCTATGTTGTGTTCCCCTATGTTGTGTTCCCCTATGTTGTGTTCCTTGATTTTGTGTTCCCCTATGTTGTGTTCCTTGATTTTGTGTTCCCCTATGTTGTGTTCCCCTATATTGTGTTCCTTGATGTTGTATGGTTCCTCGTGTTTTGTACTTCTCTGTGTATAATTCAATCAGATGGTACATTTGTTTATCACATTTTGAACATTAGACTTGGCGCCTTCCATGACGGAGAGAAGAACTCTTCTGATTGTCCCTCTACCAGCGGCTACATCATGAGCAGTACATGGACGGATCCCTATGTCTACAACCGATTCTCAAACTGTTCCAAACAGAACTTAAAACATTTCCTGGAAAGGTAAACTCACTTTGTCAAGTGCCTCATTTGTAAATCAATTAAGCTCGAAAGACATTCCAACTCATACAGATCTTGGTAGCAACACATTATATAGGTTGAGAAAACGATGGGCCAGGAGGTTATTTTTACTATTTCACTTAAATCTATTTTATAGGTCGAATTTTGGTTCCCTTACGTTTAAAGCAGGAATGGTAGAGTAAGAATTCAAAACACGAACATTCTTTCCAATACTAGTTCAATGCATTATGACTTTTTATAGGCGAAGTATCCAATGATAACACTACAGTGTACAGATTGTATCCAATGAGTGCAGTACAGTGTACAGATTGTATCCAATGAGACCAGTACAGTGTACAGATTGTATCCAATGAGACCAGTACAGTGTACAGATTGTATCCAATGATAACACTACAGTGTTCAGATTGTATCCAATGATAACAGTACAGTGTACAGATTGTATCCAATGATAACAGTACAGTGTACAGATTGTATCCAATGATAACAGTACAGTGTACAGATTGTATCCAATGATAACAGTACAGTGTACAGATTGTATCCAATGATAACAGTACAGTGTACAGATTGTATCCAATGATAACAGTACAGTGTACAGATTGTATCCAATGATAACAGTACAGTGTACATATTGTATCCAATGAGAGCAGTACAGTGTACAGATTGTATCCAATGAGAGCAGTACAGTGTACAGATTGTATCCAATGATAACAGTACAGTGTACAGATTGTATCCAATGATAACAGTACAGTGTACAGATTGTATCCAATGATAACAGTACAGTGTACAGATTGTATCCAATGATAACAGTACAGTGTACATATTGTATCCAATGAGAGCAGTACAGTGTACAGATTGTATCCAATGAGAGCAGTACAGTGTACAGATTGTATCCAATGAGAGCAGTACAGTGTACAGATTGTATCCAATGAGAGCAGTACAGTGTACAGATTGTATCCAATGATAACAGTGCAGTGTACAGATTGTAGCATCAGTTTTAGAGCCACATGTCCTACAATTTGTTGAGTTCAATCTGATCATCAGGAGAAGGACGGTTGATTGTTTTCATGAATTTGTTTATCACTATTTAGATCTAATTCTTATCCTATTTACAGAACCTGGTATTCTGAATGTCTTCTTAGCTCTGATTCTAACTATACATCAGGCTACAACGTACCTACACAATTACCTGGACAGCTGTACACTCTAGCAGACCAATGCCAGCACTTTATAGAGGGCACGCCTTGCAAGGTGAGTTACTGATGGTAAATCGTAAAATTCGCTATCATACATAAAACACTGAACTATAATCTTCAAATACAAAAACAAAATCTAATAAAATACTCAGAAAGACACAAAGATAAAGGCACATTCCTCGTTCCATATGCTAGGACAAATTTGTACAAATACTCCTTCTTCCCTAGTGCTATTAGAGCATGGAACGGGTTGCCTGAGCTAGCCAGGAAAACCAGTGACTTGGCAAAATTTAGGTCATTGGTTAATATGCATGACGCATAGGACGTAATCATCTTCTTTTTTGAAGTAACGTCTGTATTGTATAAGATAAGATAAGAACAAATGTTCTCTTTTCCTGTGTCCGAGAAGGTCTTGTCAATGGTTCACCTTGCTTGCATCTGCAATATTGTAAGTTACAATATCAATGCCTGAAATGGCAATCTCAGTAAAGTTATTGGTAGCAAACCAACTCCAATTGGACAACTGTTCCAGAGAAACATTTCGTAAGAGGCTAAAAAGATTTCAAAAACAAAAACACACATTCTGGGCCAGGACACTTTGAGCTTTTTATCCCAGATACAAGATACCGCTTGCACAAATAACCAGATACAAAAACTGTTTGTTCCTCTAGAAATAGAATAGAACTATATGATGTCAACAGTTCACATGGGATGTTTGTTTCTTTTATAATAATGTATTTTTTTTTTGCATGCAGAAATTGTAAGACAAAGATTCTATTTTACTGTAGCCACTAGTTATGCTTGTACATTTGTGTCGTCTAAAATATTAGTTTGTTATATAAAAAAACGCAAATATATACACCACAAATTCTACAGAATTAACAAAATAACAAACATCAACTCACTGTGTGGTTTGCATTTCACATCACTACGCTGACTAACTATAGTAGCAAAAAAATCTTTTTACAACTGTCTGTCTGTCTGGTAAAAATTGTGTACACGTTATTTCTCCTACATCACGGATCAAATTGAAATTTTGCATAATTATTTCTTGTACCAGACAAAATTAGAATCAAAAGAGTCAAAATAATCGATTCGTTAATTAACTATTGGTAATTAATTATTTTGTTTGGTATCGAAGGAGAGAAAGAAATTGTTCTTGACTGACGTGGTGGTATTAGTTCAACTCATTATAATTTGTGTAGAGAATTAGGTCGTTTAAAACAACAGATAACTAAAAGTTTTTCCATTTTTAATAAGCACTTCGCTGGCACAGTGGCTAGGGTGTTGTCTTGAGCCCTTAAGTTCAAATTCAAATCGTAATTTTTTAATATATTAATTGCATTTTAAAAGCAACCAAATTAATATTCAACAGACAGATGCATCTTTTTATTCCTCCCCCCCCTTCTTTGCCCAACTGGTCCAGACAAGTGAAAGGATCATAGCGTAGTGTGAAAGTGAAAGGATCATAGCGTAGTGTGAAAGCTAAATGCATGAAATAGCGCTAACCAAAATAAAAATATTTCTAATCGCACAAATTTAGATCTATTACAAATTTAATGACATGACGGATCCAAACTAATTGATACAATTACGCTGTAGCATAAGCTTTGATTTTTAACATTATTTTGCTTGTTATCTCGTCTATTCCATACATGAACATCTCTGAACTAAATGCTTACGATGTTTTGCTTTCAGAACGTCGCCCTGGACTCGCAATGTGGTCAGTTATGTTGTGAGAAGTGGTCGCAGCCATTCACCAGCAAAGAGCCAGCAGCAGATGGCACAGTGTGTGGGGACAGGAAGGTCATTCATTGATTTCTTCTTTTGTTGTTTTGAAACAGACACTTTAGTTAAAACGCCCCAAATTTTAAATGTATTCTCTGAATGAAGTGAACCCTTTATTAAATACGTGATCATGTGTATAAGTTTCAGGGGAGGGGACAGTGAGACAAACAAGACATCTAATAGGCTTAGCTAATACCAACACACTCTGGGGTCTGTCTCGTACACTTTTTGAACACATTATTTCTCCCACTTCCCATCCTCAATATTCCATTGTGTCTAACAAAACACGAATCAATCAAATTAGTTAATCAATTTTCGGTAATTAATTATTTTGTTTGATATTGAAAAAGGGAAATAAATACTACTCATTGAGAGATGTCGAGGTATATATGGAGTTGCTTCCCTTATTACGTTTTGTATAACTTTTCTCTTTCTCTTTAAATTAATTAAGTTGGAAATGTTGTACAAAATAAAATTAGCCAATACGTTTATGATAGTCGTTTTGAGTTACTGTCCATTATGACAGGTTTATGCTTCAAGTTTTTTACAATTATGTTTTGTTAGTTTCTTAAATAGTACTATTCAAACAGCCATACAAAAATAGTTAGATTTTAAAATAAATCTCTGATAAAATGAATAAAAAAAGACTTTATGTCTCCACCTTATCCTCTCCATGACTGAATTAAACAATGTAGAACCCGCCTGCCTCAATACTGAACGAGCAATAAACACACATATAGAATAAATAGAATTAGCGGTTATAGTAGAAAATGTTTTCAATGGTCACTTAATTTTGATTTCGTACAGATGTGTTACAATGGGGAATGTTTGCATCAGGCTCTGATACCCTTCCAGTGAGGACAAAGACATTTTAAATAGCTGCCGGAAAGTTCATATGTTTTCATATCTCTTACAATTAAATTCATTAACAGATTGAAATGTGGAACTTATGATTTAATATTAAAGTGACACAATAAAAGATGTTACAAAAATGAAACGTTTGTTATGGTTTTATTTCAAAGACAACATCGAAATGAAAACAAATCACAATATAGGAACATAATATGTCACCAGTATTGTATACCATATACACAAATGACATTCAGAGCCTATCAGCTGACACTCCCATCATAAAGTTTGCTGACGACACAGCAATCATTGGCCTTATTGCAGGTGACGAAAATCTTTACCATTTAAATATTAACACTTTTTACCAATGGAGTATAGATAACTTTCTAATTTTAAATGTTCAGAAAACTAAAGAAATGAAAATAGATTTTAGGAAACATAATGGCCATCTTGAAGAAATTCAGATAAGCAACCAAACCGTAGAAGAAGTGCAAGAATATAAATACCTAGGTACAACCATTAACAACAAAATGAAATAAAGTGAACACTGTCAAAACCTTTACACCAAAACTCACCAACGTCTCTACTATCTTAGAAAGCTAAGGAAATTTAACATCGACAAATCAATAATTAAACTTTTTTATACAGCAACCATCAGCAGTCTAATTAACTTTGCCATCAACTGCTGGTATGGTAATACTTCACTGGCACAAAGACTAAATAGACTAATTAAAAAAGCATCATACATCACTCGAACACAGCTACCATCTCTTGAAGAACTTTTTCTTGAAAAATGCCTTTCCAAAGCACTCACGACTCTTAAAGATAACCTACACCCATTAAACCACTGTTACATAAGATCTGAACGAAGTGGTCGTCTCCTTTCCATTAGGACTAAAACAGAAAGATTTAAAAACTCCTTCATCCCACTTTCGGTCAGAGTGTTACAAGATCATCTGTCGTCATCGAGAAGTTCATAGAAGTCTATTTATTAAGCGCTGGTTATTAGTGAGTATATGTTTCGTGTGTGAATGTTGTTCGTATTTGCATCTATACTGTTATTGTACAGTAGTTACGCTGAGGTTGTCAATTGTAATCAAACTGAATTTCCATTTAATTGGGTCATATTATCTTATCTTATCTTATCTACTATGTAGAACTATCTTATATATACTAATGCTATTGTTAATATACATGCTTCATTATCTGAACTATGAAAGTCAATATCTATTTTAAAAAGTTATTTATTGTTTTTTTTAGAAGTTTCAAATAGAATTCACACATGTGTACTTTTGAATCCAAAAACTCGTAATTGCATCAGTAAATGATAGAGCTATATTTAGTTGGTTTGAAGTAACTTTTTGTTCGTACACAATTACTGGAATTTTTACTTACATTTCTTTTTTTCTTTTTGTACTTTTTTTTTGTTAATCAGACGATCATATTCATTGTTGATACAGGTCATCATATTCATTTGTTGATATAGGCAATCATATTCATTTGTTGATACAGGCGATCACATTCATTGTTGATACAGACGATCATATTCATTGTTGATACAGACGATCATATTCATTGTTGATACAGACGATCATATTCATTGTTGATACAGACGATCATATTCATTGTTGATACAGGCAATCATATTCATTGTTGATACAGACGATCATATTTATTGTTGATACAGGCAATCATATTCATTGTTGATACAGGCAATCATATTCATTGTTGATACAGACGATCATATTCATTGTTGATACAGACGATCATATTCATTGTTGATACAGGCGATCATATGTTTTGTTGATACAGACGATCATATTCATTTGTTGATACAGGCGATCATATTCATTTGTTGATACAGGCGATAATATGTTTTGTTGATACAGGCAATCATATTCATTGTTGATACAGGCAATCATATTCATTGTTGATACAGACGATCATATTCATTTGTTGATACAGGCGATAATATGTTTTGTTGATACAGGCAATCATATTCATTGTTGATACAGACGATCATATTCATTTGTTGATACAGACGATAATATGTTTTGTTGATACAGGCAATCATATTCATTGTTGATACAGGCAATCATATTCATTGTTGATACAGACGATCATATTCATTGTTGATACAGGCAATCATATTCATTGTTGATACAGGCAATCATATTCATTGTTGATACAGACGATCATATGTTTTGTTGATACAGACGATCATATTCATTTGTTGATACAGGCGATAATATGTTTTGTTGATACAGGCGATCATATTCATTGTTGATACAGACGATCATATTCCTAGCTGATACAGGTATGTATGTTTAATGCTGTTATAGTTTCGTTAATGTGAATTTATTAGTAAGTATTCCATCCCTTTTCTATTTCATCGTCATAGCTCTCGTCATCTACATATTTAACATGTTCCTTATATCTATTGTTCGAATCATTTAGTTAACTGCTTCTATCACTATCAACACTTGGTGTTATCCTCTACGTTATCTTTCGTCTCTTTCGTCGTAATTACCATCATCATCATCTCCTATGTCAGATTCTTCATTACCATCGCCATCATCATTAAGATGCCATCCCATGTCAACTTTATCATTATCACTTTTATCATCCTCCTCGTCATCATCCTCCTCTTCATCATCCTCCTCGTCATCATCATCCTCGTCATCATCCTCCTCGTCATCATCCTCCTCGTCATCCTCCTCCTCGTCATCCTCCTCCTCGTCATCATCATCCTCGTCATCATCCTCCTCGTCATCATCCTCCTCGTCATCATCATCCTCGTCATCATCCTCCTCGCCATCATCCTCCTCGTCGTCATCCTCCTCGTCCTCATCACCGAGAAGAACTTTGTTCTCGTTGAATTTCGATTTCCACATTTTCATGAGTTGAAGGACGGAACGACGTTTTCGACTGTAAGACTGTCGACATTTTACAGGACATATTAGGCACCTCTCACACAAGTCCTGCCTGTGAGATTTGGTGTGGGCCCCGCGGCCTTCTCTAGCACAGTCGCAATCTTCAGCGACTTCGCCACAATTGCTGCACCTGATGGGTTCAACTTGAAATGGTTTGTAGAAAATGTGGCAGCTTTGACATCTCTGTCTGTATTTCACCTGGTGTCACAACGTGTGTTGTGGTGCCGGGGATTTCACCTGAATTAAAATAGTTGAATAAATGACGATCTAGTATTCACAATAAAAGATTCTTTGTTAAAACATAACTCTGGAACTTTATTTAAATATAAAACGTAAGTACAGCTTATGTACAAGTTACAGATCAACAAGCACAAAAAATATTACAAAGGCTTTAAATCAGAGCTCTTAGAAAACGCGACTGTCTACTAGGAAATTCTTTCATCGACTCGCGCTCTTTCTACTCTCGTCAATTCTCTGGCGCTAAAATGTCTTTATTTATTTTCAAATCAACCAATAGATTTGCAACATCGTAATTACGTCTCGGGTAAAACCTGAGGCGCTGTCAAGGATCTAGATTTGTGGGGTAATTCCTGAGGCTCAGTCAAGGGTTTATATTTCTATTTACACATAAGCTTTAAAATGTGAAATATACAAATAAATCTATAATGGCATCTGTGACACCTGGTAACAAAGAAATAAAACTGCGGTGAAAGTTGAAACAACAAGTTCTATGTAAACACTCTCCCAGTGGAACAAGTTCTATGTAAACACTCTCCCAATGGATCAAGTTCTATGTAAACACTCTCCCAGTGGATCAAGTTCTATGTAAACACTCTCCCAGTGGATCAAGTTCTATGTAAATACTCTCCCAGTGGATCAAGTTCTATGTAAACACTCTTCCAGTGGATCAAGTTCTATGTAAACACTCTCCCAGTGGAACAAGTTCTATGTAAACACTCTCCCAATGGATCAAGTTCTATGTAAACACTCTCCCAGTGGAACAAGTTCTATGTAAACACTCTCCCAGTGGATCAAGTTCTATGTAAACACTCTCCCAGTGGATCAAGTTCTATGTAAACACTCTCCCAATGGATCAAGTTCTATCTAAACACTCTCCCAATGGATCAAGTTCTATGTAAACACTCTCCCAATGGATCAAGTTCTATGTAAACACTCTCCCAATGGATCAAGCTCTATGTAAACACTCTCCCAATGGATCAAGTTCTATGTAAACACTCTCCCAATGGATCAAGTTCTATGTAAACACTCTCCCAGTGGAACAAGTTCTATGTAAACACTCTCAGAATGGATCAAGTTCTATGTAAACACTCTCCCAGTGGATCAAGTTCTATGTAAACACTCTCCCAGTGGATCAAGTTCTATGTAAACACTCTCCCAATGGATCAATTTCTATGTAAACACTCTCCCAGTGGATCAAGTAAAGAAAGAAAGGACGGAAAGCAAAAACTAACATTTTGTTTTCAGAGCGTCGAGGTTACATACGTTTCTCTAGTTTCGCTTTGTAAGTTCACGCACGTAGCAACAAACTAATTACATATCAAATCTGGTAGTGGCTGTGTTTACGTCTTGTAAGTGTTTAGTTATTGGTTATGCTAATGACATTTGTTGCTGTAGTTCCACCATTACTGTCTATCTCTTACCAAAAAAAATATGGCTGATTTAAAAATAAATTGGTTAAGTTTAGAAAGATCTAGATTTGTTTTGAATCGTCACAGAAATCCCAAATTTTCCATTCCCTCCCCATTTTTGTCCAAAATCCCATAATGAATCAGGTGAACCCATTTTGTTGCGATATATTCTCATCCAGGCCTGCCTCAGGGGAGACAATACAGACCAAAACAGAGACATAAATATATACTGCTTTACGTCCCTTTATTTACAGAACTGAGAAAAAAAGACAACAAAAGACAACAACACAAACATATAGGGACAATGAAATCAGACTAGCTTGAAATTGCATCACATGATTAGACTTCTAGAGTCAACACAACAAATACCCATAAGGATCTATAAAGCAGTCTTAGTTCTAGTCTTAAAAGGTGTTATAGCTTCATATTTATATAATATTTGAATTATTCGGAGATTCTCGCATTCAGAATGTGGTTATTACAAAAAAACATGGACTAGCTTTAGAACCACTGTGTTTAGATTGTTTCAAAAATTTGTAAAGAAATATAATTATATGGTAATATAACATATGATGTGAAGATGAAGAGTCACTTATATTTACTTAAAATATTGTAATATGCGCTTATATTTACTTATATATTCTTATATTTACTTATATATTCTTTTTTTCACTTATAAATATTCTTATATTTGCTTGTATTTACTTATATATTTTTATGTTTATTTATATTTACTTATATATTCTTCTATTATACTCTCGCAACTTGCCTCGCATCAAACTAAATTTATGCTGCTTATTTGAAACCAATGATTTTAGTGTGTCACTATGTACAACCATATAGCGCAATGGTAATATAATCTCGTTTATCAATCATTCAGTATTGGCTAGGCGAGCACCGATAATTGGCTGCCCTCTGTAGGTACCCTGTGTGGGTGCCCTATGTGGATGCACATGACTGATTATAATACACAAAAATCTGGTCTCATATAAATGTAAAAAGAGAAGGAAGTGGAGATGAAATGTACACTTGTTCTAATGGGTCATTACTCTAGCAATAATTTAGATACTTTTAAATTATTGTTTTTTAAATTATAAAAGTTAAGGGCATTACACACACACACACACACACACAACTTCCCAAAGTCTCCACTTAGTTAAACTCGGCACTAGCACAGTCTCTCTAGATGGATAGAGAAGCCTGTGGTGATTTAAAGATTCAAACTCTATTACCTGTTCTGTCACTGGATCACAGTAAACATGAGCACTCTGCCAAGAATGACTGCATTTTGGACAATGAAAGAATCCGTACCTCCTCACTAGAGATAGAGATCTTTTCTTAGTAGACCAAGCGTAAGCCATATTGTTGTGTTGTACTTAGCAGTGAAAGCTGCTCCACTATCACAGGGGGACACAACTGAATTAGATCACGTCACATTCATACTTGGAACAGTTGTAAAACAGAGAAACTAATCCCTAATGTGAAACCAAAACAAACATTCAGGCCAAGGTTTTTAGACATATATTTGGGAATCATTGTTCGTATTAGTGCGTCTCATAATTTAAGCTATTCCGCCCTTCAGGTAAATCAATGTCAAAGAACACTAAAAAAATAAAATCTATATTGCAAATTATTAAAAAATTTAAAATTATTATTTAAAAATGTAAAAACTTAACCTGCAATATATGTGGACGGGATTGTCTCTCCAAAATAGGGCTCCACAGTCACATGAAAAAGTGTTCGAGATGAACCATAGTCGTACTACCAGATGAACCATAGTCGTACTACCAGATGAACCATACTCGTACTACGACTGAAGAGAGGCCAACTAGTCCCCGTATATAACCGTGAACGCTATTTCTCCCTCACGCATTCTCCGATCAAGTTGATAATTTAAACAATTATTTATTGAACCTAACAAAACATGAATTAAAAAACAACAACAAGAACCCAATTAGTCTCCTAATTTGTAAAGAACTAAAAATTTCCCTTTCAGTCCCTGCCCTATAGAGCAGATGATGTATAAGTCATCTGTTTCTTTGGCCTAAGGTTAACGAGGGTGTCAAGTGACCAGCACCAACCGCCTTTGCTTTTCCCTAACTAATGTCAGGTAGGCCTACTCCATTTAGAGCTGGACTCAGAGGCGCCCAAAGATCCGGAAATTAAAAATCCCAGTCTTCACCAGGATTCGAACCCGGAACTCCCGGTTCTGAAGTCAAGCGCTTTATCGCTCAGCCTCCGCGCCTCCAGTCTATTAATTATTGGTAATTAATTATTTTGCTTGATATCGAATAAGGGAAATAACTTGTAAATTATTGATAGATATAGTTTTAAGGGTGAAATTTTTTCCCATTTAGATTATATTGTGCTTGTGTTATTTGACTTTGTCTCTTTGCTAGGATTGGAATAATATCTGACTGGAATCTGGACTACAATTATTTATTCGCAACATTTTGATTAACATTGTATTTTGTAGTTTTATTTTTTTTTATAGATTTGTTGACATTATTTTTATAATGGCAATATCGAAGGTTAGTTGTGCGTTAGATCTATTTGTTCTCCGATTCTCCATTGACCTACTTTAGTCTTGCCTAGATTGAAGAACTAATTACCTTGACACGTAGACACGTACAAACAAACACAAAGCTAGTTTTGTTTTTAAAATAAATTTACTTCATCAAATTAATATCACAATTATAATAATAATTTAATCTCCAATGTTAAGAAAATAATTTTTTTTTTGATAGACAATAATGTAATGTGTACACTCGGCTGATTAACACAAGGCATAAAATATGTCAGATGTGTACACTTGACTGAGAGTCACAAACATACAACATGATAAGCGAGGTATACAAATATATGTTATAAAAATGTACATTTCTCAGAAACCTGATATTGAAATTATTTTAATTTAATTATTTTTGTTACAAATAATTAGAAGTTAAGTGTAGTCTTCACTCTAATGTTTCATGAAAGCAGTGAAGTACTTTAAGATAGTCTAACATCATATTACGACACTGACATCAAAGTGTGTCAAAACATGCACCCCTGACAGAAATGATCTTGGATTATCGAAAGATTACGCTAGTGAAAGACAATTTAGAGTAGTATTTGAATCATCGCCTTGTATGAAATGACCATACAAACAATATTTTCAGTTTGATTGACACACTGTAGTTTAAATAACAAGTGGGGGAGGGAGGCTAGAGGGAGAGCGCCCGGTGCTAGGAAGTAAAGTCAGACAAAAAAGTAAAGTTCCTCTTTCAGACCTTGTGATCAATACCAAAACCAAACAAAACACTCCTGGAGTTCTACCAGAGATAGCCAGCTCTAAAAAGTGGGTCTAGTCAAGAAAACAATATATTCAATGGATTTCAAACACTGATTTAATATCAAAAACATTCTCTTTCTCTCTCTCTCTCTCTCTCTCTCTCTCACACACACACACACACTTACACTCTTTCTCAACATCTCACACGAACAAGCACATTCTCTCACATACACTAACACATATAAAAAAGCTTTCTTTTCCTCTCTACCACAGCCACACTGAACATACAAACACATTATTATCTGTATGTATTGAAGAGACATCTAGTCACATGGATGTCTTGATCTACATTTCTCACATCATAGAAACACATGTTTATCTGTATTGGTGAGACATCTAGGCACATGGATGTCCAGATCTACATTTCTCACAGAGGTCTCTGCGGTGTGAAATGTTGGGGTCCACGTGTCTTTCTTTGAATGGACATACACAGGTCACTTCACCACACTGGGAGCAGACGAGATGCTCGACTCTATACGGTTTGCACATGACTCGGCAGGACTTGCATTCTTGACCATAAGTAGCCTGGAATGGAAGAAGATTTGGATAAACAATGGAGTATCCGTAAGTAGCCTGGAAAAGAAGAAGATTTGGATAGACAAAGGAGTATCCGTAAGTAGCCTGGAAAAGAAGAAGATTTGGATAGACAAATGAGTATCCGTAAGTAGTCTGGAATAGAAGAAAAATGGATAGAAAATGGAGTATCCGAAAGTAGCCTGGAATAGAAGAAGAATGGATGGACAATGGAGTATCCGAAAGTAGCCTGGAATAGAAGAAGAATGGATGGACAATGGAGTATCCGTAAGTAGCCTGGACTAGAAGAAGAATGGATGGACAATAGAGTATCCGTAAGTAGCCTGGAATAGAAGAAGAATGGATAGACAATGGAGTATGTGAAAGTAGCCTGGAAAAGAAGAAGAATGGATTGACAATGGAGTATCCGTAAGTAGCCTGGAATAGAAGAAGAATGGATGGACAATGGAGTATCCGTAAGTAGCCTGGAGTAGAAGAAGAATGGATGGACAATGGAGTATCCGTAAGTAGCCTGAAGTAGAAGAGGATTGGGATAGACAATTCAGTATTAGTTAGAGGAGTGGGAGGGAGAACGGAAGTGAAAAAAATTGTCATAATGAACTAATAATGTTCTTAGTATTATCTCTATGACTCTGAACATCTTCACTCCAAGCACAATGAACTAATAATGTTCTTAGTATTATCTCTATGACTCTGAACATCTTCACTCCAATCACAATGAACTAATAATGTTCTTAGTATTATCTCTATGACTCTGAACATCTTCACTCCAAGTACAATGAACTAATAATGTTCTTAGTATTATCTCTATGACTCTGAACATCTTCACTCCAAGTACAATGAACTAATAATGTTCTTAGTATTATCTCTATGACTCTGAACATCTTCACTCAAAGCACAATGAATTATGTCCCATGTGGTCACACTTTTCATCAAGTACATATCAAAGTTTGTAAAGTTCCCAAAAATATTGATTTTCTTATGTTTTTGAGTTCTTAAAGTTTTCAGTTTGATAAAGGAGAATAGCCGCTATTAGGTTTGTGCAAAATGTCCGTCTGTCACACTCAAATCTCAAAAACTAGAAGAGAAATGAAAAATATTATTTCACCATGCGATGCGGCTTGCAAAGTTTTGGTGCGACGGTTACTTTTTTTTTGTCTAGAAAAGTACAGGCGGTTGTCGTTGTGCTGTCCACATGATACCCTTGTTAACCATGAGCCACAGAAGCGGATGACATGTACATGATGGTAAAGCTTGAAAAGAGGAACTTTTAGTAGCTTTACTTTGTATGTGACTAGGAACATCACAGTTTTACTATTAACTTTTTAAAATTTAATGAACACATTTTTACTAAATATAAAACCGTCTCTTTAAAAACATTGGTTTAGAATTATACTTTTTATTTAATACATATTTTTTCATTTTTTCCCGATATTTCACAATTAAAACGTAGTTGTTTTTATTTGTTTATATCACTAATAGACCTAGACATATCGAATTACCTCCATTGTTCCTCTGAGACAATAGACATGGGAGCTTTCCCAGTTCTTGTTACAGCCCGAGCATCGAAAAAACCCATACATTCTTTGAAGATTTGAGCTCATGCTGATGTGTTCAGATAGTATAGTATCAATTGTTCACACTGTCGAAAAAATAATACAAGTAAGAATAGTTAAGAGTTGATTCAAGTCATTGTATGGAAAGTATTAGGTTAATGTGTCTTCCCAAATAGTATCTCCCATAATAAAGTCTTTTAACCTCCTACACAATAATTCAAAGCATTTCGTCCTACCTACACCCTACCTACTCCCTACCTACTCCCTACCTATTCCCTACAATTCAGTGTTTTGTTGCCTCCAGCCTCCAGCATCCAGCCTCCAGCCACCAGCTTTTTGTCTATGTTTTCTACCCACACTTTATTGAAATACATTTGTTTAGGAATGTAGACATAGTTGGTGGATCACATGACTACCGTGCCAAAACGTGTGGCTTGACGCGACTTGATGGTGACATTGGAATGTTAACTTTGACCTAAGCTCTCTCAGTAAGTACTTCTTTTAAGCGCCTGACCGTTAAGATCAATTTCTTGCGAAGTAAAATGTCTTTTCATTGACTTTTAAAAATGTTGTCATGTAAACGTCGTGAACTAAGCGATGTGCCACTTTGTAATTCACCTCTAGAAGGTTAGACGTCGAGAATAAGTGCATCAGCAGCAAACAACTTTTTTAATGTCTTAATAAGTTTTCAGTCATTTTTGGTGCAAACTTTTCCCGCGAAAACTGGAAACATTGTGTTTAATGTAAATGATTTTAATTTTAGAAATTTTGTTTTTTGTGGTTGAAAAGTCATATAATGATAAATGAATTCATTAGTATAATAAAAAATCAATGTATATTGTACATTGATAATAAAACATTGAATATAAAATAATAAATATAAAAAAATGACTATAAAATCGCTCCTTGTCAGCAGTCATAAGATGGGTCCCACAATTCGAGAAACGCCGCTGTTTAGGATTTATGCGCACACAAATACACATCAACAATCACACACAGACATGCACACACACAGACACACACAGACACACACACACGCATATATATATATATATATATATATATATATATATATATATATATATAAAATATAATAGAAACTTAATCACTACTTACGTATTGAAGTACACTTAACAGATTTGCTTTCAAACAGACTTCTGTTTAGTTAGGAGAGCAGATTATTATATCGATCTAGTATACACCTGTCGATTACATTCCATGTAATACTGAAAGCTGTTGACACCTAAACATTTTCCAGGAATGATCTCATCACAAAACTACTTTCGGTTCCAGCGACTAAATATAGATTTGTACGTCTCACGTTATCTTCGTATCGTTGTGGGAGAGGAAGGGTTCCAATCTGTAGAAAATGTGTGTGTGTATATATATATCAGTAGCCTAATTGTTTTGTTTTTTTAAATTATTTTTTTTTACAGAGCTCCTATCAACTCACTCGGCTTGTATGTCTGTCCGTCTGTTGTCTGTCTGGTAAAAAGTTTCTCCCACACCACATCGCGGATGAAGCGGAAATCTTGCACAATTATTTAGTTTACCTGACTAGACAAGAATCAATAACAAACAAAACAAAACAAAAATAAAACACAAATTATTTAATTAACTATTGGTAATTTATTATTTGACTTGATATCGAATAAGAGAAAGAAATCGCACTTGACTGATGTAGTGCTATATATTGAATTATTCCCTTTTATACTTTGTAGCGAGAAACAGTTTTAAACTATTTTTTTTACCTTTACCCCTTAGTCTATTGGACCGTTGGGGCACCTTGCAAGACTCGTCGGCCGTCTTTTTCCATTCCTCTGTCTTTTGCCTTAGTTAGAACCTCTTTCATTCTTATATGTTGTCCTCCCATCGCTTTCTCTGTTTGCCTCTTCGTCTTTTTCCTGGTACTGTTACCTGAAGGAAGGTTTTTGCGAGTCCCGAAGATCTAGTAATATGGACATCGATTTTTCATTTATTATAACACCTAGGTATTTTGCGTTTTTAGTTTGTGTTACTGGTTTACCATAAATAAGAGAAGTGGAATTAATTTGTTTTAGCTATTTTGTTACTCTTCATATTGTCTTTTCCAACTAGGTTATATGGCACGATAGCTACTAGGGGGCCAATCAACAAACGAAAGCTGCTGCGACAGGAAACATCTTGATAATACAATTCAGTTTCTGTAAATCACGTTAAAATGTTTATAAAATGTTTAAAATGTTTCGGATGTTCCTTTAGATATTATCTACTTCCTACAGTCTAATTCTCAGGCAGGAAGATGGGGGGTAGGGCAGCGAGCAAGGTGAGAGCCCGGGACCATCGGTTAGGGTAAGGGTTAGGGTTGCATTAGACAGGGTTAGGGTTAGGGTTGCATTAGACAGGGACCTTCAAGACGACCGAACAGCAGTCCAGCGCGCATACCTAACACCCGACCATGCAGCCATCAATACTTATAAGCAGTGCTTTTGTGACGGTACGCACCGGTACGGCGTACCGGCACCTTTTTTCATGTGGGGAAACATTATGACTTTTCTAGTATCTTAACGTTTAGTTTTGATTTATTAGTCGTTAAAAGTTGGACAATCCATCACTAAGTACTCGCACCTATTTTTTTTTAAAAGCACTGCTTATAAGTTTGTGTCAGCGTGATTGGATTAAGCTTTGAGAATGTCCAATGGATGACTTGATACCAGAACAAATTAGAAAGAAAAAACTGCACTGGCGCAGGAAGAATAGCAAGAATTCTAGCTAAAGAAAACAGCGCAATTTGTGGGAGAACAGATCAAGAAACTGGAAGGGACAAAACAACGATTGCTTTTTTTAATCTTGGCTGAGATGTTTTACAAATTCGACCCAACCATGCAACTGATGCTAGAACATCTTCGGATAATTAGGAACAAAGAGACTCGTATACAGGATTCAAAACGAGCTTCTAGACCTGATGGCATAGTTTCTCGTCATCTTTGGGTGCACGCTGGTTGGTAGACACAAAGAACAAATGTCTTTTACAGAGCGTTTTGTGGACGTATCAGAGCCAGAAGTGAAGATGGATAACACTTTGAGTTTATGTAGTTCGAGGGCCGTTACTACAGTATTGACCTAAGATAGTATGTTTGGTCACAAAAAAAGGCTTCATCGTTGGAGGGACGATCCCGTTAGCGTGACGTGGTAAGATCAAATATATATATATATATAGTCTTCCCTTACGGTTCAGGGTCCACATATGACATTCGCCCAAGGCCCCGCGCACTGCTAGGGTCGCCTCTGATCGGACACAAACACACACACATTTATATATATATATTACACTCTGCCTACCTAGGTCGTCAATACTTGCCATAACCAAGAACTATTATTAGGGGCTACAAAGAATTGTGTTTCTCTCTAACGAAGCCTGACCCTTAATATGACTATATTTATTCACTAAATGAATATCACGAATTAATACTATGTGTGGACAACAAATATAAGTATATTTATTGATATGCATCTGTTACGTCACGTTAGATGCTTAGTCTGATTGGGCAGCATCCAACGAATATATACATAATATTGTGTTACATACCTACATCTCCCGCATTAGAAATGACAAATGACTAAATGATTATCTTATTAATTAAAGGATCTTAAAACGTATCCAAATAAATATTTATTTATATGATTATCTACCTTTTTTTCATAATAATAATAATACTAATCTTTATCATCCATTAGGAAATGCATATACATTCACTACTAGTCGACCGGCGGCGTACCATACGCCGCTATTTTGCAGGGCCGACCTTAGGCCACTGCAAACTATGCGACCCCAGTGTGCCAGCGCTTTTATAGGACCCCAGCTAATTATAGGTTAAATCTATTAAAGAAAGGTAACTCTTTTCAGTATAGGGTTTCATTTTATTCTAACGTCTTAAAATTTGTAATAATAATATTAATGCTTAAAAACTTAAATGTAAGCGCTTGGAAAAAAAATAAAGTTAGCTTTTTGTTTTATTGTTATTTTTTTCCTTAATATTACTGGATGTATCCACTAGTTTAAGTGCATGAATAAATAGTATGAGTGAACAGTAAATTTTACTACGGTAGTGGTTCTCAAAAGTGTGCAGATTATAGATTAAGGCAGCTGACTTCTAAATCTACATGTTGGAGGATTAATAATCCGACGAATCTATAGTGACGGGTTAATAATACTTGTTCTCCACCCTCCCCATCTTTTTTTTCGCCTCTCAAATTACGCAGGATAACTCTAGTCCGTCCGACCTGCAAAAAAAAAAAAGGGGATCTTTCCTTTACGTGATGTCCAAACTGTTGAGCCATGAAGAGAATTATATATAGAGACTAGTCGACCGGCGACGTAGCAAACGCCGCTATTTTGCAGGGCCGGCCTATGCGACCGCAGTGGACCCCCCGCTTTTATAGGACCCGCGCTAATTTTAGGTGTATGAATTATTAAATTAAACCATTTTATAACTTATAACAGATTTTCCGCGGCCTCCTGTCGATTTAACAGGAGGTCCTGGAAATCTACTGAAATTGCAAAATATACGAAAAAGTCCTGGAAATATGCTGAAATTATTAAAATCTTTTGAAAACTCATACAAATCTCCTGAAATATATAGACGAAAATTGTCATTTTGGGGTGTCATTCAATATGGAAAACGCCAATCCTACGCGTGATTGTCATTTTGGGGTGTCATTCAATATGAAAAACGCCAATCCTACTTTGATAAAAAAACAAAAACAACAAAAAACGGCATTATGCAATACCCGCAATTGTGGAATCTAGCGAAAGAAGCTTCTTGCGCCTCAAACTAATGAAGAATTACTTGAGATCAACATTTCTCGTAGATAGATTGAAACATTTGGTAATTCTTGCTATTGAGCATGATCTATGTAGGTAATGGAATTTTTATGATGTACTGTATTTCTTCGCTACACGCAAGGCTCGTAAAGTAGTTCTGTACGTAGTAAAGAATGAATAAAATGCAAAGACGAATTTATTTTCTAATATTAACTCTTAATTTTCTGCTATTATCCGTATCCCTACCGAAACTTGGCCCCGCGAAATCCGTTTCGCCTAAGGCTCTACAATGTTTATGTCCGGTTCTGTTATTTAGTGACGGATGAATACTACTTCCCCCCACCTCCATCCCGCCCCTCTTTTTTTCGCCTCTTTAATTACCTAGGATAACTCCCTCCGTCGGAGTTTGGTATCCAAACTCTTGAGCGTCCTCTGTGGCTTCGATAGTTACTACAGAGTAGATTACCCCCCCCCCCTTTTTTTTTTAACGTGAGGTAGAAATAAAAAAAAAGAGTGATATTTCTTGGTTACACCGGTCGGGCCCTGCTATTTTGTGACTACGTGTTCTTCCCCCCCCCCCCCCCCTGTTGTCTCGTGTACTATCCGCAGAAATAAGAGAGTGATCTTTCCTTTGCTTCTTCTTCTCGTTTAAACTGTTGAGGGAAGAAGAGAATTATATATATATATATAGATGTGAGAAAAATATTTATATAGATACAGTCGCATAAAAAGTGCTGTCTAATATATTCTAAAAGTGTATTACACTTGCTTATAGCTATAAAAAATTTAATTTTGACATCTCTTTTGCACTAAACAATTTTAAGATAAAACTTGAGATTCTGCAAATCATCAGGACACATATAGGATAGAATTCCACTAAAGACATATCGTCAATGAATGTTGGGGTTGTATTACCGTTGTGTTAAGATGCATTTGTATGTGTTCTTGGGTAGTTAATGGACTGCGCCATCAGAAGTCGTCGACACTTTGTTTTGTAGCCCTTTGGGTTATGTACAAGATATTGTGTGTATATATCTAAGATGATTGTGTGGATATATCTATGTTTAGTATGTGGGTGAGGTCATGCATGTATTTGTGTGTAAGTATTGGTGTGTATTTACTATTATACCTGGTTAGTTATCCCTTAGTTGTTCATATGCTAATTCTTGTATCATTTTTCTGTCTCTGATGGTTTCAATATTTATTAGTATATCTTTACTTTTAAATTAACATGTTTATTTTTATTATTATAATTTTGTAAATTAAGTGTTTGATCCAATGGAGGCGTTACATGGCAAAGAATTGTTTATTTTTTTAAATTTTCTTTTGTGTAGATTTAAAATCAAGGTTGGAGAGGCTCGTGGAGACTTCATTAGTACTGGGGACTATTTAAAAAAAAAAGTAATAATTGCTCACAGATACTATATTTTATCTTTTCAGTCTGTGGTGATTCTAACAGAACTCCTGGACCTCTCGGTGTCAACTGGTGGAGATTAGTTGTCCCCGGACTTCTCAGTGTCAACTGGTGGAGATTAGTTGTCCCCGGACTTCTCAGTGTCAACTGGTGGAGATTAGTTGTCCCCGGACTTCTCAGTGTCAACTGGTGGAGATTAGTTGTCCCCGGACTTCTCAGTGTCAACTGGTGGAGATTAGTTGTCCCCGGACTTCTCGGTCTCAACTGGTGGAGATTAGTTGTCCCCGGACTTCTCGGTCTCAACTGGTGGAGATTAGTTGTCCCCGGACTTCCTTGGGGAAAAAAATTATCACCAGACCAGACATACTGGAAAACATAATCAATCTTAGATTATATATAGTCCTCTAAATTCCTCATGAGGTCACTGCAATGCTGTTTGGCCTTAATCTTGGCTTGACGACAAGTTCATATCTAGAAACCGGTACCGGTCGGTCAGCTTGTGGAGGTTTCTCCACTAGTGATTTGGGAAAAGCGGTCATAGTAATAAAATTCCTTTGGACCTTTCAGCCTGTAGACAATGGCGTAGGACTTAATGACTGAGTGATGTACAGGAACATTTTGTTTCGTTCATTAGTTCCCTTTGTGGTATCTATCAACAGTGACACTAGGAACTCAAGCTGGTCAGCTGGTCAACGCGCCAACAAAAACATCCATACACCGGAACCTTAGGGCCTTCACAGGAAATAAGACAGATCCTTCCAAAAGAATCCCAATATCAAGGACTTCGTTCGCCCACAACAGAGGACAATGAACAACCCAGTGATGGTCAAGTTTGGACAGTGTTAACGTGAAGTGTTGTGTAAACCTGGAACTTGCGATTTTTGTCTTATGTGTTGACTCTTTTACTGCTCGTAACTGTTATATAACTCATACTTAACTCTATCTTCCAAATTTTGTTCTTTGATAAAATCTACTCTATTGTTCAGTCTATTTATATCTATATGTCTCTCCTATCCTGTGGGCTACGATCATAGGTCCGTGAAGTGAACCAGGTCACAGAGAGGAAGACTCGGTGGATATTCCAGGCCCATGCTGTCCTGACACTAACAGGGAGTATCTATAGAATCATTGTGAACCACGGTGGATTAGGAGTGGAATGAAATAGCAGAAGCTAATGAATGATTTGTCTTTTCTTGGTTAATATTTCTTTTGTATACAGAAAATGTTGCAATGAGACTTATTCTGCTGGCTCTATTACACGCGTGATTTGTATTGAGAGTAACGTAGCGATAAATAACTGACATTGTCATAGGTACAATGAACAATAAAAATAGAACCAAAAAAACCTTTTCAATTCAATTTTGAATCATTCATGTAATTAATTATTAAGATATTTAGCCTTATAAATCAGCTTTAGCAAATGTAATTCGTTCTCAAAGCTGATATTGTGTCTCTGCCAGGGATAATATACAAGAACAGTCAGTTTTATAAATATTTTTTTTTTGGCTTGGAAGGCATTTGTCTACTCTTTGTAACAGTCTTGTTTACACTTTATACATTAAGTCAAAGTCATCCTCCTCTATAAAGTCAACTTCTTCCTCTGACTCTTCACTTTCATCTTCTTCTGACTCTTCAGTTTCATCATACAAATCTTCAGTTTCATCATACAACTCTTCAGTTTCATCATACAACTCTTCGCTCATGTCCTCAACTTTCTCCTGATTATTAACTGCTCCATTTTTTTTCCGATGAGAAGAGGGAATTATGGGAACGGACGCTAAGCCCCCAGTCTTGCGCTTTTTACTGTTGGTTGACGAGCTCGGGTTCAAGTCTTGTTTCATTTCAAATGACTTTGTCGTCTGATTAAAACACTTTTCGAAATGCTGGCTGCCATGACTATTTTCACTTTCCCCAAAGGTCGTGTTTGCGTGCTTCTTGTAGTTGGGTTTTCCATCAGAAGAGATTGCACTATTAACAGTAGATTCACACTGGCATTTTTTAAGCACTTTTCCGCACCTTTTGCATTTGAAGAGTTCCACTTTGTAAGGCTTGTAGAAATTGTGACAACGCCGACATCTTTGTTTGTCATTGAACTGAAATGAACAAAACATTTTTGACTTTGGTCTGGACTTGTATAGTTTGTGCACGATGACTTTAAAATGAATAAATTTTTTAATTATATAAAACTATTTATCTAAATATTGCATTACATTTTGCTATGCATAATTGTACATAAACTCCAATCAGCCTTTTGACAGCTGCGCGGCTGGTTGGGAACCTATTCTGCATGAGAGATGACCGCATGCCAAAGGCGATCTTCTTTGGCAGCTTCAAGGACAGAGTAACAGAGGTGACCCCGTAAGCGCTATAAAGATCAATTCAGGTTGCCATTTCGCCCTCACTGGCATAGAGGAAAGTAGCTGGCAGCAGATGACCCCTGAAAGCTTCCAAACAGGCTGTGGGACACACATTTGAGACTTAAAGAAAAACCAGAGAAAAAAACGAGAAAATATGTCGGTTGCATCTGGGTTTTCGTTGTCATGGGAAACACTGCACTCATCCTTTATCTTCGGAATGGAAGACAGTGCCATTAATTCTAACAATTAAGTACAATGCTATTTTCTTTTTAGTTTATTACAATACTCTGAGTTTTGCTGAAAAAATAAATCTAAGGATTTCTTATATAAAGCGAAATGTATTTTTAAACACTCAAATGTAGATTTCTAGCTATGAATTTCAGAAAAATATTTTACCTCCAATGTAATGGGATCTAATTTAATTCTGGTGCTTTTCCAAAACTTGTTGCACATTTGGCATTGATACAATCCACAATAATTGACTTCGTTGTATTGGTTCCCTTTTGGTACTGCGGTAGCCATAACGACCATAAATAAAGTATCCTTGAGAGAGGACAAGTGACACATGTAAAGACACAGAACGTCTCTGCAGTTAATGTCTACACAGTGCTAGGCGCTGTTTGATCACGTCATCTTGTAATCTTATTGCGTCAGATTTTTTGTTGGAAATATTACGTCATGTATGAAATTGAAAGTCCAACTGGTCTAATGAATTCTGAGCTAGTCAACACACATCTGTATACATAGTGTATTACTGAAAGGAATACTCTAGAGACAGTACCAATTATTTTAATACTTTACACACTCTAGACAAAGATTGAACCCATTCCTACTAATTGTTTTACTTTGGTCGCTATCATCATTCATAAAATGTTAACAGCATATTACGGAACACGTCCGCGAACTATGACCCTAAACGAATGATATTGACCTATTGAAATATCTTCTTATCAATAATTGCCCTACATCGATTTAATCTGACGATGGAAATATAATTAGAACACTTCAATGCACCTAAACTCTATTTTTTACAATCAAAAATATAAATAGACAAACAAAACAAGTGACATAAAACTTTTTAAAATTTTTATAAACAATTCCTCCTTTAAAAATCAGCTGCATTTTCGTATGACTCTTTATTGTACACTAAATAACTCATGGAAATGAGAGATAAAAAAAAAAGGAATATTTTTACCCCGTCCCAATGGCCCCCTCACCACGAAAACAAGACTCCATGTTAGGTGAACGTGGAAATGTACTCAGAGTATGTACAATTGTAATGACAGACTTCAAGAGTCAGACTTACAAGACGGTGCCCAAATTGTTGCTAACCAAATTTAATGTAGAAGATAATATTTCAAAAAATTATAACGGTCAATTAGAGTTTTCCTTATGTGGCCAATTAGCAAGCAATTCTTTTCTCAGAGATATACATCAACTGTCAAATTTATAGGAAAATCGTTTAAGCTGTTATCAAGATCCGTGTATAGGTCAGAAAAAAAGGCGTTGCATCAGAATTTTTAAAGATCTAAAATATCATGATATCGTATTTTCCATCTTTTCTAGTTTGTGCGGACGGACAGACAGACAGACCACATGAAACCAATAGCGGCTAAAAACATTAAAAAAAACATTAACATGAGAACAAGAACATTGCTAATTTTTTTTAAATTATTGGCTGCAGGTATTACGATGAATTTTTAATAAAAAAATTCTATCAATTATAAATGGTCACAAAGGATATTTACTACAAAAAGTCATATTGACGTTAGCAATTTAGATCTAATTCTATGAGACCATATCAGTCATTTAGTTCAGATCAAAACTATACAATATATATATAGCGGTACCTTCGAGACACTATTGTACAATGCAGTGAAAAAGAGAAGCAAACAATATAATAAAATATCTTTTTTTAGAAAACAACAACAAAGCTTATTATAAAGGGAAGAACTACAAAAATCAGGGCCATATATCTAGATACATTAAACATAGTTACGAAGCAGTAGGCAGGTAAGACATATACATGAATTAGATCAATCGTATGTACATGTTCATAGTGAATAGGTTCAATTCGAAATAGTCAATCAGTAATAGTAAATGGTGTTTATGTACACAGTTCACTAAGGTTCACTAATGTTAGATAAGATCAAAGTGTACTTCACTCAAATAATTGCATCTCAGACCTATATATTGAATACAGTAAATTGATTTTTTTGATAGCCTTCATAACCCTTTTTTTTTCAAACTGTTGAATTCTATTTAAGCAAATAAAAGAATGAAAAATGATTAAATATATAATTAAAAGAAAAAACGTTACGTGCTAATAAAATTGGATCGGAACTGATTCAGATTAGATTGGATTTTATCTGATCGGAACTGATTCAGATTAGATTGGATCTTATCAGATCGAAACTGATTCAGATTAGATCGGATCGTATTGGATTGGAACTGATTCAGATTAGATCGGATCCTATTTGATTGTAAATGATCTAATCGTCATTAAAAAAAAATATTAGTGTAACACTATAGACTTTGGTGACAGTTTCAGGCATCTCCAGATTGTCAAACCAACCTTTTCCCACGAGGAGAATGTTAAACAGTGTAAGTCAATAGTAGGAATAGAAAATATGAATTTCATTCGCGATCACCTCTTTTAAATCTGAAAAACTGTACTTTAAACATTGTATAGCTTACACTGGACAATTGTGTGACACAATGGAATTCAATACAAAATAAAATAAAGAATTAACATTCTGGTTGGTACACATATATATATGTTTGTCTCTCTCTCTCTCTCCTTTCTCTCTGTATAAATATAGTCTATTGCAATGACACTAAGGTTATCTTTTGAATGTAGAAAGTCTGAAAGTGGACATTGGAATAAGATGATACATGGTATGTATGGTTTATAAGCTATACCACATGGTATATAAGTTACACTACGTGGTATATAAGTTACACCAAAAAACGGTATGTAAGTTGCACCCTTTGGTATGTAAGTTGCACCCTTTGGTATGTAAGTTACACCACAGTATTAAGACCACGATCAGTTTCTTCGAAATCCACATTTCAAACCAGCTTTACACTTGCCACACAGGTCACTGCGGTGGTTCTTGTTGGGGTCAACATGCCTTCTCTCACATTCACAATCTGTTTGACCACATTGTGAGCACTTGATATTTTCTAGACGGTAAGGCATGCACATAATACGACAGTCTTTACACTCTTGTCCATAGGCGGCCTGGGGAGAATAAGAAGATTTAGTACTAGAGTTAGAGTCAGATGTGCACAACTGAATGAATCTAACACCCGAGAAGTACCATAGCCACTGAATGAATCTAACATCCGAGACGTACCATAGCAACTGAATGAATCTAACACCCGAAACGTACCATAGCAACTGAATGAATCTAACACCCGAAACGTACCATAGCAACTGAATGAATCTAACACCCAAAACGTACCATAGCAACTGAATGAATCTAACACCCGAAACGTACCATAGCAACTGAATGAATCTAACACCCGAGAAGTACCATAGCACCTGAATGAATCTAACACCCAAGACGTACCATAGTCACTGAATGAATCTAACACCCGAAACTTACCATAGCAACTGAATGAATCTAACACCCGAGACGTACCATAGCACCTAAATGAATCTAACACCCGAAACATACCATAGCACCTGAATGGTTCCCGGTCACTTCATCCCCGGTCATTTCATCCCCGGTCATTTCCTTCCCCGGTCATTTCATCCCCTGGTCATTTCATTCCCGGTCATTTCATCACCTGTTATTTTCATCATCTGATCATTTTATCTAACAAATAGTAATTGTAGAAATCATTAAATGAACAATATTTAATATATTCATTTTTTATTTAAATGACAAAAAGTGTAACACATTAGATAAGAACAAAATTAAAATTAACAAGATTGCAAAGAGAGTTTGTGTGATGAGAGTTTGTGTTATCACACAAACTCAGAGGCGGCCCCAATCAAATTCACCAATGGACGAGAAATATATTCAAGCCAAAGTCTTGTTTTGATCGTTTCAAGAAATTGTAAAAATTTGGCGTTTTTTTCACATAAAAGCAAACAGTGCAACATGTCTTTGATAAGACTCTTCTAACTCTTCTGGAATAAGTAGAGTAGCGTTAAGTGTTCACATAACATCAGCATGGAAACCTCCCGATACAGTGTCGCATCTAGTGCGGTAGCTCAGGATGTCACCCCTCTCCATCAACTTTCTTGAAATATGATACAATAAACACTATTGCTAGCTAGTTCTTGTTGAACCAATACAGTGAGCTGATTACCTACTTTTATTGATTTTTACTCAAATGTAAAACCCCAATGTTTATTATATTTATTCAAATGTTATTGCAAATTTTACAATAATATTTAATTAAAATTACAAACGGATTTAACATCATATGAACAGGTTTCCTTTGTTTTACTTTAAGACAGAAGTGGTATAACGTTGTGCTGTGTCATTTACACTTATACAACCATCTAGATGTGTCTAGGCATATTTGACCATATATCTAGAGATTTTATTATTACATTTTCCCATGTGTCTGCTTTTACCAAGTTATAATTTTTCCAACTTGGTTGTCACCCCCAAAATGGTGTCGACCGGTGCGGACCGCACCCCTTACACTCCTCCCCCTAGTGACGCCACTGCTCCAAGATATGTCTCGAGATTTTATTATTATCTTTTTCAATGTGTTTGCTTTTGCCAAGTGATAATT
This sequence comes from Biomphalaria glabrata, assembly GCF_947242115.1. NCBI lineage: Eukaryota > Metazoa > Mollusca > Gastropoda > Planorbidae > Biomphalaria > Biomphalaria glabrata. The sequence goes on along the minus strand of NC_074715.1, from coordinate 25,864,190 downwards.
TTGCCAACTTGGTTGTCACTCCCAAAATGGTGTTGACCGGTGCGGACCGCACCCCTTACACTCCTCCCCCTAGTGACGCCACTGCTCCAAGATATGTCTCGAGATTTTATTATTATCTTTTTCAATGTGTTTGCTTTTGCCAAGGGATAATTTTGCCAACTTGGTTGTCACCCCCAAAATGGTGTCGACCGGTGCGGACCGCCGCCCCCCCCCCCATGACGCCACTGCTCCTAGATACCCACTTCTTCCCAACAGTTTCGATTAATATATTGGAGTAGACGTAGTAGGAAATAAAAAAAATGAGTCCGCACAACTAAACAGGTTTCCCATGCGAACAGTTTAGGCCTAATATACACTATTACCCACTAGTAGGCCTACTAATCCTGATAATAATCGCTCTATTTACTTAATAGGTCTAGACTAGATCCAGAATATAGAATATATCTAGAATCTAGATTTCTAGACTATTTCTAGATATAGTCTAGATCTAGATCTACATCTAGGCTAGATCTCTAGACTAGTTCTTGATCTGGATCTAGACTTGATATAGACAGAAATAGAAATATAATCGATAGAACTAAAATCTAGAACTAAAATTCAGACTAGAATTGTGATCTAGGCTAGAACTAGATTTCTAGACTATTATTTCATTTTCAAGAAAGAGCGATTGAAAAATAAACTCAAGTGAAACATGGTCGTACATCCACCACTACTAGCAGCGGCACGGTCATAATTATTCTAATCACACTTCTATCTCTTAAAACATTTCCACTACTTGCACCACGCCTTGGCCTTTGATGATCAGCGGCACGGTCATAAGTATTCTAATCACACTTCTATCTCTTAAAACATTTCCACTACTTGCACCACGCCTTGGCCTTTGATGATCAGCGGCACGGTCATAAGTATTCTAATCACACTTCTATCTCTTAAAACATTTCCACTACTTGCACCACGCCTTGGCCTTTGATGATCAGCGGCACGGTCATAAGTATTCTAATCACACTTCTATCTCTTAAAACATTTCCACTACTTGCACCACGCCTTGGCCTTTGATGATCAGCGGCACGGTCATAAGTATTCTAATCACACTTCTATCTCTTAAAACATTTCCACTACTTGCACCACGCCTTGGCCTTTGATGATCAGCGGCACGGTCATAGGTATTCTAATCACACTTCTATCTCTTAAAACATTTCCACTACTTGCACCACGCCTTGGCCTTTGATGATCAGCGGCACGGTCATAAGTATTCTAATCACACTTCTATCTCTTAAAACATTTCCACTACTTGCACCACGCCTTGGCCTTTGATGATCAGCGGCACGGTCATAAGTATTCTAATCACACTTCTATCTCTTAAAACATTTCCACTACTTGCACCACGCCTTGGCTTTTGATGATCAGCGGCACGGTCATAAGTATTCTAATCACACTTCTATCTCTTAAAACATTTCCACTACTTGCACCACGCCTTGGCCTTTGATGATCAGCGGCACGGTCATAAGTATTCTAATCACACTTCTATCTCTTAAAACATTTCCACTACTTGCACCACGCCTTGGCCTTTGATGATAAGTTATCAGCGGCACGGTCATAAGTATTCTAATCACACTTCTATCTCTTAAAACATTTCCACTACTTGCACCACGCCTTGGCTTTTGATGATCAGCGGCACGGTCATAAGTATTCTAATCACACTTCTATCTCTTAAAACATTTCCACTACTTGCACCACGCCTTGGCCTTTGATGATCAGCGGCACGGTCATAAGTATTCTAATCACACTTCTATCTCTTAAAACATTTCCACTACTTGCACTACACCTTGGCCTTTGATGATAAGTTATCAGCGGCACGGTCATAAGTATTCTAATCACACTTCTATCTCTTAAAACATTTCCACTACTTGCACTACACCTTGGCCTTTGATGATAAGTTATCAGCGGCACGGTCATAAGTATTCTAATCACACTTCTATCTCTTAAAACATTTCCACTACTTGCACTACACCTTGGCCTTTGATGATAAGTTATCAGCGGCACGGTCATAAGTATTCTAATCACACTTCTATCTCTTAAAACATTTCCACTACTTGCACTACACCTTGGCCTTTGATGATAAGTTATCAGCGGCACGGTCATAAGTATTCTAATCACACTTCTATCTCTTAAAACATTTCCACTACTTGCACCACGCCTTGGCTTTTGATGATCAGCGGCACGGTCATAAGTATTCTAATCACACTTCTATCTCTTAAAACATTTCCACTACTTGCACCACGCCTTGGCCTTTGATGATCAGCGGCACGGTCATAAGTATTCTAATCACACTTCTATCTCTTAAAACATTTCCACTACTTGCACCACGCCTTGGCTTTTGATGATCAGCGGCACGGTCATAAGTATTCTAATCACACTTCTATCTCTTAAAACATTTCCACTACTTGCACCACGCCTTGGCCTTTGATGATCAGCGGCACGGTCATAATTATTCTAATCACACTTCTATCTCTTAAAACATTTCCACTACTTGCACCACGCCTTGGCCTTTGATGATCAGCGGCACGGTCATAAGTATTCTAATCACACTTCTATCTCTTAAAACATTTCCACTACTTGCACCACGCCTTGGCCTTTGATGATCAGCGGCACGGTCATAAGTATTCTAATCACACTTCTATCTCTTAAAACATTTCCACTACTTGCACCACGCCTTGGCCTTTGATGATCAGCGGCACGGTCATAAGTATTCTAATCACACTTCTATCTCTTAAAACATTTCCACTACTTGCACCACGCCTTGGCCTTCGATGATCAGCGGCACGGTCATAAGTATTCTAATCACACTTCTATCTCTTAAAACATTTCCACTACTTGCACCACGCCTTGGCCTTTGATGATCAGCGGCACGGTCATAAGTATTCTAATCACACTTCTATCTCTTAAAACATTTCCACTACTTGCACCACGCCTTGGCCTTTGATGATCAGCGGCACGGTCATAAGTATTCTAATCACACTTCTATCTCTTAAAACATTTCCACTACTTGCACCACGCCTTGGCCTTCGATGATCAGCGGCACGGTCATAAGTATTCTAATCACACTTCTATCTCTTAAAACATTTCCACTACTTGCACCACGCCTTGGCCTTTGATGATCAGCGGCACGGTCATAAGTATTCTAATCACACTTCTATCTCTTAAAACATTTCCACTACTTGCACCACGCCTTGGCCTTTGATGATCAGCGGCACGGTCATAAGTATTCTAATCACACTTCTATCTCTTAAAACATTTCCACTACTTGCACCACGCCTTGGCCTTTGATGATCAGCGGCACGGTCATAGGTATTCTAATCACACTTCTATCTCTTAAAACATTTCCACTACTTGCACCACGCCTTGGCCTTTGATGATCAGCGGCACGGTCATAATTATTCTAATCACACTTCTATCTCTTAAAACATTTCCACTACTTGCACCACGCCTTGGCCTTTGATGATCAGCGGCACGGTCATAATTATTCTAATCACACTTCTATCTCTTAAAACATTTCCACTACTTGCACCACGCCTTGGCCTTTGATGATAAGTTATCAGCGGCACGGTCATAAGTATTCTAATCACACTTCTATCTCTTAAAACATTTCCACTACTTGCACCACGCCTTGGCCTTTGATGATAAGTTATCAGCGGCACGGTCATAAGTATTCTAATCACACTTCTATCTCTTAAAACATTTCCACTACTTGCACCACGCCTTGGCCTTTGATGATCAGCGGCACGGTCATAAGTATTCTAATCACACTTCTATCTCTTAAAACATTTCCACTACTTGCACTACACCTTGGCCTTTGATGATAAGTTATCAGCGGCACGGTCATAAGTATTCTAATCACACTTCTATCTCTTAAAACATTTCCACTACTTGCACTACACCTTGGCCTTTGATGATAAGTTATCAGCGGCACGGTCATAAGTATTCTAATCACACTTCTATCTCTTAAAACATTTCCACTACTTGCACTACACCTTGGCCTTTGATGATAAGTTATCAGCGGCACGGTCATAAGTATTCTAATCACACTTCTATCTCTTAAAACATTTCCACTACTTGCACTACACCTTGGCCTTTGATGATAAGTTATCAGCGGCACGGTCATAAGTATTCTAATCACACTTCTATCTCTTAAAACATTTCCACTACTTGCACTACACCTTGGCCTTTGATGATAAGTTATCAGCGGCACGGTCATAAGTATTCTAATCACACTTCTATCTCTTAAAACATTTCCACTACTTGCACTACACCTTGGCCTTTGATGATAAGTTATCAGCGGCACGGTCATAATTATTCTAATCACACTTCTATCTCTTAAAACATTTCCACTACTTGCACTACACCTTGGCCTTTGATGATAAGTTATCAGCGGCACGGTCATAATTATTCTAATCGCACTTCTATCTCTTAAAACATTTCCACTACTTGCACCACACCTTGGCCTTTGATGATAAGTTATCAGCGGCACGGTCATAATTATTCTAATCACACTTCTATCTCTTAAAACATTTCCACTACTTGCACTACACCTTGGCCTTTGATGATAAGTTATCAGCGGCACGGTCATAATTATTCTAATCGCACTTCTATCTCTCAAATGATTTTTCTCTACTTCCACCAAACCTCGGCTTTTGATCATTAGGCCTAAGTCATGCGCAGGATAATATAATATTACACCCCCCACATCCAATAGAAGCGCTGTGGCTAAGTACACACCCAGATGTACAATATATTATAAGATTTCTCATCAAGAGTGCAAAGTGGAAGAGGAAACACTATAAACACATTAATAACATGTCAAAAAATATCAAAAAGCATTCTTCATAATCAAATTTATAAATTAGATGAAATGAGAACTTAAAGCCAAAGCCTTCCTTAACAGCACAATTAAATAATGAAAGAGAAAAATATTTTATTGGGGATGAAATGACCGGGGGATGAAATGACGGGGGAGGAAGTGACCGGGGATGAAGTGACCGAGGATGAAGCGACCGGTAACCAACTGAATGAATCTAACACCCTAAACGTACCATAACAACTGTCACTGAGCTAGGAATAGGAATGAAAAGTAAAACCAAACCAAACATCGGATTGAAAATAACAATAGTAAGAAAGCCTTTAAACATATTGCAATGCTTTGTAACAAAAGGGTTCTCCCCCTATCAATGACATTAAATTATTTTGTATATATTGTAACCTCGTTAGTCTTCATTTGGTTTTTAGGGTATTTTGAAGAGACACAAGCAGAAACGAAACTGGAATTGTATTTCCTAATGATCTTAATTACCAAAATGCTTAAAAACAATTAATACGTTCAGCCTAATGTTTAAAGTTGCCAATCAATGCTTAAAAACGACACGTAATTAAATTGGTGTTGAAAGAAGTCAAAGTCTCTCAGAAATCAGTTTCGGCGGTGATTCACGAGCGCATTGTGCGGCCTGTACAACGATTGGCCAATTTGACTTTTCGAGAGATGACCATTGGAGCGTGTCCCAAACATTTGCATGTTGAATGTTCTCGTCAAGTTGTGGCCTGTTTCTGAAAGTTAGAGCCCAGCACTTGATCTTTACATCTAGGACTCAAAACTACACCAAGCAATAAACACAACTATTTCTTTCTTAGAAATACTCGTAACTTTAAACAAACAAAAAAAACAAACCCAGCAGTTCATAAAGCAAAAAATAAAATAAAATAACACGACATAAAAATAATATATAGTAAAAAAAAAAAAAGAACAACAACAAAAACAATGTATAGACCACAACTCTAAAAAAAAAAAAGCGAATGTAAAAAAACAACAACCAACCCCACGTTCTCCTGGCTTGCCGTACACATGAGAGCTCTCACATTGTTTCCTGCAGTCTGGGCAACGGAAATACCCGTACATCCTACGGAGATTTCCATTTCCTCTTCTAGGAAACATTTTTAATCACTCTGTTAATTTTAGAAATGGAAGAATACGTGGGATAACAATTACATTCAATTGAAAACACAGAAAACATCCTACACAGTTTAATGTGAAAACAGAAAAACAAAACAACATCATTCTTCAATGGTTTGATAGAGAAATGCGACTTTTTAGCTGTGTCTAGACCTGGGCTTAGGTCAGAACAGAGATGTTTTAGTATTCATACATTTATTACAGAAGGTCAAGGACAGGATTGATCGTAACTAATAAGTCTGTTTTCGAGCCAATCCTATGTGTATAAACTTGATCCCAAACGATTAGGCTTACATGCCATTCAATGCAAGCAAACGTCAGTCCGTTTGTACATGAAGATAAGAAATAATTAGTTAGTAAATTTAGTATTATTTGTCAACATCAACAGAAGTTCTCAAAATTTAGGGCTATAGAAATAATGTAGCCATTTACATGATTTACATCTAACTCAAGAGATTATGTGTTTCTTTATACATATATATTTGTATATGATCATAATGCACTATAAATAGCATATTAAAGCGTGACTTACATGTTGATAACAAAACAGAGTAGAGTTTAATACATTGAAGATAGTGACACACCAATGACTGATCAGGTAGAGGCAGAATGACTAGTTGTACATTTGTTTTAGGTTTCTCATCGTGTCTAAAGCTCAATATTCCAGGAAATACTTCACAGTGTTTCAGTTTCATTTTTTTTACGTTTTAAAATACCTAGTCCTCTTTATACTTCATTGTTTTAAAATACCTAGTACTCAGTTTACTTTATAGTTTTAAAATACCTAGTCCTCTTTATACTTCATTGTTTTAAAATACCTAGTCCTCTTTATACTTCATTGTTTTAAAATACCTAGTCCTCAGTTTACTTTATAGTTTTAAAATACCTAGTCCTCTTTATACTTCATTGTTTTAAAATACCTAGTGCTCAGTTTACTTTATAGTTTTAAAATACCTAGTCCTCTTTATACTTCATTGTTTTAAAATACCTAGTCCTCTTTATACTTCATTGTTTTAAAATACCTAGTCCTCTGTTTACTTCATTGTTTTAAAATACCTAGTCCTCTTTACACGTCATTGTTTTAAAATACCTAGTCCTCTTTATACTTCATTGTTTTAAAATACCTAGTCCTCTTTATACTTCATTGTTTTAAAATACCTAGTCCTCTTTATACTTCATTGTTTTAAAATACCTAGTCCTCTTTATACTTCATTGTTTTAAAATACCTAGTCCTCTGTTTACTTCATTGTTTTAAACTTTCTAGGTCTGACCCAGTGTGTATATATATTGATATCCAATGTAAGAAGGTCCTGATAGCTAGTGTGTACATGTCCTAATAGCCAATATGTACATGTCCTGATATCCAATGTGTTCATGTCCTGATAGCCAATGTGTTCATGTCCTGATATCCAATGTGTTCATGTCCTGATATCCAATGTGTACATGTCTTGATATCCAATGTGTACATGTCCTGATAGCCAATATGTACATGTCCTGATAGCCAATATGTACATGTCCTGATATCCAATGTGTACATGTCTTGATATCCAATGTGTACATGTCCTGATAGCCAATGTGTTCATGTCCTGATAGCCAATGTGTTCATGTCCTGATAGCCAATGTGTTCAAGTCTTGATAGCCAATGTGTACATGTCCTGATAGCCAATATGTACATGTCCTGATATCCAATGTGTTCATGTCTTGATAGCCAATATGTACATGTCCTGATAGCCAATGTGTTTTATTTCCTGATAGCCAATGTGTTCATGTCCTGATATCCAATGTGTTCATGTCCTGATATCCAATGTGTTCATGTCCTGATAGCCAATGTGTTCATGTCCTGATAGCCAATGTGTTCAAGTCTTGATAGCCAATGTGTACATGTCCTGATAGCCAATATGTACATGTCCTGATATCCAATGTGTTCATGTCTTGATAGCCAATATGTACATGTCCTGATAGCCAATGTGTTTTATTTCCTGATAGCCAATGTGTTCATGTCCTGATATCCAATGTGTTCATGTCCTGATATCCAATGTGTTCATGTCCTGATAGCCAATGTGTTCATGTCCTGATAGACAATATGTACATGTCCTGATAGCCAATGTGTTCATGTCCTGATAGCCAATATGTACATGTCCTGATAGCCAATATGTACATGTCCTGATAGCCAATGTGTTCATGTCCTGATAGCCAATGTGTTCATGTCCTGATAGCCAATATGTACATGTCCTCATAGCCAATATGTACATGTCCTGATAGCCAATGTGTTCATGTCCTGATAGCCAATGTGTTCATGTCCTGATAGCCAATGTGTTCATGTCCTGATATCCAATGTGTTCATGTCCTGATAGCCAATATGTACATGTCCTGATATCCAATGTGTTCATGTCCTTATAGCCAATGTGTTCATGTCCTGATAGCCAATGTGTTCATGTCCTGATATCCAATGTGTTCATGTCCTGATATCCAATGTGTTCATTTCCTGATAGCCAATGTGTTCATGTCCTGATAGCCAATATGTACATGTCCTCACAAGGCAGGGCAGAACGCTCGACAAATGCTACGTAAACATTAAGCAGGCTTACAAATGTAAAAGTTTGTTCCCACTTGGAGAATCCGACCATGTATTACTCCATCTTATACCAAATTACAAACCCAATCTTAAAACTACAAAGAGAGTTATAAAAACGGTCAAGATGTGGTCTGAAGAGGCTGTAGAAAAACTACGAGGATGCATTGAGAAAACTAACTGGGAAATCTTTATTGAGAACTGTCCAGACATAAACGAACTAACAGAAACTGTTACCTCATATCTATCATTCTGCGAGGAGTTAACAATTCCAACAAAAACAATACAAGTCTACGGAAACAATAAGCCCTGGATGACCAAAAAAATCAAACACCTTATTACTGAAAAGAAAACAACGAAGAGTTTATAAATGCTAAAAATAAACTGAGAAAAGCAATAATTGAGGGGAAAAAAACATACAAAGAAAAAATTGAAAATTTCTTTGCCAAGAACAACTCAAAACAATGCTGGGAGGGATTAAAGAAAATAACGGGCTGCGCCTCAAAACGAAAACAAATTTTAGTGGCTGATGATGAGAAATTCGCCAACGAACTAAATTATTTTTATTCTCGTTTTGACAAAGAAGATTTTGTTGATCTACACAAAGAACTTTTCAACACTCTGTCCAAAGGAAAACAAGAGCCCTACGTCAATTTTGTAACGGAGGATGAAGTGACATTGTTATTTAAAAGAGTAGACGTAACAAAAGCTTGTTGACCAGACAAAATTAGTGGCAAGCTGATCAAGCTATGTGCGGAGCAAATTTCTTCTTTCTTCTGTCATATCTTTAACCAGTCATTGCAAACGTGCGTAATTCCAAACATCTGGAAAACTTCAGAAATCATACCAGTGCCTAAGAAACCAAAAATAGATTGCTTAAATGATTTCCGCCCAGTAGCACTAACACCTATTGTTATGAAATGTTTTGAAAAATATATCCTTAAACAACTTGTAGCAAAAGTCAATAACAGCCTAGACCCTCACCAATTTGCATACAAAGCAGCTAGAGGAACTGAGGATGCCATTCTATTGCTTTTGGACCAGCTTTATAAGCATCTCGATATACCCAAAACATATGCACGAGTCCTCTTCGTAGATTTCTCCTCGGCTTTCAATACCATACAGCCACATCTAATGATAAACAAACTGAGTAACTTAAATGTAAGCCCTTACTTGCAAGCATGGGTTCTAAACTTTTTAACCCAACGGCCCCAGTATGTTAAAGTCAACAACACCAAATCGTCAACTCGAGTACTATGTACGGGTGCTCCACAAGGTTGTGTACTTTCTCCTGTACTATACACTCTTTACACTAATGACATAAGAAGCATCTATGACTCAGTTAAACTCATTAAATTTGCTGATGATACTGCCATAGTCGGTCTTATTTCAGGAGACGAAACTCAGTATCGAAGCTCGATAGAAGAGTTTACAAACTGGTGCACCGACAACTTTCTAGAACTGAATGTAACAAAAACTAAAGAACTTATAATAGATTTTAGAAAGAAAAAACAAACTATACGTGAACTGCAAATAAACACTACATCTATAGAACAAGTAAAGGCATATAAATATCTAGGCGTTATCATCAACAACAAGCTTTCATGGGAAGACCACCTTGGAACTCTGACAAAGAAAACAGCCCAGCGACTCTTTTTTCTATACAAACTCAACAGTTTTAAATTAAACAAGAAGATCCTTGAGACATTTTACGGCGCGACTGTACAAAATCTGCTAACATACGGAATAAGTTGTTGGCAAGGCAACGCCTCATCTAAACTGTTGCAACGTCTAGAAAACATCATTAAAAAAGCATCAAAAATTACACTCACAACATTACCACATTTAAAGGAACTTTTTGAACAAACGTGCCTAAGAAAAATCGAAAAAATCTTGGAAGACAACGGCCACCCGCTCCATCAGAACTACGCCAGGTCGTCGCGAAGTGGGCGACTGCTGTCAATCAAAACAAGAACGGAGCGGTACAAAAACTCGTTCGTACCTCACTCGGTCAGACTCTATCACCGCCACTCATTGATCAGGGAACATGAAATGCACCAAGATACCTGTGTGTAGTCGCTGAATGAACTCTTTATGTTGTCTGTTGTATTTATGTGTATTTTTCTGTTGTGTTGTCTTTATATGAGAAACGAGTCCTTGTAATCACAACAAATTTCCGTAAGGATCAATAAAGCAGTCTTAGTCTTAGTCCTGATATCCAATGTGTTCATGTCCTGATAGCCAGTGTGTTCATGTCCTGATATCCAATGTGTTCATGTCCTGATAGCCAATGTGTTCATGTCCTGATAGCCAATGTGTTCATGTCCTGATAGCCAATGTGTTCATTTCCTGATATCCAATGTGTTCATGTCCTGATAGCCAATGTGTTCATGTCCTGATAGCCAATGTGTTCATGTCCTGATAGCCAATGTGTTCATGTCCTGATATCCAATGTGTTCATGTCCTGATAGCCAATGTGTTCATGTCCTGATAGCCAATGTGTTCATGTCCTGATAGCCAATGTGTTCATGTCCTGAAATCCAATGTGTTCATGTCCTGATATCCAATGTGTTCATGTCTTGATAGCCAATGTTTCTAAGTGTTCCCTACTCTAAATTATTTAAGTTCTTAGATTATTTGATTGCCCACTCGTGTGAAGCCCACGACAACAGCAGATGGTCAGTGATGTCCCGGTCTGTGTGTCCTGGGTATCATCTCCGTGGCGAGTCCTATGGGACCAGACATTAGCAGTGTTATCGTGCTCTGTGGTCAGAAACATTATTATTTATATCATTGTCGTTATTTTTCCTCTTTACCATCTTTGCATTTACTTAATTTAAAGTTTTGGCTAGAAACTCTCTTGTCTTCAATCTCAAATAGGCGTATTACCAGAAAAAGTGGCTCGTTGATCTAAAATGATCTTGTTTCTTTGTAAGGTATTTCATAGCCTCCTTGACAATCTTATCATTCAATAGCATTATTTCAAAAGCATATCTATTATATGCGTGTTATTTAAAATGAAATATTTTATTTAAATTCATTTTAAAAAGGGGCGTTTTTTCATTAGCTAAGTTTAAAAAGAACGCAAGAATGTCATTACGAGATTCCCGCTGTGAACTAGTTTGTACAAGGTTTATATCAACTCTGTCGGGTTAAAAGTGTGTACACATTTTTTTTCTCCCATACCCATACTAGAATCAAGTTGAAACTTCCCACAATAATTAATAGGCTTAGAAAAGGCATGTATGAAAAAAAACAGTAGCCAATCAGACAATTAATTACTGGTAATTAATTATTTTGTTTAATACTAACAAGGGAAACTAATGCTTCAGTGTTTAAAGGTATGGCTAAATTTGTTGGGTTCATTCCCCTTAAATAATTGTTAACACTATTTCTCCCTCAAGTATTCCATCAAGTTGATGCTTCTAAAAATAATTTATTGCACCTAACAAGACATGAATCAATAAACAAAAATACTCAATTAGTCAATGAATTATTGTAATTATTTTGTTTGATATCAAATTAGGGAAATGACTTGTACATATAGATAGATAGATAGATATTTAGGTACGGCGTTGTCCCCCTTTAGATAAACCCTTTTTTTTTCCCGGGATGTCGATATTCAACCGTTATTATTATTTGAAAATTAAGATTTTGTATTAGAAAATAAATTCAGCTCTGCATTTTATTCATTATTTTACGAAACTTGCAACCTATGGCATATTTATATGCCAGTGACTATAAAAGTAAATAAGGTATTGAAACATTCGGTTAAAGGGGACATTCGTCCGATTATTACAATGTATTACATGAAAGCTGACAACGCCTTTTTTTATCGCGCATACGATTGGCGTTTCCGTATTGATATAACACACACAAAGACGATTTTGTCTATTTTTCAGGAGATTTGTATGAGTTTTCAGGAGATTTTAATAAGTGCAGGACATTTCAAAGAATTCTTCGTATATATTTTACAATTAATAATTACACATAGAATTAGCGCGGGGACTATGAAAGCGCGGGGCCCACTGTGACCGCATAGGTTGCAGTGGTCTAAGACCGGCCCTGTTTATAGATACCGATAGAGCTTGAGGTATATTAGATTCAGTCTAGACCGAGGAGGGTATAGACCGAGGACTACTTGCTAAAAAGTTACTGTGTATTTAGATTCTCGTATGTCTCAAAACAACATTAAATTAAAAAACAACACATTTTTCTTCTGGAATCTTTATTATAGTCAACGAGAATGGAACCCTCCAAAACATTCAGGTCAATGAAAGGTCGGGGATTTGGAAATCCAAACAAAGAAAGAAACAAAGTTCTTGGTTAAAAAAAAACATTTAATAAAAAGTATATTTTAATATTAAACTTAGTTCATTATTTATAATATATTTAACCTATTAATTTGCTTTGAATGACTGGCAGTTATTTCTCATTGCTACATGGAACTCGAACAATATTTTATTCAAAAAGTCATTTGAAATAGATTAGGGATAGGAATTTATTGAATCTCTTCTACTGAAATAGATTAGGGATAGGAATTTATTGAATCTCTTCTACTGAAATAGATTAGGGATAGGAATTTATTGAATCTCTTCTACTGAAATAGATTAGGGATAGGAATTTATTGAATCTCTTCTACTGAAATAGATTAGGGATAGGAATTTATTGAATCTCTTCTACTGAAATAGATTAGGGATAGGAATTTATTGAATCTCTTCTACAACATATCAAGTAAGTCTGATGTAATATCAATATGTAACTCAGGTGTAAAATGGAATATCTTTAATGGCAGAAGAATTTAAAAAAATTCTTGGGTGAACATTGAATAGTTCGAAGGTCAAAGGTTACACCAGCTTTCCAATCTTACCAAATTGTCAGGAAAAAAAAATTGAAACCAAACTTTTGGCACGAATTTCGTTTTCTGATTAGGTTTGGGGGGGGGGGGGTAAACGATAGGAACGACTACTCGTGTCAGGTTTAAAGCTTTTCAATCCTCTTAATAAATGAATTTGTATTGTGTCACCAAGGAGAAAACATGACAAACCAGCCACTAGCCTATCTCACTGCCTTACTATCTCACTGCCTCACTAACTCACTGCCTCGCTAACTCACTGCCTCATGATTGAAGTGAACTTCTTATTGTTGACAACTAGGGCGAGATCTACGTTCATATGTTGCTACTATTCACTGGCATATACAATATTTTATCTTTTATACCTATAGATCTTCATTAGTCATGATTAGGATGATTGGTTACTAACGAGCGCAAAAAGTCAACTATCACCAACACACAATGATTGCTCCTAGTGATAGTTGACTATCGTGCATATGTCTGTACACAAACTTGCATCTGACGTGACCTCATTTGAACATACCAGGTTTTCTTTTCTTTCACAGATCTATTAATTCAAACAGTGTTCTTCATAGCATGCATGATAACATCCGAATTAGTTTCAGGGGAGACAAGTAGTTTCCAAGAATCCTATTTATTTAATGACATACACAAGACTGTTATCTCAACAATCCTTTTTAAGTTCCTTTGTGTCCTGAATACCAAAAAGCTAAAAATAAATCCTGCTGGGTCATCATATGGACCGATTATTGTTGACCCGATGCACAGTTATGAGCGATGTCAACATTGTAAAGGGTCCCGCCCAACTTAATTATTCAGAATGAGTCTTAAGAGCTTCAGTGGAAGGAGCTCAGTCGCATGTATTGTTAGGGTTTGAACCCTGGACAACGAGAAAGATGTAGGAGGCTTAGAAACGATGCTAGGCCAACTGGGATTAAGATTGACTACGCTCGAACTTATAAGTTAAAGAATGTCACTAAATTAAATAAATAGTACAAAGTTGCAGGCAAGTATTTTTTGGGTGGAGAGAGTATTCTTTAACAATACAGTCAAGACGGCGGTGCTTTAACAATACAGTCAAGACGGCGGTGCTTTAACAATACAGTCAAGACGGTGGTGCTTTAACAATACAGTCAAGACGGTGGTGCTTTAACAATACAGTCAAGACGGTGGTGCTTTAACAATACAGTCAAGACGGTAGTGCTTTAACAATACAGTCAAGACGGTGGTGCTTTAACAATACAGTCAAGACAGTGGTGCTTTAACAATACAGTCAAGACGGTGGTGCTTTAACAATACAGTCAAGACGGTGGTGCTTTAACAATACAGTCAAGACGGTGGTGCTTTAACAATACAGTCAAGACGGTGGTGCTTTATTACATGTAATGTGAGTGTAATAAGTGTTAAGGGAATGCAACAGCACTTCTATAGGTTACAGAACATCCGTTGGCATACATTACATAAAAAATAAGTGAAAATATACAAGGAATAGTCCATGTAAGTCTCTGTTGAACGAAATGCTCCCAGATCTCAGTAGCATGGCTTTCCAGCTTGGCATTGGCCACATAGATCTCAGTAGCATGGCTTTCCAGCTTGGCATTTGCCACATAGATCTCAGTAGCATGGCTTTCCAGCTTGGCATTGGCCACATAGATCTCAGTAGCATGGCTTTCCAGCTTGGCATTTGCCACATGGATCTCAGTAGCATGGCTTTCCAGCTTGGCATTGGCCACATAGATCTCAGTAGCATGGCTTTCCAGCTTGGCATTTGCCACATAGATCTCAGTAGCATGGCTTTCCAGCTTGGCATTGGCCACATAGATCGCTGCGATGGTTTCTTTCAGGGTCTATATGTCTGGACTCACAGCTACAAACAGTCTGGCCACATTTAGAACACTTGAGTCTCTCTACACGGTGAGGGAAACACATCTCATTACACTCACTACACTCTTGGCCATAGGCAGCCTACAAGAGACAGCAATTGGATTGGCCTTGGTTTAATTCTTTATATTAAACAAGAAAAATATATACAATACTTTAAAAAAAATACAAAGCTTAAACCGTTATTAATTGTAATTGTATCATTTAGTTTGGAGAAAGAAGAAGGTATCTGAGTGAAGGTTACCGTGATAGCTTTTAAATGTAATAAAAAAAATTGTACTTCTGTAATGCGAACTCTAGGCATCAAGCCAATACACTACCCACTGTGCCAGCGAAGTGCTTATGAAAATAGGTTTCATAACTATCTATTGTTATTTTTCAAACTTTTAAGCGACAAAGTATTAAGGGGAATAACTAAACTAATACCCCTACATTGTCAAGTGCAATAGCTCTTTCTCTCTTAATTGACGATACCATCGTTGATTTGACCTTATTAAATTTTATAAACTTTATTTTGTGTTCTATAAAAGGAGAATGCATTCCCCTTTAATTCTATACCAAATAAAACATTTTCTGATAACAAAGGACTAAGCTATTGAAGCTTAATTATAACAGGGGAGTGAACTAGTATTGAGCAAAATGAAGAAATCTGTCGAGACGTGGGAGAATGCTTACAGAGAGAAAGAGTTATATTTCCCTTGTTCGACACCAAACCAAAAAAAATTAAATAATTAATTACCTACAATTGATGAACTAATTGGATTGCTTTTTTAAAAAATTAATTCTAGTTTTGTCAGGTACATGTTATTATTGTGTTTAGTATCAACTTGATCCGAGAATGCTTGTGGGAGAAATAACATGTTGAAACTTCTTACCAGACAGACATACCAACAGATAGACAGGCTGAGAGAATGAGTTGATAAAAGCTTTATAATAAAAATGTGTCAATAAAACAGCCGGTTTTAGCGTGTGTCTATCAGCGACGATTAAGCCCCCACCAGATGAGGCGAACCGGGCTAGCCTTAACCTCTCTGAATGTAAAGAGATGAGGCGCACCGGGCTAGCCTTAACCGCTCTGAATGTAAGGAGATGAGGCGCACCGGGCTAGCCTTAACCGCTCTGAATGTAAAGAGATGAGGCGCACCGGTCTAGCCTTAACCTCTCTGAATGTAAAGAGATGAGGCGCATCGTGCTAGCCTTAACCTCTCTGAATGTAAAGAGATGAGACGCACCGGGCTAGCCTTAACCTCTCTGAATGTAAAGAGATGAGGCGCACCGGGCTAGCCTTAACCTCTCTGAAAATGTAAAGAGATGAGGCGCACCGGTCTAGCCTTAACCTCTCTGAATGTAAAGAGATGAGGCGCATCGTGCTAGCCTTAACCTCTCTGAATGTAAAGAGATGAGACGCACCGGGCTAGCCTTAACCTCTCTGAATGTAAAGAGATGAGGCGCACCTGGCTAGCCTTAACCGCTCTGAATGTAAAGAGATGAGGCGCACAAGGCTAGCCTTAACCTCTCTGAATGTAAAGAGATGAGGCGCACCTGGCTAGCCTTAACCGCTCTGAATGTAAAGAGATGAGGCGCACAAGGCTGGCCTTAACAGCTCTGAATGTAAAGAGATTAGGCCCACCGGGCTAGCCTTAACAGCTCTGAATGTAAAGAGATTAGGCCCACCGGGCTAGCCTTAACCGCTCTGAATGTAAAGAGATGAGGCCCACCGATCTAGCCTTAACCTCTCTGAATGTAAAGAGATGAGGCCCACCGAGCTAGCCTTAACCTCTCTGAATGTAAAGAGATGAGGCGCACAAGGCTAGCCTTAACCTCTCTGAATGTAAAGAGATGAGGCCCACCGAGCTAGCCTTAACCTCTCTGAATGTAAAGAGATGAGGCGCACAAGGCTGGCCTTAACAGCTCTGAATGTAAAGAGATGAGGCCCACCGGGCTAGCCTTAACCTCTCTGAATGTAAAGAACGACTAATTGTGTGTGTGTGTGCGCGCGTGGGTGTTCGCATGATTGTAAGAAGGCTGCAGTAGGGCAGTATTAGGAGCATTAGAATGAATAAGGGTTACAGTACTAACCAGTATTAGGAGCATTAGAATGAATAAGGGTTACAGTACTAACCAGTATTAGGAGCATTAGAATGAATAAAGGTTACAGTACTAACCAGTATTAGGAGCATTAGAATGAATAAGGGTTACAGTAATAACCAGTATTAGGAGCATTAGAATGAATAAAGGTTACAGTACTAACCAGTATTAGGAGCATTAGAATGAATAAAGGTTACAGTACTAACCAGTATTAGGAGCATTAGAATGAATAAAGGTTACAGTACTAACCAGTATTAGGAGCATTAGAATGAATAAAGGTTACAGTACTAACCAGTATTAGGAGCATTAGAATGAATAAGGGTTACAGTACTAACCAGTATTAGGAGCATTAGAATGAATAAGGGTTACAGTACTAACCAGTATTAGGAGCATTAAAATGAATAAAGGTTACAGTACTAACCAGTATTAGGAAAGACAACATCTTGGCTAATTGTTTACTATGCGACCATACAAAGTCAGCTTACATATAAAATTACTTGTTGTCAAGGCAACGTGTCACCCCAACTGCTGCATGGCTTGAGGACAGTCTTGTTAGAAAAAGGGTAAACAAACAACCCTAAACCATATTAGAAGGAACTTTTTCAAGATGTCTCAGCAAAGTCGGAACAAATCTTAGAAGACTGTTAGGACATGATTAGGAATTAGTTATTTGTTTCGGGAATAGGGCTAAGTTTTACTTAGAGACGATGACGTAAAGTGGGTTAAAAAACAAGAACGCTCTAAGTGACGCTACAAAGAAGACGCTTCTTGTAGAGCAGTAGAATAGATATACGGATTTACGGACATAGCTGACATCGGACGATTCCCTTCTGATTATTAAATATATTTGTAGAACAACATCAGCGTCGACTACATATTTTGATTGTTTCGGCCTTTCGCCGGTGTTACTGAAGTAGTTCGAGTTCAGTGTTACTTCCAGTCAGACGTAGATCTACACTAGTTATATTTCAAAGAATCAACACCGCGCAGAGGCCTTAACAAGACACGCCCTCAAGTTCTATCATAAATATGTCAAACCGTCACGACCTTGGTGGAATCTATCCGTTTAGCCAAGAACCAACAGCTACAAACCTTTGTAACCTCTGTATCAGCGCTACAATATGAACAAGTCTCACGAGAGAGCTACAACAGCTACAGTATGAACAAGTCTCACGAGAGAGCTAAAGCAGCTACAGTATGAATAAGTCTCACGAGAGAGCTACAGCAGCTACAGTACTCACCTCGTAAGTTCCAGGTTTGCAATAGACGTGGGAACTCTCCCATTCTTTGTCACATTCAGAGCATTCGAACAAGCCGTATATTCGCCGGAGTTTCCCGCTGCTATTATTGTTCCGGTAACTGCCCCTGCCTCTTCTCGATCTATACATAGTGGCACGATGGAACAATGAGAATCTGAAAGGGAAATGACAATAATATATAAAGCGTTCGTAACAAAAAAACAACAACGCTGTTTCTCATATTAATTAATAATGGTGTAAACTTAGGTCAGACAGACTCAAACTAGTGGATTCAATTTGGATGAAAAGACGTCTTTAGAAGATGATCTCCCCTTCAGACTGATGACAAGACAACAGACATACAATACTGTTGGACTTTGGGTTAGCTTCTCCTACACAGTTCGTAGCAGGGCCGGCCCTAACAATGGCAGGGTCTTATGCGAAATGGATTGCGCAGGGCTTAGTCAGGGTAGGGATAAGGATAATATGTAAAAATTAAGATTTTGTATTAGAAAATAAATAAATTCGTCTTTGCATTACATTTTACATTTTAAAGCTGACAATGCCGTTTTTTTTAAAACTTGCGTATACCAGATTGGATGACATCCCAGAAAATCACAATTTCCTTGAGTATTTCGTAAATTTTGTAATTTCAGGAGATTCCAAGATATCCTGAAAATTCAGGAGGTGCGGGAACCTTCAATTATAAGTTGTAATGGTTTACTTTAATAATTTACAGCAAAAATTGGTGGGGGCCTATGAATGTGCGGGCCCCACTGCGGCTGCATAGGTTGCAGTGGCCTAAGGCCGGCCCTGGTTCGCAGGTTAAACTGTTCCTAAGTGCCACCACAGACGTTTTATCTCTGCCGACGTTACTTTAAAACGATTGTCCCAGGAACGGAGTCACACATTGCTTCACATTGCTACACATTGCTACACATTGCTACACATTGCTTCACATTGCTTCACATTGCTACACATTGCTTCACATAGCTACACATTGCTTCACATTGCTACACATTGCTTTACATTGCTTTACATTGCTACACATTGCTTCACATTGCTTCACATTGCTTCACATTGCTTCACATTGCTACACATTGCTTCACATTGCTACACATTGCTTCACATTGCTACACATTGCTTCACATTGCTTCACATTGCTACACATTGCTACACATTGCTACACATTGCTTCACATTGCTTCACATTGCTACACATTGCTACACATTGCTTCACATTGCTACACATTGCTTCACATTGCTACACATTGCAACACATTGCTACACATTGCTTCACATTGCTACACATTACTACACATTGCTACACATAGCTCCACATTGCTCCACATTGCTACACATTGCTTTACATTGCTACACATTGCTACATATTGCTACACATTGCTTCACGTTGCTTCACATTGCTACACATTGCTTCACATTGATTCACATTGCTACACATTGGTACACATTGCTTCACATTGCTACACATTGCTTCACATTGCTACACATTGCTTCACATTGATACACATTGCTACACATTGCTTTACATTGCTACACATTGATACACATTGCTACACATTGCTTCACATTGATACACATTGCTACATATTGCTTCACATTGCTACACATTGCTACACTGCAATAAAATAAAGTCTTCGTCCACAATGGAATGACTTCTCAGAATAGCGCACCACTTGCTTCCTGGACACCATTACTATAGAATTTACAGGCCAGACGTGTGTGTGTGTGTGTGTGAAAGGTCATTATAAATCTAACTGTTTGAACTGAACGGAACGGACACTTAAAGTCACTGGCCAGACGTCTGTTAAGGAGGAGCTTTAAACTGCGGGCAGTTTGAGTGGAAATAATCAAAACAAAGCAGGGGAGGTTGCTGCCAAAAGCAACTATAAATATGACTGGAGTAGCGGCCCTTACATGGCTTAGTGGCGGATAAAGAATGGGAATATAAAGAAATTACCCGTGGTTAGCTCGGTCTTCGGCAGCTTGTAACACGCGGGCCCAGAAACGGACCCTGTGTCACGACCCAATGTAATAATGGTCGGTGCCTTCGTGGAATCTTCAGACAGAGTTTGGGGTGAAGAGACCCGATCCACGTCTTGCCTTAAAAGAAATCCTTTCTAAAGGCCCAATGAATAATGGAGCGCATTGCAAGCCCTTCGATTCCCTAACGAACAAATGTGTATCCGGCTTTAACAGGAAAAGTTTTAAAATACATCTTGACTTTTTCCAACTTCAGATTTATGTGTAGCTGCTACTTTAACATTTGTAGACATTAAGGAAAAACATTGGAACAGACAAGTATTGAACGTGGCACCCCATTTCAGATTAAAATTGTCAACCAGGAAACCAAATTAGGATGATCTGTTCTCTCAGGCAAATCAGTTTAATGCATCTCATTGATCTAAATACATTTTATTTAGAACAGAACATTTATTTATATTTGTTATTTTATATTTATATTTGTTATTTTATATTTATATTTACTTATTTTTCGTTCATTATCCATTTCTTTTCTTTTTGGCGAGTGGTCCTCTGAGTAACAAAAATTATAAAAGGGGGGTAAGCATGTATCGAACGTTTGGGAAACAGTGATTTAGAGTAATCTCAGATAACGAATTGAAACCGACATGACCTACTGATGTGACCTACTTAAATCACAGATAAACTAGCATTGTAACTATAGAGATAGGCCTATGACTAGTATTACCTGTGTATGGAATCAAGGACCTACTTGATAAACTTCTCCCCCAAGAAATAATCTGGGTCCGTCCGTTTCCAGCTTACATCTAGTTCCGTGGAATGCAAAGCGGCAGTTTCATTTCTATATTTAGAGCTGACCAATCAAAACACAGAGATGAAAGAGAAAGTGCACGTTTAGGAACTACGTCGACAGTCTACAGAATTACTTTCGACTTTAAATTTTTTAAAAAAATTCTATCTGTAATGGCTAAATCTGAGCACTTCAAGTTCACTGATCAATAGTTCTATTAGACAAGCAATGTAGGCGACAGATACTAATGCTTGTGGAGAGACAGTGGTTGGGTTTGTTATGACTACGTAGAATGCAGTTATACTGGCGTGCGATGTAATGTCCCGATGGGGACCAGCTGGAGAGGACTAATGATCTAAATCAGTATTTCTCAAACTGTGTTCCGAAGAACTCTTTTGTTCGCGACGCGCGACAACTAAATAGGTGTTCCAAGGACTATGTAAGCAACCACGTGACTTAAACTCTCTTCAAAAACAAAAACAAAACCAAAGTGTTCCGCTAAATACTCAGAAAGTGCGAAGTGTTAAGGAAAAAGTTTGGGTAACACTGATCTAACTAATTATCCCCTCTTTCTAGATTTTGACATGTCTATTTCTTCATCTTCGACGCTCTCTCTCTCTCTCACTCTCTTCATTCTATCCTCTGTTCCCTCTCTTAAATTCTCTTCCAAATCTTCTATCAGTTTCTGTGTGTCTCTCTCTCATCTACCAAGTTTCTGTGTGTGTGTCGCTCTCTCATCTACTCAGTTTCTGTGTGTCGCTCTCTCATCTACTCAGTTTCTGTGTGTCTCTCTCTCATCTACTCAGTTTCTGTGTGTCTCTCTCTCATCTACTTAGTTTCTGTGTGTCTCTCTCTCATCTACTTAGTTTCTGTGTGTCTCTCTCTCATCTACTCAGTTTCTGTGTGTCTCTCTCTCATCTACTCAGTTTCTGTGTGTCTCTCTCTCATCTACTCAGTTTCTGTGTGTCTCTCTCTCATCTACTCAGTTTCTGTGTGTCTCTCTCTCATCTACTCAGTTTCTGTGTGTCTCTCTCATCTACTCAGTTTCTGTGTGTCTCTCTCTCATCTACTCAGTTTCTGTGTGTCTCTCTCATCTACTCAGTTTATGTATGTGTGTCTCTCTCTTATCTACTGTGATGTTGCTAGTTCAGGCTGTCTTGAAGTCAACCAATTACTCTGCAATCGTTTGGGTGTAATTGTTCGGGTGTATTACGTGTAGTTGAACAACAATACAAACAAGAACTGGCACATCGATTGTAACGAATGAAGAGATGTAGTCAACGATGATGAACAAGTTCATATAGATTTATTCTGATAAAAGGCCACAGTAGAAGTCTCTGTCACTAAACACGTCGTTACCCTGGAATATTCTATCGCTAACTGATTTTCCGGTCTCTAACCCAACATATCCCAAACGTCACTAGTCCCGTTCAATATGCGTCTTCTATGGTGCGTCGCTAAATAACTAACCTATATAAATAAGGTGTCTAACACTACTCAGTTTCTGCGTGTCTCTCTCTCATCTACTCAGTTTCTGTGTGTGTGTGTCTCTCTCATCTACTCAGTTTCTGTGTGTGTGTGTCTCTCTCATCTACTCAGTTTCTGTGTGTGTGTCTCTCTCATCTACTCAGTTTCTGTGTGTGTCTCTCTCATCTACTCAGTTTCTGTGTGTCTCTCTCTCATCTACTCAGTTTCTGTGTGTCTCTCTCTCATCTACTCAGTTTCTGTGTGTCTCTCTCTCATCTACTCAGTTTCTGTGTGTCTCTCTCTTATCTACTTAGTTTCTGTGTGTCTCTCTCATCTACTCAGTTTCTGTGTGTCTCTCTCTCATCTACTCAGTTTCTGTGTGTGTGTCTCTCTCATCTACTCAGTTTCTGTGTGTCTCTATCTCATCTACTCAGTTTCTGTGTGTGTGTGTCTCTCTCATCTACTCAGTTTCTGTGTGTGTGTGTCTCTCTCATCTACTCAGTTTCTGTGTGTGTCTCTCTCATCTACTCAGTTTCTGCGTGTCTCTATCTCATCTACTCAGTTTCTGTGTGTGTGTGTCTCTCTCATCTACTCAGGTTCTGTGTGTGTGTGTCTCTCTCATCTACTCAGTTTCTGTGTGTCTCTCTCTCATCTACTCAGTTTCTGTGTGTCTCTCTCTCATCTACTCAGTTTCTGTGTGTCTCTCTCTCATCTACTTAGTTTCTGTGTGTCTCTCTCTCATCTACTTAGTTTCTGTGTGTCTCTCTCTCATCTACTCAGTTTCTGTGTGTCTCTCTCTCATCTACTCAGTTTCTGTGTGTCTCTCTCGCATGTCGTCAAGTCTCTGAGAATACTGTGTGCAAGTTTCAACTTTAAGTCGTCGTGAAGCTCGAAGTCGCAGATCCTCAAGTTTCCTTAAACGCTTCTCAGAATTTTCTAGTTTGACGATATTTCTAATAACTGCATTTGCTCTAGTTGAAGCTTCTCTGGGATTTGTCGTAGTTGAAGACTGGTGATTCACTGGAGACTGGCAATTTATTAAAGTTGAAGACTGATGATTCACTGGAGACTGGCAATTCATTGAAGTTGAAGACTGGTGATTCACTGGAGACTGGCAATTTATTGAAGTTGAAGATTGGTGATTCACTGGAGACTGGCAATTTATTGAAAATGAGGGCTGGTGATTCACTGGAGACTGGCAATTTATTGAAAATGAGGGCTGGTGATTCACTGGAGACTGGCAATTTATTGAAGTTGAAGGCTGGTGATTCACTGAAGACTGGCAATTTATTGAAGTTGAAGGCTGGTGATTCACTGAAGACTGGCAATTTATTGAAGCTGAAGACTGGTGATTCACTGGAGACTGGCAATTTATTGAAAATGAGGGCTGGTGATTCACTGGAGACTGGCAATTTATTGAAGTTGAAGGCTGGTGATTCACTGGAGACTGGCAATTTATTGAAAATGAGGGCTGGTGATTCACTGGAGACTGGCAATTTATTGAAGTTGAAGGCTGGTGATTCAATGAAGACTGGCAATTTATTGTAGTTGAAGGCTGGTGATTCAATGAAGACTGGCAATTATTGAAGTTGAATCCAGTTCATGTAAAACCAAAGAAAGGTGCGGGACTTTAGCTGGATCAGCGTTGTTGTTTCCTTCTCTAGATTCTTGGTTGAAGTTGAATAACTGACGTTTTCTTGGCCGCGGCATCTTCCTAATAGCAATGGATTAAATTGGTTTTTTATTTGTAAAAATATAATTGGTATACTATATTACACTACTGAATATTAAAATTCCGAATAATAACGTTATATCAATAAATATTAACTTCATAACAATTAATTAAAATAATAAATAATAATGCTTACATAAATAGTAGTATTAGTAATAATAGTATTAAAATGTGTGCATTATATTAAAAAAAACATTGGATGATCTGTTTTGTGGCCAATAGCTAGATGAGATGTTTTGTGGCCAATAGCTAGATGAGCTGTTTTGTGGCCAATAGCTAGATGAGATGTTTTATAACCATTCCCAACAAACAAAAGAAAAGTATCATGTTGCTGCTTAGGGATAAGTCACCATCCTCTAGAAATCTTATTAGCCTACGTCGTAAACCTCCATCTATTGTGCAAGAATAATGGCGAGCAACATAGCAGTTGCATCCCCTGGGAATCTAGCTGTCTTGAATCAAGATCTAGATTTAGACGTAGATTCCAGAATCAAAATCCATAAGGACCATATCTATTCTATTCGGCCTACATTCTAGCTAATTAAAGTTATGCACATAAATCAAATTCTTCTTTTAACTTACCTTATTTAACAGGGATGAAATGTTTAATTTGTAGAAACACTTGTAAACACTTGAGCGTCTTCAGATAACTACGTGCTTGATCAATTGATGTTCAGTTAAAAATGAACGAAAACACTGTTCTAAACCTTCAACTACGGTGCGCAAAATGTTGTGTCCATTCATTGAAACGCGATAAAACTTGTAGCAAAGAAATGCTTTAGTGAACGGCTGTAAGCCAGTGACGTAGGAGGTGTCAAGTTTTTTTTTCTTTTCTGCTGTGAGCCTAGTGACGTAAGCGGTGTCAAGTTTTTTTCCCATTGACGTCATATAGAAAATTTTCATTCATAAAACATTCTAGCCAAAATTAATTTTTCGATAATGAGGCATTTTCAAACCGATATAACGGTCGACCTCGAGTTTTCCCGATGTGGCCAATGAGTTGAGAATTTTTTTCTCACTATTATGCACATACCGTGAACTTTTAAAAAAAATCGTTAGCGCCGTTTTCGAAATAAAATTTATAAATATATATACATACATACAAGAATTGCTCGCTTAAGAGTATAGGATTTAGGACTATGTATGTGCACCTGTTTCATTTCAAACACTAGTAACAAGTGTAGAAAGTAAAATTAACATCGAGGTCCACTCAAGATGCTTACTTTAAGTATTAGAATATACGTTGGACAATTAAATACCCAACGAAAACTAACACAAAAGGTATGAACTAGACCTACCCCCGGGGTCGGCAACCTGCGGATCGCGAGCCACATGCGGCTCCATGGATGTGAAGCTGCGGCTCTTTAGTTCCATACGCAAATATTATTTATTTTATAGAAACATTTATTCATCATCATCATCATCAAACTCCATTAGAGTGAGGGCTTGAGAGGCTCAAATCCTCAATTGCAAAAGCCCTGGACAGAAACCCTGCTGTCTTGCGTAGTGCATAAATGTCGCCATACAGGTCGAGAATTTTGGGTTTCCCAGACCTGTCGAGACGGAGATCAGCAAGTCTGGGGCAGTCAAACAGAATACGAGGCACGGTTTCAACTTCTTCCCCGCAGCGGGGGCACCGTGAATCAAAATGTGGCCATAGCCGCGAGAAATATGAGCCAACAGGACAGTGGCCTGTCCTGCACTGTGCTATAATAGCTTGCTCAGGCCTGGACAGCTTCCACGGGCTTTTTGGGACTTGTCCCAGCACTCAAACCACTTTTCCATTTCTGTTTTTTGTATTGTAGCCAGGGCTTGATGAAAGCTTACAGCCTGATCAGTGGGTGGAATTTGCCCTCCCTGGTGGGCCAAAGAGTCTGCAATTTATTAAAATAGTTCTGTATCGTTTAACGAGGATTAGGCAGCCTTACACGCGTCGTCACCGTCGTCAGAAGCTCTCGAAGGACGCCGTCGTCGGGTGCTTCTATGTAGGTTTTAATTCGACGCAAGACGAAACGGCATCTTCACTACGTGCATCTTCACCACGTGCTTTGTCTGTGACGTCTAGTTTGTTGTTTCAAGTCAATGAGTTAGAAGCCAACGATCTCCTCAAAGCTAGAGGCAATCAACAAGTAATGCCAATCTGGCAAGATTTGCGTTACCACTAGAAATTTCACAAAGAGGCAAACCATTTTCACATGATATGTCAAGGACTGTTTCCTATGTGCATCTGAAGAACTGTTTCGTGATTTAAAAAAAAGAAAGAAGGTTAACAGATCTTGTGTAGTGCCCCAACAGACCCGCAGATCAAAGGATAGGTGTAAGTGAATGTAAAGTTAGATGTGAACCTGGCCTAACTAGTTCCCCTTTTAGACCTTGTGGTCTATAGGGCAAATGACGTAAAGTTCATCTGTTTTTTGTGGCCTACGGTCCTACGGTTAACGAGGGTGCCATGTAGCCAGCACAACGACCAACCGCCTTTACTTTTCCCCAACTAATGTCAGGTACCCATTAGAGCTGGGTAGACTCAGAGGCGCCTAAGGATTCCGAAGTTGAAAATCCCAGTCTTCACCAGGATTCGAACCCGGGACCCTCGGTTCGGAAGCTAAGCTTTATCGAGCCTCTTCAGGTCTTTTTCATAATGTAATTGTTTTGAAAAAGCCTAATCGTCTATTTGAATTCTAATAATCTATGCATATAATAAAATGTTCAAGAAAATGAAGTTTATAAGATTACTATTTGTTTTAAATTAGGGCTAACTTATAATGCATACTAATTAGCTTTTTCTCTTTAAAAAAACTGCTTGCATAACTGATTTTAAAAATTAGATTTTTCGCTTTCAGGAAAAAAAAGTAGCCGTTGCATCAGAACTTTGAATGGTCTAAAATATTGTGATGTCGGATTTTCAATATCTTTCTAGTTTACGAGATCTAAACGGGACAGACGGACAGACATTTCGCACAAAACTAATAGCGTCTTTTCCCCTTTCGGGGGCCGCTAAAAAGTGACATGAATTACTTCAGCACAGTAAAAAAATAATCAAAGATGAATTTCTTGTCAGATTTGAGCAATTCAAAACCAACAAAACCATTCTAACATTCCTGGTAAATCCTCTCAACACAAATAGTAACAAAATCCACATCGAGCCATTTGGAATTGATACTGGATCTATAGACCTGCAATTGATCGATTTAAAAGTAAAACTTTGTGGGGTGGAAAATTTACAGTCAAAAAGCAAGTTGGAAAAGTTGGAGGTCCAGAAATGTATGTAACGCAACAAAAGTGACAACTTGAAAAGATATGTCTCGAGCTGAGGCACTTAGCCTATATTCGACGCAACGAATAGTCTTCCAGAATGCCACAGTGAGGTGAAGTTGGCATTTGAAGTACTGACTATCTTTGGATCGACATATTCGTGCGAGCAAGTGTTGTTTTTTTAATGAATAAAATTGAAACTAAAGTAACAAGCCAACAAACAATCGAAAATTTAGAGTTGTGTTTAAAACTAAAAATAAGTTATGAGCCAAATGTATCCAAACTTTGTACATCTAATTTGTTGTGAAGAACACGTATATATGAATTATATCTAGAATAGGTTCTTTCTGGAATTAGTGGAAAACTTGTAGACTCCCCGCCCTTGCTAGCAAGGGGATCTATTTCTATTTCTGGTATTGAAAGCCAACAAACTGCATATTCTTAGGTATCTACAGTGCATTATCTTGCTATTAAAAAGTTTTATTTCAAAAACCTAATGTGCTATTCTTACTGACTTAGACCCTCTCGCGCCGTTCGGTGCATTTTCCGGCAAGCTGTTTCCTCAACTCTTATTTTGCGTAATTCATTTTGTCGGAGAACATGTCCCACAAAACCTCATGCGACGCTTTGTCACAACCTTATTAAGGGTTCGACTCCCAGTTCGGCATATGATTTCTTTGATTTAGACCCGATCTCTATAACTGACTCCTAAAATCTGTCTTAGCCTTCTTTGTTGAGCCACATTTAGTGTTTTTCAATTTCGGCAGATGACTATTCCCACTTTTTTAATGGAGCCCAGCCACTGGTAGAAATGTGTAACCTCTCTTGACTATGCTCTTGGAATTACATGCATGTATTTCGCTTTAGATTTTATATCGAAAAGGAAAGTTTTATCGTCAAAATCATCTGTTGATGGGTTTTAAACTAAAAAATCTCTGGAGTTTTTTTTTTTTTTTACGGTCATAGAATTTGGTGACTGTAGTTTGCTTTAAAATAATTTTGAAGAGAGAGGTTTTCAACTTAAAACGCTCTGTAGGGGAATTTTAAACTCAAAACCATCTGGAGGGGTTTTAAATTAAAAAAAAAGGGACATCTGGAGGAGGGGGATTTAGACTCAAAACCCCTCATTAGCTTAGCTATGCTCAAAGAATTTTAGTGTGTAATTTGCTTTTTTAATATTGAAGAGGTATTTTTTAGCATCAAAACCCTCTGAATGGGGGATTTAAACTCAAACCCCCCTTTGGCTACGCTCATAGCTCTACAGTGCGCCTATAAAGAGGCAAAACAATTTGAAAAAATATATTTATGTGTGTGTGTGTCATGGCGTATAACATCTACATGAAACTCCCAGTGAAGCCAGCGCCGACGTGGAGAGGCTTTCTCCAACGACAAAATTAAAACACGAGGTGAGTGCGGCGACTAGTAAAAGATGCTTCTTTTGTGGAAACAGCCCACATCAACGCTTTAGATGTCCAGCCCGTGACGCTACATGTAACTTGTGCGGCAAAAAGGGCCATTTCCAGAAAGTCCGTAGATCGACCAGACAGACACCCAAATCCATAACCTGGGTCATCGTGACAGCAGCTGATGAGACATCACGGACTACAACCGTTGGATCTTCCTGGGCATCGACACCAGCGTCCGGCCTTACTAAATCTACTATTTCAATACTCGTCAATGGAGTACCATTGAAGGCTCTCATAGATACGGGGAGCAGTGAAAGCTGTATATCTTCTTCCATTGCTAAAAGGTACAAATGGAAATTAGAAACGTCCAGAAACAGAATCTACATGGCCTCTACACATCTTTCTCGCACTACTCATGGCCATATTTTCGCTAAAATAAAGTACAAAGATGAACAATACGAAAGTGTGAAGCTCTCACTACTAGATGGACTAGTATCTGATGTAATCTTAGGGCTACATTTCATCAGCTAGCATGAAAAACTGATAATCCCATTTGAGGGAAAACGAAGCACTCTCCAGGTCTGTACGCTGGAAGCAGCACGAGTTAAAGCCCCACGCCTCTTCGCGAGTCTTGATCCAGACTGCCGCCCCATAGCCACTAAATCTAGAAAATATTCTATGCCTGACTCCAAATTCATTCAAACTGAAGTCCAGAGACTTCTATCTGACAAAAGTATTGAGCCTTTCACGTCCCCAAATAATTGTAACAACGAATGAAAGTCACAAAAAGAGAATGGTTATCGACTATAGTCAAACCATCAATCGATTCACTTACCTCGACACGTACCCCGTGCCAAAAGTTGATGAACTGGTGCAGGAAATATCTAAATACTCAATGTACTGTACGGTCGACCTCAAAAGTTCCAATGTGTTGAGAATTTTGTTCTCATTTATAGAGATATACCTTGAAATTTTAAAGAAAATCGTTAGCAAAGTTTTCAAAAATAGAATTTCACTCTCTCTCTCTCTCTCTCTCTCTCTTTCTCTCTCTCTCTCTCTATATATATATATATATATATATATATATATATTTATATATATTGTTATGACTTTGCCATGCGCACCTCCATCCAGGCTAGTGCAGAGATGCGCACTTCTAGTAACCAAACTAGAACAGGATGTTGACATGAAGAGACTAACGATTTCCGCCCAAGGAGAGAGCTAATATGGAGATGCTGTACTCAAGGCAGATGCCCTTTGTGTTTGTCTATGTAAATAAACGTCTATGTCCTCGTTGAGTTGCCTCACTTAAGTTATTACAATATATACTTTAAACAAGAAAGTAAGGCGTATGTATGTATGTATGTATGTTTGTATGTGTGTATGTTTGTATGTTTGTTTGTATGTATGTATGTATGTTTGTATGTGTGTATGTATGTATGTAGATATGTATGTATGTGTATATCAATCTCCTGCATGGAAATCAAAACCGTTTGACCAATCTTGATAAAACTTGGCATAAATGTTCCATTTGTACAAACTGGAACAGTTGCGTATGTAAAGTAGCCATAAATCAAACTTAAAACCCTCAAAATAAAAAGGTTCCCAACTCTATGAAAGTATAACTATTTCATGGATAATGAGACCAGACCGAATGGATCTAGATCTAGATCTAAGTTTAAGAACTAGACTTTTCAAAGATAGTTTTTTACTTTGACACACGAAAATACAAAATATAGTACATTCATTTCATTATATAATAAAATCAACCTTCAAATTTGTGCTTCAAAAGCATTTTTAAAACGAGGCTCTATGTGGGTGATATTTAATTAATAAGCTTATTAAGCCTTAAATTCAATTTTAAACTGATAGATCAGGAATGTTATTGAAAGTAGATGTATTTTACTTCATTTAAACAAATGAATCAAAGTTTAATTTAGGTCAAAAACTATATTAGACTCTAGATCTAGATATGAATATATATATATACAAGCAAATGTTTTTGTAACAAAAATGGATTAAGTCGATTCGCTATTTTAATAGCACCATTAATCCTATTTTTACTTTCACGTATTCCCTATACTTTTAATATTATTATTTTGTTTCATTGTTTCTAATCTACTATATCAGTGACACGCACATTAAGACTCGCGGGCCGCGGGTAATATACGGCTAGTGTACTATAGGCTATAGTAGATACGCATAGATACCAGACTTGCTCGCTTAAGAGTGTAGGAATCTAGTGGTAAAAATAATACCAATCTAAATATCTTAGGCCTAATCGTAAAACTCTTTATCATTCCTATATATAGTCGTATAGTTATCATGTTAATGAGTGTTTAAAAAGGTGTCACTAGAGTTACTGGTCTTTAGCTTTACGTGCATGTTTATTTTTGAATACAAATATACGAAAGTGAAATGATTGATCTGAATAGGTCTAACTACTTGGAACTGCTAACAGGTAGAGCCAAGAGTTTTGACACATTGGTAGGGCTTACTTTGGGACGGATTACGTCAACACTATGTTGATAACAACTAAGCCTCTGACTGGAAGACACATATGTAATGTATAGTTAATAACAATAAAGCCTCTGACTGGAAGAGACATATGTAATGTATAGTTAATAACAATAAAGCCTCAGACTGGAAGACACATATGTAATGTATAGTTGATATCAACTAAGCCTCTGACTGGAAGACACATATGTAATGTATAGTTAATATCAACTAAGCCTCTGACTGGAAGACACATATGTAATGTATAGTTGATATCAACTAAGCCTCTGACTGGAAGACACATATGTAATGTATATTTAATAACAATAAAGTCTCTGACTGGAAGAGACATATGTAATGTATATTTAATAACAATAAAGTCTCTGACTGGAAGAGACATATGTAATGTATATTTAATAACAATAAAGTCTCTGACTGGAAGAGACATATGTAATGTATATTTAATAACAATAAAGTCTCTGACTGGAAGAGACATATGTAATGTATAGTTAATAACGAAGGGGCTGGGTGCAGAGTGGTAAAGCGCTAGTCTTTTAAACCGAGGGGTCTTGAGTTAATGTTCTGGTGAAGATTGTGATTTTAAGGACCCCACCCAACTCTAATGGATATCTGACATAATTGGTTATACGTAGGTGGTTGATCGTTGTGGTTGGTTATGTGACACTCTCGTTAACCGTCGGCCATAGAAATCGATGATATTTACATATCTATCTAGCTGTTACCTTTATTGAATTACGCAATTTACTTTAACTTATCATTAATGAATCACTATTTAGAGAACTATCCAGCATTATCTAGAGAACTATCTATCACTGTCTAGAGAACTATCTATCACTATTTAGAGAACTATCTATCACTATCTAGAGAACTATATATCACTATCTAGATAACTATCTATCCCTATCTAGAGGACTATCTGTCACTATCTAGAGAATATCTATCAGTATTTAGAGAAAACACCATCACTATCTAGAGAACTATCTATCACTATCTAGAGAACTATCTATCAATATCTAGAGAACTGTCACTATCTAGAGAACTATCTATCACTATCTAGAGAAGTATCTAGAGATCTATCTGTCTTTATCTAGAGAACTATCTATCACTATCTAGAGAACTATCTGTTACTATCTAGAGAACTATCTATCAGTATTTAGAGAATCATCCATCACTATCTAGAGAACTATCTGTCACTATCTAGAGAACTATCTGTCACTATCTAGAGAACTATCTATCAGTATTTAGAGAAACATCCATCACTATCTAGAGAACTATCTATCACTATCTAGAGAACTATCTATCACTATCTAGAGAACTATCTATCACTATCTAAAGAACTATCTGTCACTATCTAGAAAACTATCTATCATTATCAAGAGAAATATCTATCACTATCTAGAGAACTATCTGTCACTATCTAGAAAACTATCTATCATTATCAAGAGAAATATCTATCACTATCTAGAGAACTATCTGTCACTATCTAGAAAACTATCTATCATTATCAAGAGAACTATCTATCACTATCTAGAGAACTATCTATCACTATGTAGAGAACTATCTATCACTATCTAGAGAACTATCTATCACTATCTGCCTGACATCGTAAAATATATCTAATTCTAGATCCAGTCTAGATGAATAAGAACTAGTCAATCAATTAATTCCCAATCAATTGAAAGACTTCATTTAAACTGACACATTGAAAGAAACTCCGCTTTATTGAGATCAATAAGTTCTAGTAGACATTTAAATCTTCGCGCGCCAGCGCGTGCGAAAAAAAAAGGGGATACTATCTCGAGGTAGATCTAATAGGAATAGTCCATTTCCAGGCATTTGGACACTGATCTCTCTCTCTCTCTCTTTCTCTCTCTCTCTCTCTCTCTCTCTCTCTCTCTCTATATATATATATATATATATATATATATATATATATATAACACTAGCAAGAACTGTTTTTAATTAAATGTTTTTTTTTGCTTTAGAGGGGGAAATGCGTACTTTTTGATGATAAACTGTACTCACGTATTTTTGTGTTCATTTGCGTACAAAATACACAAGATGCGTGCTTGTAGGCAACTCTAGTTTCGTTTTCATCTAAATACCCAAAACGTTGTCTTCTGTCGCCAAACAAAACCAAATCAATGAGCATAAGCAAACAGGTATTTCCGATGTAATGGTAGCGGTCTAAAACGACTTGAACCCTGATTTGTGTGAGGTCCTAACAAGCCCATGTGAGAGAAGTTACACCTATTGTTTCAGCTGAAAGTACAAGCATGGCCAGTGCTAAAATAAAGACATTTAAACTAGAAAGATATTTTGGACATTTTTGTTGTGGTGAATGTAGTCATTCTTGGAAAAGCGCACATGTGTATTGTGATCCCGTAACACATGAGGTGTATCCTTTGCTTTAGTTTTAAAATGTATACAATGGGTGAGTATTTAATTTTTAATTAATCACATTTTTAGTCATTTTTAAAGTAATACAAAAGGCAAGTATTTATTTGTATATTTAACACTTTTGACTACAACTGGATCTTATTGTAAACAATCAAAATACACAAAAGAAATAATAAAAAAAAAGTTTCTATTAATTGTATTAACTAGTTTGGCTCAGTTGAGTAATTAAATTTGTAAGAATATACAGAAGACGACAATCTATAAAGGGGACTAATTCAGCTTATACCACCACTTTAGTCAAGTACTATTTCTTTCTCTTATTTGAGATACCAAACAAAGTAATTTATTAGCAATAGTAAATTAACTAATTGGATTTTTTTTTCTATTGATTCTTGTGTTGTCAGGTTAAATAAATAATTGTGCGAAATTCCAGCTTGATCCGAGATTTGAGTGTCAGAGAAATAACATGTAGAAACTTTTGGCCAGACAGACACACAGACAGACAGAGAGTTAGTTAGTGTAAGCTTTGTAAAAACCATATCTATCAATAAAAAGGAAATAGAGATCCTCTCAATGGTATAAACAACCTCGAATACAAAAAAGTCACACGACCGACCAAACTTCATCTAAAATCTAAAGTCTGTGAGCTGAATAGAAGTCGTTGGAAGTCGCTGTGTATTTTGTGTTCAGTCTCGTGGCTTTATTCCTTACAGTCTATCTACTACTTCGTCTTACGTCTTCAAGAATAAACATGTGCAATAATAGGTTACCAACAAATGTACTTTTATTTTTTGTCGATTTGTTGCTTAATACATGATTTTCGTAACTGTATTCACACATGTCACGAAGAGTAGATATAAAGTAATTTAAAGTTTATATTTACTACACTCAATGTAGGATATACTGTTATTGTAAACATTGGGAAAAAATTGTTTAAAAATTCGGTAGTTTCTAAATGATAATAAACCTAGTTCATTGTTTAAACTAGATATATCATCCAATGGTCATTTAGGTCAACTTTTGTGTCCTAGAAAGTAGCAGATGACCACGTCGTAGAATGGCCACCACGAACCTGTCACTAAGACCCAAAGGAAAACCAAGTTCCTGTTTATAATATAGTCAAAAAAAACAAAACAACAGCCAATGTCTCTTAAATACAAAATGATCTGGCTGGTATGTATTTTAGGTTTTAAAAATTTGACAATGAAATTATGGTTTTAGAAACGTCATTTTCCTTTTCATTTATCCACAGGTCCAGTATAAACAAAAATGTCAAAAGTGTCTAGCAAGCAACAAACCCTATAAAATAGAGCCAATCAAATGTAGAACGTGTAGGATGACCAAAGAACAGTGCGGATGTCCGAGACCAGAACACAAAGATCCCAAATCTTTTCATAAGAAGGACTTGTGTGAGAGATGTTTGGCTGGAAATACTTGTACCTGGTCAAAGTACCGCGACATCGCCTCGATCGATGACGAAGAGGAGGACTTCTATGATAATGACCAGGATGATGACTACTATAATGGCTACGAAGAGGACAATAATTATTATGAAGAAGATTATAACGACGATGAAGATGACAGAAACTTTAACGACGATGAAGATGACAGAGCTTATGAAGCCTGGCTACAACAGTTTGAAGAAGACTTTGATATCTAATGTAGTGTTAAAAACTCACTGTGTGGTTCCTGGCCTTTGGCTGATTACTTTCTTGTTCGTGTAGTCTCCCTGTAGGCGTGTCTAAAGTAGTTCTAGAGCAGTTCTGTGAATGATGGTTCAGTTGTAGTTCTAGAGCAGTTCTGTGAATGATGGTTCAGTTGTAGTTCTAGAGCAGTTCTGTGAATGATGGTTCAGTTGTAGTTCTAGAGCAGTTCTGTGAATGATGGTTCAGTTGTAGTTCTAGAGCAGTTCTGTGAATGATGGTTCAGTTGTAGTTCTAGAGCAGTTCTGTGAATGATGGTTCAGTTGTAGTTCTACGACTTTTAGCAGGTTTTACTTCTTGTCACCTGAAGAAGCTGAACTTCTCTTGAGACTTTGAAACCAGCATCGATCTTATTAACGTTGTTTCTTCACACCTATTGCATTGTAAGGAAATTATCTTTAGAGAACAGCTTAGGCGCCAACTTGCCTTGGCCGACATTGTATGCGACTTCAGAACGAGACCGCTGAAGGTCACTTACAAAGATCGCTGGATACACATTTTAGACTTAAAGAAAATTCTCTGCCGAAGACAGACGCAGACGGCGAAAGGAAAATCTTAATCGACCAGCTGCAGACAATGGTTATGCTTGCCCTAGATGTGTCAAAATATGTAGGTCACAGCTGGGGCTGCGTAGCCACGAGAAATACTGCATTAATCTTCGGACTCGAAGACAACCTTATTATTATCTTTAGAGTTACTGTGAAACGTATGCATCAGAGAAAAGTGTATACAAGTGTCGCGTGGGTTTCAAGAGAAGTGGAAACTGGAAGTTTACTTACTGTGACAGGTGGGGAAATGTGACGTGGGTTTGGCACGTTTCATGTCTAGGGGATGATTATTTTTAAAACTATCACACCCCCACTTATCAGCATATGAATCGGGAGCAGACACGCAACGAGACAAAGCAACGAAAGATAGATACAAAAGTTAAAATAAAGAATATTTATTTACATAAATATACATATAAGGATAAAAGGGGGAGGGTTTGCATCTATCTCTAGTATATTCTATGTTTAATCATCACTCTTGCATCTAATAAGAGAGTATGTCACTTTGTCCTCTGACTTAGCTGGTTGTCCTGTTGATGTCGCAGCTGGCTGTGTCCTGGCTTGAGGTTCTGCAGCTGGAGGTGGCGCTCTAGCGGATAGAGGGACGCCGGTGATATAGTTCTTGTGGAGTCTCAATTCCCAAAATCTAATATCTGTAGTGGGCACAGTAGGGCGGGTGGCCGGCTACCGTGGGCACAAGGTTACTGCGGGCAGAGCTGATCTGCCGTGGGCAGCGTAGTTGACAGGATATGTCCAGTGAGTTGCAGAGGGTTGGCGTAGCTATGACGTCTCACACAGATCTGAATCCATAGGGACGTCGCACCTAATAGCTTGACAGGCGGGCTGTCGAATAGGCGGGCAATGCCGATAGCGCCAAGTGGTAGAGTTGAGTAGATCTCAGTAGGCAAATGCAGCGCTGAATAGCACTAAACACATAGGCAGTAGTTAAGTGGCGTCGAGTAGACACTGAACAGCAAATAGCAAATAAATAGGCAGACACCTGAGGGAGGCTGCGGATAAATAAAGACAAGTTAGGACATGTCTCTCATGCATCTTATTGATGCCCTCGACTGAGGTGCGTTCGTCAGATTGGTGAAATTGCTTTAGAGCACAATGAGGAGATGATGACAAATGGGATTTGGGAAAATAGATGGCAGATAGTAGCAATATAGAAATGTACATAAAAGGGGAAATAATAATATAAAAATGTACATAGAAGGGGAAATAATAATCTCAAATCAACACCACAGGTGGATGGAGAAAGAAAAGGGGGGGGGGTGAATTGGGAAGGGGTCAGCGACCCAGACAGTTTGTTTACATATGACCGTAGGCTGAGAACAATGGAGAGTGTGTCCGTTCAAGGGGCGCAACTCTCGTTAGAGTAAAATGACTACAGGGGAGACAATTCAATACAGGGAAGATAATTCATATCTCTTCTCTAGACGCAGTATCAGTGCGCTAGTAAAATTGTCAAGGCGGCCAACCGAGATAAAGGAGATAAAACAAGATATACGAATATATACATGGTTGCATCAACGATCAATTGAGCAACGTAGCATTAATAGATTAATGCAATACATAAATAAATACATAGGGCATGTTTATGTTTTCTACTTACGCCAGTGAGAAATACACAATGCACTAATTAAATATAAATGAACTAGGCAAAATACACATGATAAAATCCAATGGAAATATACACAGAGTAATTAAGATGGAACTTGTGATTAAGTTCGGCTTACCACCAGGTATTCCTCTAGGAGAGAGAATAAGTGATATAGTCCAGACTCGATAGCTCAGCTCGAATGAGAAATGAAAAAGGGTCTGGCTTGAGTTGGTTCACTTTATATAAGCCTGGAAAGCGCGGGCGGACACAGGAAATGTCCTAGGCTAAGAATTATCTTACACGTGGGTGAAGTAGCCTTTAGATGGGAGCGTCGAGAGGCGCTTTGACTCCTAGATCAAAGAGAGATGTAGGAGAAAGGGGGGGGGGAGGAGTGACTTGCATTCCACACAAGGCGGTGTCCACTGCGGCTGTCAGACATCCTGCCGATAAGATCAAAGACTGTGCGTATCTTTGCCCCGGTCAAGGGAAGATAAATCGAAAGACGTGGCCTAGCTATCTCCAATGTGGTCAACTAAGTCTAGCCTGGAGCGGAAAAGGTGTGGCGGGTGAATGACTTAGGGGTAGGATGGACAAATAATTAAAATAAAATAAATAAATAATGAAAAATAATAATTAATGCTGTGATAATTTGGAGTGACTCTGACAGCGAGTTTTTGACTTGTCACACTTACTGATTGGCATCTCAAAGATTCAAGTTTCTGCACAGAATGGTAAACATGTAAAGGAAGTAGATTCAAAATGACAAAATGTTTTTTTTTTATTCCCGCTAACAGAACTTGTGAGAATCTAGATCTACAAGAGTCGATCTTGTTGCAGTGTCCACAAATCGGTCCACGGGTTTATCTAAGTTGATAGATCTCAATCTTCGTGAAAGTCAAATATTGAGAATCTGTTAGTGCAATTAAGTAATAGTGTGTTTATGGTGTGTGTAATAGTGTGTGTTTATGGTGTGTGTGTGTGTGTTTCATTTTGACACGATTTCTATTTGAGGAATTAAACTGTTTTATGTTGTATGGGCCAATCTGTTCGTTCTTCAGCTAAACAAAAGGCGATACGGTGATTTATATTTGATAGATCAAACTGTCAACAAATACGGAAACATATTAATAAGTTGACTACATTATTACAACGAGTATAATATATATATATATATATATATATATATATATATATATATATATATGAATAGTAGGTATATATGCATGTTTGTAAACGTATGTATGCATGTGATTAGAGATGATATTGGCATAGTACGTAGACATCCTAGATTCCTCGAGAATATGAGATTTTTTACTCTGCATGTATTACACGAACACCTGTTTGTATTTGTTATTATTTCTATCTTTTCCCATTTTAGACCTTGCGATATATAGAACAGATACTATAAAGGTCATCTGTTTCTCTAGCCCATGGTTAACGATGGTGTCATGTGGCCAGCACAACGACCAACCGCCTTTACCTTTCCCCAACTAATGTCAGGTACCCATTAGAGTTGGCTGGATTCGTAGGCGCCCTAAAAAAATCCCGAAATAAGAAATCCAAGTCTTCACCAGGATTCAAACCCGGTTCGGAAGCCAAGTGCTGTACCCCTCAGCCACCGCGCCTCCATCTTATGACCATTGGTCTGGCACCAATTTCTCATTATATCTGCGCAACGAATATTTCAACGGTAATCTTTTTAATCATGAAAAATACTACTTTGATTAGAATTTGAATTGTTTAGTATTTCGTGAGCCTTACAAACTGGAAACATTCTGCTCATGTACAAATCTAAATCTAAGATCTCTCTGTGGCTTGTGTTTCATTTCTATGGAGACTCGTTCTCTGTTTAGTTGACTCGTTCTCTGTTTAGTTGACTCGTTCTCTGTTTAGTTGACTCGTTCTCTGTTTAGTTGACTCGTTCTCTGTTTAGTTGACTCGTTCTCTGTTTAGTTGACTCGTTCTCTGTTTAGTTGACTCATTGCAAGTTTGAAGCCACAAATATAGAGTCGAGATTCTAGCTACTTCTGGGGCATGCCAAAGACATTCTGCAATTAAACTCTGTACATAAACATAAAAAATACTTTACAAATAAAACAAAACTTATATTAAACGTACTTGTATTAATTAGTTTGGATGAGTCATGTAATTAAATGTGTCATAGATCTAGACTAACAATAATAAATGCTTTATACAAATAATAAAGCAGTGGGCACAACCTGAATTCGAACTCATGGCTCAAGCCTTGTCAGTATTCTCAAGCCAACACGGTAGATACTCTGCTAGTGGAGAGGCAATGAACATGGAAGAATGTACAGTTCTCTTTTGTTTCTCTAGTCTCGTCCTAGTTTTCATGTTGCGTTCATAAAGACACAGACTACGATGTATAAAGGGGACTAATTCAGCTATATACTACCACTTCAGTCAAGTACAAATTCTTTCCCTTGTTTGAGATACCAAACAAAAAAAATGATTACCAATAATTAATTAACTAATTGGTTACTTTTTTTAAAAAATTATTATTGATTCTTGTGTTTTCAGGTATAAGAAATAATTTTGAGAAATTTCATCTTGATCCGAGATTGGGTGTGAGAGAAATACCACAAACTTTGTAAAAAGTACCAGATACTTTTTTAAAAACAAGCCTATGATGTTTGGAGTTACAAATTACATCTAGGTCTGAATTAATACAAGTAAGTATAGTGTCTCACGGGATAGTATTTTTATTGTCAAAGATTACTTAGGCCAAGTTTCAAATGATCATGAACTTGTCACTAAATTCTGTAAATCACTCAAACCTTTCCTTGCATTCACAAGAGGCTGTTAAAGTCGGAGATTACAAGCTCATTCTCAGACCCAAACAAGTCACATTTAGAGAGTAGTGATCAAGTCACATTTAGAGAGTAGTGATCAAGTCACATTTAGAGAGTAGTGATCAAGTCACATTTAGAGAGTAGTGATCAAGTCACATTTAGAGAGTAGTGATCAAGTCACATTTAGAGAGTAGTGATCAAGTCACATTTAGAGAGTAGTGATCAAGTGTATTATCAATAACGCTGGTATCATTGCTGTCATTTAAGCATTCAAAGCTCTGTGTATAAGCTAAGCATGAATATAAGCTGTATGCCAACGTTTCTGAATAAGTTGTGTATCATCTTCATTATATAAGCTGTGTGCCAACTTTTGTGTATAAGTTATATGCCAACTTTTGTGTATAAATTGGGTGTAAACTTTTATGTATAAGTTGTATGCCAACTTTTGTGTATAAGTTGTGTGTCAACTTTTATGTATAAGTTGTGTGTCAACTTTTATGTATAAGCTGTGTGTCAACTTTTATGTATAAGCTGTGTGTCAACTTTTGTGTATAAGCTGTGTGTCAACTTTTATGTATAAGCTGTGTGTCAACTTTTGTGTATAAGCTGTGTGTCAACTTTTATGTATAAGCTGTTCTCTGACTCTTTTGTTAAAGCTGTGTGTCAACTTTTATGTATAAGTTGGGTGTCAACTGTGTATACAAAATGTGTGAACTCTTTAGGTCAACATGTTGTAAAAGCTAATAGATTCTCACAGTGCTTTTGTAAGTAGGCATATTTAAACAGAAGTAGATAAAAGCCTTTTTCTTCTTCATTTAACTTGATAAAATAAATATGATATTTAATTAACTTACAATCAGATATGTCCGCTTCAAACACATTACTAGACTCTTTATGAAA
Organism: Biomphalaria glabrata; assembly: GCF_947242115.1. Classification (NCBI taxonomy): domain Eukaryota; kingdom Metazoa; phylum Mollusca; class Gastropoda; family Planorbidae; genus Biomphalaria; species Biomphalaria glabrata. The sequence goes on along the minus strand of NC_074715.1, from coordinate 25,822,418 downwards.
TCTTCTAGGTTTAGGATAAATAAAACAAGTGCAATATAAAAAATCTTTAAAAAAAAACAACAACTAAATTTATATAAAGGGGACGAACTCCTTCCTTAAAACTATATCTACCAATAATTTACAAGTTATTTCTCTTATTCGATATCAAACAAAATAATTACCAATAATTAATTGAATAATTGAGTATCTTTGTTTATTGATTCATGTTTTGTTTGGCACAAAATATAAATGTTTAGAGTGTCACCGTGCTCCGAGAATGCATATGGTAGAAATAGCGTTAACAATTATTGAAGGGGACTAAACCCAACATGTTTAGCCATATCTGTGAATACTGAGGTATTAGTTTTCCTTGTCGCTATTAAACAAAATAATGAATTACCATTAATTAACTGTCTTATTAATAACTTTTTAAAAAGTTAATTTATGTCTTGTCTATAACAACGAATAGTTGTGCGAAGTTTCAGCTTAAACTGAGAATGGGTCTAAGGGCATTACGTGTACATACTTGTGACTATACAGACAGACAGAGTCAGCTGATATGAACTTTGAAAAAAAGAAAGAAAACTAAAATGATATTGAAAAGAAACAATTAAAAAACAAGTAGTAGATGGTAATTGATTTATTTAAGAATTCAATAAAACTCATAAGTAGAAGGCAATTTCTCGTCCTCTATACAAAGTCATATGTGCTAACCTATTACAATGTTCACATTATTTTCATTTTCCAAATAGGAAATCAATTTTTCATAGATGTTCAGACCTTCCCGTCTGCCTGGTGACGTCACGGTGGACACTTTATTGATCTTAAGCAAACGAGGATTAGTTCTGACATAAGCGGGCCACTTGGTAGCGCCTGTCGGTAGTGTAGACGTTGGGTCGCCAGTCTTGGCGAAGTTGGCCCACAGGGTCATCATCTGTTCGGACACGAGCAGATCATCCTGCGTGGGAGGTATCGGGCTGAGCCACAAAGGAAACTGAAATTCTAGAAGAATGAACGGCACTTCATCTGCATGTTCAGCAGTGGCCCAGCTGGGCAGGCTACTAATACTCTTTCTGTAGTTAAATTCATAGAGATAGTGCTGAATGTTGCTGACAACGCCAACAACTTTATCCAGCTCGATGAGCATTGGGGACGTGTAGTACAAATCAGTCACTGCTTCTGAAGATTTTTCGAGAATCCTATTTGGATCGCTAATGTTTCCAAGATAGGCGTTTTCATACTGCCTTATAAAGGAGTCCTTGTTTAGGATGTTAAAGTGGGCAAGTTTTTCGTTGAGGAAAGCTTTAAATTCTTGTCCCCCGAGGTAAAGTTTTGCTTCAACGCCCCTGCTTCATTGGAATTGTAACCACGTAGAGTCTGCACGCTGTTGATGTGGCCGTAGTTCATCAACACTCTTGGCAGTTCCTCGAACACATTTCTGACAACGGGAAGCAAAATGGCGTTGACTTTGGCTTCCGTTTGTACATACACACTGGCATCGAGTAATTTTTCTGCGTCACTGTTCTGAAGACAGGTTAGAAGTTCACTTGCATACTTCGAGGAACAGTTTAATTTTTCTCCAATCCTTTGAACGATCAGTTCTGGTCTTAAGCTGGTACTGGGATAAATGACACACCAAGGTGCCAGAGATGACCCGCTTTCCATGATGGCTCTATGGAAAAGGCCACTGAATCTTTCAGACACTGTCAGTAGAGACACACTACAAGCTCCAGCGCTTTCTCCGAAAATAGTAACTTGTTTTTTGTCTCCGCCAAATTTGTCGATATTGTCTTTGACCCATTTAAGGGCAAAAATTTGGTCGAGCAATCCGTAATTGCCAGGAATGTCTTCACTTTCTGTGCTCAGAAACCCGAAAGCATCCAGTCTGTAATTTATTGATACGACAACCACTCCTTTCTTGGCTAAGGATTTCCCATCGAAAGCAGCAGCATATCCGACCAAAAAACCACCTCCGTGGATCCACACCATGACAGGTAATGACGTATCATTCGTCAGGATTCCAGGTGCGTAGACATTTAGACAAAGGCAATCTTCGCTCGTGTTTAGCTTTATTCCAATTTTCTCCAGTCCAAAGCGCGTCGCCTCTGCATGCAGTCTCTTGGTCTGTCAAGTGTGTCTCTAATGCCATCCCACTTATCTGGTGATTCAGGGGGCTTAAATCGCAAGTTGCCTGATCAAACGAAGACAAAATATATGAGGTTAGTTTAAGCAGGGGCTACTTACTTTTAGAGAACAAGGCTTCAAACTCTCTTGTAAACTTAAATCATAAGCAGACAACAAGGCATTTTGCTATTTTTGCATATTTCAAATCATTCTCTGAGAACAAGTCTTTCTATTACGTCACACCACTTACATCACTGACCTGCATCAGAAGACTAGAACATTTCTTTTCAATGATTTCTATTCTCTTGCATACTGACGATAATTTACAATAGACTGTGCTTTATATTGTCTTGCATACTGACGATAGTTTACAATAGACTGTGCTTTATATTCTCTTGCATACTAACGATAGTTTATAATAGACTGTGCTTTATATTGTCTTGCATACTGACGATAGTTTACAGTAGACTGTGCTTTATATTCTCTTGCATACTGACGATAGTTTACAATAGACTGTGCTTTATATTGTCTTGCATACTGACGATAGTTTACAATAGACTGTGCTTTATATTGTCTTGCATACTGACGATAGTTTACAATAGACTGTGCTTTATATTGTCTTGCATACTGACGATAGTTTACAATAGACTGTGCTTTATATTGTCTTGCATACTGACGATAGTTTACAATAGACTGTGCTTTATATTGTCTTGCATACTGACGATAGTTTACAATAGACTGTGCTTTATATTGTCTTGCATACTGACGATAGTTTATAATAGACTGTGCTTTATATTCTCTTGCATACTGACGATAGTTTACAATAGGCTGTGCTTTATATTCTCTTGCATACTGACGATAGTTTATAATAGACTGTGCTTTATATTCTCTTGCATACTGACGATAGTTTATAATAGACTGTGCTTTATATTCTCTTGCATACTGACGATAGTTTACAATAGACTGTGCTTTATATTCTCTTGCATACTGACGATAGTTTACAATAGACTGTGCTTTATATTCTCTTGCATACTGACGATAGTTTACAATAGACTGTGCTTTATATTGTCTTGCATACTGACGATAGTTTATAATAGACTGTGCTTTATATTCTCTTGCATACTGACGATAGTTTACAATAGACTGTGCTTTATATTCTCTTGCATACTGACGATAGTTTACAATAGACTGTGCTTTATATTCTCTTGCATACTGACGATAGTTTACAATAGACTGTGCTTTATATTCTCTTGCATACGTTGAAATCATAAATGGGATACATATATCTTTATTGTATTATTAGTGTTTTGTATTCGGGTGTTGACTAGTAGCACTGGTAGATAACTAAACCGTTGTTGCGTAATAAACATTAACTAATAAAACTTCAAATAACTTAACTTCCTTTTGTGAATAAAACTAAATAGAACTTTATTTACATTATAACAAAAAACAACTTGTGATAAATGAAATAAATGTAGTACACTTGAGAAATTAATTTTTTTTTTTTTACAAATAGTAACTCACTACAATAACACAACCTTTCCGTTCTCACGTCCTGGAGTAATCTTCCCTGACTAAGACCAAGTGACGACAATGCCACTTAATTTGCATCATTCACAAGCAATTGCTAACCTCGTCCCATCATCCCCATTGAAACCCACACATACACCCAGTCTCTAACATAGGGACATTGTTACAGATTGGAGGATGCACTTGAAATCACGTGTAATAGTTACCCCAAGTCATGGGTACAGGAGTTGACTCAAGGTATTCTAGCAGTACTCCACCGTTGATCACCGGTCTCCTCCTTTGTCCCTCTAAGTAGCGACGCTTAAATACTTGGCTTACTTTGTACTGTTTCCTTCCTTAGAGATGGACTGAAGATACTCTGTTGGTGTGCGTGTGTGTGTGTGCCATGTCTCAGGATTCCTTCTCTCCACCACTCCCATTCAGGGCTCCTGCTAGGCATGCTGGGAACTTCATATAAGTTGAACACCACAACGAGAATGAGGTTCCCCACAATACTTTCATACATTTCGCTCTTCTCCCTTTCCCAGAAGCTGTCCAGTGGAATGCCAACGAGACTGAAGATTAGAATCTTCCTTCCTGATACTGTTTCTACTATTATGGCATATAGAGCGTTTTTTTTTTCTGTTGTTTTTCCTTTTTCGTTTCCAGCAGCTGACAATTCATTGACAGGATATTCTGCTGATACCTGATGACATTGTCTCAAACCCCGGGGACTAAATTACTTTTTGATTCAAATTAACGTATTTCTAGGGTTAAATAAAAAAAATCGTGAGACATTTTTTTTCTTGCAGAAGAACAATTTATTAAAACTATTTTTAACTACTTAATTGATCGTATCAATTAGATCGAAATGTCTATAAAATATTGTGTCCATTAAGTCAATTTTATCCAAAGATGTGCAATACACGTTTTACTATTCGACCTTGTTGGTTTTGTTTTTAAAGGGAATTTAGTATAGAAAATTTAGAAAGAGATAGGCTTTCAAAAGTTGGCTCCCTTTTCAGACTATGATTATTATCGCCATTAGAGAGGCATTTCAATCATTTCAGGCACGACAAAAAGTGCACTGTTTTCAAAAATAGCGGTGCTAAGTTTGACGAGGTGAATGTTCTATGTCTTTTGTTGACATGTTTCGTATGTTCGTTCACAAGTATTAATATTTCCTAAACAAAACATTTCTTGGGACGCCAGGAGATGACGGCGGGCAGGATTCGACTCGGGGCCATTGGTACAACAGTCTAAAGGCAGTTCTACAGCACTACTCATTAGAAACTGTGATCAACATTTTCTAGAGTCTGTACACCGGATACTCCGGAATCTCAAAAGTTTGGATCAGAGTCTCTCGCTCTGTGGGTCTGACAGTAAACAATGGAAATAGGCTCGACGAAAAACGTAACAAAGAAAAACAAACAAACAAACAAAAACCCTATTGCCAAGATGGAGACTGTAAAGTGTTGGTTTACACATGATGGAGATCTCCTTCTTGAGAGAGTTTTGAAAGCCTACTTTGAATATTTCCTTCTTCCAAAGACCTATGTCTTGATTAGATTCAAAGTTGTATTTAGACAAACCTAATTACCTTTATATGGATTAGAATAAAATAAACTCACCTGTTGGCGCCTTGGCGTAGGGTATCCCCATAAACACGTTCACTTGGTCAGCCCCTTGGCCTTCAATACGCCCTCTGACCACACCATGTAGTGTGGACGAAAGAACTGTTCACCATTAGTCAAGGTCGTAGGGGAGACAACCAGGGCTAAACAAAGACAACCTTTATTTGGTGCATTCTGTATGTAAGGTCAGGATGGTGTCATGAACAAAACAAAACACCGCTTGATTAAACCTTATAGTTCGGACATACGTTAGGAAACAAAATGACTACATTTCCATGCTTGAACTATGACCTCCATTTGTATAGATCAAAACAAAATTCCCAAAATCCATTTTCTCCTAATCTTTTTTTACCATTCTTTGGCCTATTTATTAATAAGTATTGTTTGAAATTTAGCAAGAGGAATAAATAAGTTTACTACGGACAGAGTGAAAGTTGGACAGACTTGACTAATCATTCGTGAGCAGTATAACGCCCAAAAGTCAAAGCAATTTCAATTAATAAACACATTTCAATACATTTTAATTCACTGAGTTAAGGGTCCCTGTATTTTTGTTTGTTTGCCGGGACGCTAGGACAAGACCAAACCTTTGACGTGATAACGAACTATTGGTCTCTACTGACCCCAGGCTGCAGGTCAGTGTTCAGGCCCTCCATGACGATTGCTCTCGGTTTAGAAGGTGAAGGGTGGGGGGAAGTACTCTAAGAGCTCTACGGTCAGAAATAAAGAAATCAGAGATAAAGAAATCAGAGATAAAGAAATCAGAGATAAAGAAATCAGAGATAAAGAAATCAGAGATAAAGAAATCAGAGATAAAGAAGTCAGAGATAAAGAAATCAGAGATAAAGAAATCAGAGATAAAGAAATCAGAGATAAAGAAATCAGAGATAAAGAAATCAGAGATAAAGAAATCAGAGATAAAGAAGTCAGAGATAAAGAAGTCAGAGATAAAGAAATCAGAGATAAAGAAATCAGAGATAAAGAAATCAGAGATAAAGAAGTCAGTGATAAAGAAGTCAGAGATAAAGAAATCAGAGATAAAGAAGTCAGAGATAAAGAAATCAGAGATAAAGAAGTCAGAGATAAAGAAATCAGAGATAAAGAAGTCAGAGATAAAGAAATCAGAGATAAAGAAATCAGAGATAAAGAAGTCAGAGATAAAGAAATCAGAGATAAAAAAGTCAGAGATAAAGAAATCAGAGATAAAGAAGTCAGAGATAAAGAAATCAGAGATAAAGAAATCAGAGATAAAGAAGTCAGAGATAAAGAAGTCAGTGATAAAGAAGTCATAGATAAAGAAATCAGAGATAAAGAAGTCAGAGATAAAGAAATCAGAGATAAAGAAATCAGAGATAAAGAAGTCAGAGATAAAGAAGTCAGTGATAAAGAAGTCAGAGATAAAGAAATCAGAGATAAAGAAGTCAGAGATAAAGAAATCAGAGATAAAGAAATCAGAGATAAAGAAGTCAGTGATAAAGAAGTCAGAGATAAAGAAATCAGAGATAAAGAAGTCAGAGATAAAGAAATCAGAGATAAAGAAGTCAGAGATAAAGAAATCAGAGATAAAGAAGTCAGAGATAAAGAAATCAGAGATAAAGAAATCAGAGATAAAGAAGTCAGAGATAAAGAAATCAGAGATAAAAAAGTCAGAGATAAAGAAATCAGAGATAAAGAAGTCAGAGATAAAGAAATCAGAGATAAAGAAATCAGAGATAAAGAAGTCAGAGATAAAGAAGTCAGTGATAAAGAAGTCATAGATAAAGAAGTCAGTGATAAAGAAGTCATAGATAAAGAAGTCAGAGATAAAGAAATCAGAGATAAAGAAATCAGAGATAAAGAAATCAGAGATAAAGAAGTCAGAGATAAAGAAGTCAGAGATAAAGAAGTCAGAGAAAAAGAAATCAGAGATAAAGAAGTCAGAGATAAAGAAGTCAGAGATAAAGAAGACATTGTGAATGTGTTTCGTTATGTTAGTTCACCATTTCAGACATGGAAGCCAATGTATCAATAACAAACGTTGTTGGCTGACAGTGTACAATCCAATCCCTCAATCCCCATCCCAAAGTAACGTGTACTATTGTGTACCTGACTTGATCTTTCAATTTGATCTTCTTGAGGTTGTTTAGTTGATCTAGTTGTAAAGCTCTACCAGTCTACCTCTTTTCATTTGGTCACGTGTTTCTATAAGTTCCATTATTTCGCCAACACATTTCATCATATTATCGTTTGTCTTATTTTTCTTACCATTTAATTGCTTACAGAACATTGATTGGATCTTAACAAGCTTTACTAAAGATCAGATAACTGTAATGAACTTTAAGTGCTGAAATATTCAGTAGACAACTCTTTGCAGTTCTAACAATGGATCAATTGTGCCATCATGAAGTGTGTGCACTTTGGTATACAAGATGGACTTTCTTACTGTCCACCTCACTTGTAAAACATTATGTAGACTTAGTTGGAAATGATAACAAACTGTAATGTATATTGTTGGTTTACTGTTATATTAAATAATACTAAACAGAAATATGAAAAAAGTCTACATTTCTAAACGAAGACTGTATTAAAAATTCTCTACTTATTATAAAAAAAATTATTTGATGAAACAGATAAGAACCAAAATTTCATACATTCTCTACTGATAACTTTATGCTCTAGCCCACCACCACTTGACTTCCTTTGGTGGAAATATCAGTCACAAAGTCTGCGTAATAACCTACGGCTATTGTTCTTCCAGCGGGGACAACTTTTGATTCTTTACCAATTTTGAGGAGCTCTGTGTTCGAATTAGTGTACCCAGGCCAAGACGTTGTTCCAGTGGGCAGTGTGGAGAGTGGGTTCCCGGTTTTGGCGAAATTGGTCCACATCGTTATAATTTGATCTGAAACCCCGAGGTCATCTGACGTGGGCTGAGATGTACTTAGCCACAAGGGGAAATTAAAAGAACGAAACACGAACGGAAGTTCATCGGTATGAGCCGAGGTCGCCCATGGGGGTAAAGTACTCAAGCTCTGCCTGTAGTTGAATTCATAAAGGAATTGTTTCTTGTCCTGAATGGCGCCACTAGCCAGCTGAGTTTCATACAACGCAGGAAGCACGAATTTAAAGTCGGACGACGCTTCTGATGATTTTTGTAGGATCTGGATCGGATCGGAAATGTTGCTTAAATAAAAGGCTTCGAAACGGTTTATGACGTCATCCGTTGAACTTAAATCAAATGGATACAAGTCGTCTGCAATGAATTTCCGGAATTCCTGTCTAGTTGCACCGGAAGTGAAATTAGGTTTCATGGCACCT